>NW_021703774.1:46620588-46757920 GCF_005190385.1 Monodon monoceros | reverse complement strand
AGCTTTTCATGTGTCTCTTGGCCATCTGTATGTCTTCCTTGGAGAAATGTCTATTTAGGTCTTCTGCCCATTTTTGGATTGGGTTTTTAACATTGAGCATCATAAGCTGTTTGTATATTTTGGAGATTAATCATTTGTCCGTTGATTCGTTTGCGAATATTTTCTCCCATTCTGAGGGTTGTCTGTTCATCTTGTTTATAGTTTCCTTTGCTGTGTAAAAGCTTTCAAGTTTCATTAGGTCCCATTTGTTTATTTTTGCTTTTATTTCCATTACTCTAGGAGGTGGTTCATAAAAGACCTTGGTGTGATTTATGTCAAAGAGTGTTCTTCCTATGTTTTCCTCTAAGAGTTTTGTAATGTCTGGTCTTACATTTAGGTCTTTAACCCATTTTGAGTTTATTTTTGTGTATGGTGTTAGGAAGTGTTCTAATTTCATTCTTTTACATGTAGCTGCCCAGTTTTCCCAGCACCACTTATTGAAGAGACTGGCTTTTCTCCATTGTATATCCTTGCCTCCTTTGTCATAGATTAGTTGACCATAGGTGCGTGGGTTTATCTCTGGGCTTTGCATCCTGTTCCATTGATGTATCTTTCTGTTTTTGTGCCAGTACCATATTGTCTTGATTACTGTAGCTTTGTAGTATAGTCTGAAGTCAGGGAGTCTGATTCCTCCAGCTCCGTTTTTTTCCCTCAAGACTGCTTTGGCTATTTGGGGTCTTTTGTGTCTCCATACAAATTTTAAGATTTTTTGTTCTAGTTCTGTAAAAAATGCCATTGGTAATTTGATAGGGATTGCATTGAATCTGTAGATTGCTTTGGGTAGTAGGGTCATTTTCACAATGTTGATTCTTCCGATCCAAGAACATGGTATATCTCTCCATCTATTGGTTTCATCTTTAATTTCTTTCATCAGTGTCTTATAGTTTTCTGCATACAGATCTTTTGTATCCCTAGGTAGGTTTATTCCTAGGTATTTTATTCTTTTTGTTGAAATGGTAAATGGGATTGTTTCCTTAATTTCTCTTTCTGATCTTTCATCATTAGTGTATAGGAATGCAAGAGATTTCTGTGCATTAACTTTGTATCCTGAAACTATAACATATTCATTGGTTAGCTCTAGGAGTTTTCTGGTGGCATCTTTAGGACTTTCTATGTATAGCATCATGTCCTCTGCAAACAGTGATAGTTTTACTTCTTCCTTCCAATTTGGATTTCTTTTCTTTTTCTTCTTTGATTGATGTGGCTAGGACTTCCAAAACTATGTTGAATAACAAGGGTGAGAGTGGATATTCTTGTCTTGTTCCTGATCTTAGAGGAAATGTTTTCAGTTTTTCACCATTGAGAATGATATTTGATGTGGGTTTGTCATATATGGCCTTTATTATGTGGAGGTGGGTTCCCTCTATGCCCACTTTCTGGAGAGTTTTGATCATAAATGGGTGTTGAATTTTGTCACAAGTTCTGCACCTATGGAGATGATTATATGGTTTTTATTCTACAATTTGTTAATACTGTGTATCACAATGATTGATTTGTGTATACTGAAGAATCATTGCATCCCTGGGATAAATCCCGCTTGATCATGGTGTATGATCCTTTTAATCTGTTTGATCCTGTTTTATACTATTTTGTTGAGGATTTTTGCATCTATATTCATCAGTGATATTGGTCTATAATTTTCTTTTTTTTGTAGTTATCTTTGTCTGGTTTTGGTATCAGCGTGATTGTGGCCTCATAGAATGGGTTGGAGGTGTTCCTTCCTCTGCAATTTTCTGGAAGAGTTTGAGAAGGATGGGTGTTAGCTCTTCTCTAAATATTTGATAGAATTCACCTGTGAAGCCATCTGGTCCTGGACTTTCGTTTGCTGGAATTTTTTTTTTTTTTTTATTGCGGTACGCGGGCCCCTCACCATTGTGGCCTTTCCCGTTGAGGAGCACAGGCTCTGGACACACAGGCTCAGCAGCCATGGCTCATGGGCCTAGCTGCTCTGCGGCATGTGGGACCTCCCAGACTGGGGCACGAACCCGTGTCCCGTGCATCAGCAGGCAGACTCTCAACCACTGCGCCAACAGGGAAGCCCTGTTGGAAGACTTTTAACCACAGTTTCAATTTCATTACCTGTGATTCATCTGTTCATAGCTTCTATGTCTTCCTGGTTCCGTCTTGGAAGGTTATATCTTTCTAAGAATTTGTCCATTTCTTCCAGGCTGTCCATTTTATTGGCATAGAGATGCTTGTAGTAGTCTCTTAGGATGCTTTGTAGTTCTGTGGTGTCTGTTTTCTCCTTCTTCACTTGTAACTTTATTGATTTGAGTCCTCTCCATCTTTTTCTTGATGCATCTGGCTAAAGGCTTATCAATTTTGTTTATCTTCTCAAAGAATCAGCTTTTAGTTTTATTGATCTTTGCTATTGTTTTCTTTGTTTCTATTTCATTTATTTCTGCTCTGATCTTTATGATTTCTTTCCTTCTGTTAACTTTGGGTTTTGTTTGTTCTTCTTTCTCTAGTTCCTTTAGGTGTAAGGTTAGATTGTTTATTTGAGATTGTTCTTGTTTCTTGAGGTAGGCTTGTATAGCTATAAACTTCCCTCTTAGAACTGCTTTTGCTGCATCCCATAGGTTTTGGATCATCGTGTTTGCATTGTCATTTGTCTCTAGATATTTTTTTATTTCCTCTTTGATTTCTTCAGTGATCTCTTGGTTATTTAGTAACGTATTGTTTAGCCTCCATGTGTTTGGTTTTTTTACGTTCTTTTCCCTGTAATTCATTTCTAATCTCATAGCATTGTGGTCAGAAAAGATGCTTGATATGATTTCAATTTTCTTGAATTTACTGAGGCTTGATTTGTGACCCAAGATGTGATCTATCCTGGAGAATGTTTCATGTGCACTTGAGAAGAAAGTGTATTCTGATGTTTTGGGATGGAATGTCCTACAAATATCAATTAAATCTATCTGATCTATTGTGTCATTTAAAGCTCCTGTTTCCTTATTTATTTTCATTTTGGATGATCTGTCAATTGGTGTAAGTGAGGTGTTAAAGTCCCCCACTTTTACTGGGTTACTGTCGATTTCCTCTTTTATAGCTGTTAGCAGTTGCCTTATGTATTGAGGTGCTCCTATTTTGTGTGCATATATATTTATAATTGTTTATCTTCTTCTTGGATTGATCCCTTGATCATTATGTAGTGTCCCTCCTTGTCTCTTGCAACATTCTTTATTTTAAAGTCTATTTTATCTGATATGAGTATTGCTACTCCAGTTTTCTTTTGATTTCCATTTGCATGGAATATCTTTTTGCATCCCATCACTTTCAGTCTGTATGTGCCCTGAGGTCTGAAGTGGGTCTCTTGGAGACAGCATATATATGGGGTTTCTTTTTGTATCCATTCAGCAAGCCTGTGTCTTTTGGTTGGAGCATTTAATCCATTCGCGTTTAAGGTAATTATCGATATGTATGTTCTTATTACCATTTTCTTAATTGTTTTGGGTTTGTTTTTGTAGGTCCTTTTCTTCTCTTGTGTTTCCCACTTAGAGAATTTCCTTTAGCATTTGTTGTAGAGCTGTTTTGGTGCTGCTCTTAGCTTTTGTTTGTAAAGCTTTTGTTTTCTCCATCGAATCTGAATGAAATCCTTGCCAGGTAGAGCAATCTTGGTTGTAGGTTCTTCCATTTCATCACTTTAAATATATCATGCCACTCCCTTCTGGGATGTAGAGTCTCAGCTGAGAAATCACCTCTTAACCTTATGGCAGTTCCCGTCTATGTTATTTGTCATTTTTTCCTTTTTGCTTTGAATAATTTTTGTCTTTAATTTTTGTCAATTTGATTACTCTGTGTCTCAGCATGTTTCTCCTTGGGTTTATCCTGCCCAGGACTCTGTGCACGTTCTGGACTTGAGTGGATATTTCCTTTCCCATGTTACAGAAGTTTATGACTATAATCTCTTCAAATATTTTCTCTGGTCTTTTCTCTCTCTCTTCTCTTTCTGGGACCCCTATAATGCGAACATTTTTATGTTTAATGTTGTCCCAGAGGTGTCTTAGGCTGTCTTCATTTCTTTTCATTCTTTTTTCTTTATTCTCTGTTCTGCAGCAGTGAATTCCCCCATTCTGTCTTCCAGGTCACTTATCCGTTCTTCTGCCTCAGTTATTCTGCTGTTGATTCCTTCTAGTGTGTTTTTCATTTCAGTTATTGTATTGTTTATCTTTGTTTGTTCTTTAATTCTTCTATGTCTGTGTTAAACATTTCTTTCATCTTCTCGATATTTACCTCCTTTCTTTTTCTGAGGTCATGGATCATCTTCACTATCATTATTCTGAATTCTTTTTCTGGAAGGTTGCCTATCTCCACTGCATTTAGTTGTTTTTCTTTGGTTTTATCTTGTTCCTTCATCTGGTCCATAGCCCTCTGCCTTTTCATATTGTCTATCTTTCTGTGAATGTGGTTTTTGTTTCACAGGCTGCAGTATTGTAGTTCTTCTTGCTTCTGCTCTCTGCTCTCACATGGATGAGGCTATCTAATAGGCCTGTGCAAGTTTCCTGATGGGAGGGACTGGTGGTGGGTAACTCCCTAAGTATTCTTGAATTCAGAAAAACCTTGGCAATAAGGGCAAACTCTCACACCAGTAAATATCAGAACTGATGGGCTGATCTTGTTGGTTGGATAATCTCGGATGACATTTGCTGTGATACAGGATTTAACCAAACCAAACGTGTATTTTTGTCTTAGAAATTGAAAAATTGTCCTGCTGACATTTTTATCTCATGTGAGGCTTCATCCATCTGACTTTGGGTCACTCTAATCTCTCAAATATCTTTCTTTTATCAGGTACTTTTTAAGTGCCACAGTAATCATATGACCTCAGAGAAAATACTTGATCCTTGTCAGTGCCCTCTAATACCTCCAGAGGAAAAGAATGTTTAGCCAGGAGCCAGGACTATTGTGTGGAAATAGTGTCACATTGGGAACCAGAAAAACTAAATCTGCATCCTGGTTTCCATTCAAGAAGAAATCATTTATTGAGTAACCACTATGTCCAAAAATGTTGGGCTAGCATCTGGGGATACAGTGGGGAATAAGACAAAAAGAGCTTACTGACTTTGGCAGGGGGGCGGGGGTGGGGTGGGAAATAAGCATCAAACATGTAATTGCAGGTGTGATAAGCATTTCCAAGGGGATATAAAGGGTACTATGAAAACATGGAAGAGGAGACTTTACTAAGCCTACAGGATAAGCTGAGATCAGAAAATTAAGTGAGAAAGTTGTCCAGAGAGAGATAAAGAGGAATTAATCCAAACAGTGGGGATAGCATGTGCAGAGGCTTAGAGGCAAAAGATGAGGAATTAAAGGAGGATGAGATGAGCCAGAATATAGAGAACAGGGGGAAATTGCCTGAGATGAAGATGAGATAACCAGGAGCCACAGTGTGGAAGACTCTGAAATACAATTAACCAGCCGTGATCTTGGGAAGACCTCTTCACCTCTCCAGGCCATTGCAGTAAGGGATGTTAGAGTAGGTGGACCGTACAGAATCTTCTAACTTGAAGGTTGAAAGGTCTATGACATCTAATTATTCTATGTCCCAGAGGTCCATTAGCTTAAATTCAAGTGTTGAGAGACATGCAGCTATTTAGGGTAAATCTTAGCCTGATGTCTCAAGCAATTTTTCACTATCCCATGAATTTGATGGATGTCTCTGTATGTTGTTAGGCAACATAAAGGCACAGGACGAGGATGCCAAATTGTCATGCTGTGTAGTCTAGTCATTGAATGGAGATCCTGAGAGTATGAGGTCTTCAGTCCTGCCTGGGGTCCATTGCTGATTCACCCAGCCTGGGATGATTATTACTTTCCACCTTATCAGTTCCCTTCCTCCCTCTGAATTCTCATGGGGGGATACTGAAAATGCTTCTGTTAGAATAGTCATGATTAAATTGTATAAGTTGTTCTAAGTATGTAGAATGAAATATATGGGCAATACAATTGGTTCAGTTCAGCCCAGCCAGATAAGTCATCTGAATTTCAGCAAGATGACATTTCTTGATATTCTTATGTGTTAGGTGAAATAATTTGACCTGGAACAAAGTTCTGGTAAGCAGATTCACAGAGGGCGAATAGCAACTTTCAATACTGCATGCCTTGCAAAACCAGGAAAAGGTCTTTTTTTGTTCTGCTATATTTAGATCACCTAGACAGTGTCAGAGCCATAGCTCAATAAATATTTATAGAAAATGCAAATTTATCAAGGTGTCTATTGGTATAGTTTATGTTGACTCAATTTACCTTGCTGGATATTCAGCAAAAACTCATAAAAATCGAGGATATTAACCCACATTTGTAAATATGATCCAGTCCCTTTTCTGTTACCCATTTTTAAAAAATTAATTTATTTTATTTTTGGCTGCATTGGGTCTTTGTTGCTGTGCATGGGCTTTCTTTAGTTGCTGCAAGTGGGGGCTACTCTTCGTTGCGGTGCATGGGTTTCTCATTGCGGTGGCTTCTCTTGTTGTGGAGCATGGACTCTATGCACGTGGACTTCAGTAGCTGTGACATATGGGCTCAGTAGCTGTGGCTCGCGGGCTGTAGAGCGCAGGCTCAGTAGTTGTGGTGCACGGGCTTAGTTGCTCCGTGGCACGTAGGATCTTCCCGGACCAGGGCTCAAACCTGTGTCCCCCACATTGGCAGGGGGATTCTTAACCACTGCACCACCAGGGAAGCCCCTGTTACCCATTCTGATTCGCTTTGTATAGCTCTAGACTTCCTTGGTTTTTCAACCTTAAATTGGCTCAGTCACTCAATGTCAAATTTGCTCTAATCATTCCTGTCTTTGACAATCCATTTTGAGCTTACTACCCCAGCTCAACTGGCATCTTACTTTGTACCAAAGACTAATATTTGACCTTTAGAATAACCTGCACTATGACAGCAACCTTTAATTTAATTCTTCTGGTGATACAGAATAAGCTACTTATAAAACAAAGGTCCATACATCACTAGGAAGCCCTTCACTGCATTATGGCAAAAGTTGTGTCCTTCAATTTTAAGTCATTTAATATAATTCTTTCCCTTGGAGAAACAGAATAATAAGTCTAGTCCTTCTTTCACATGACAGTAATCCAAATAAGTGAAAATTAATGATTATTTTCTTAAACGTTTCTTCTCTAGAAACTCTTTCAACCATCCTATAGGACATTGTCTTGAAATCATCTACCTTTCTGATAAATTTGAGTACATAAAACAGAAATTGCATGGCAAAAGCCACAACAAGTGAAGTCAAAAGGGAACTGGTCAACCAGTAGAAAATATTTGCAGGATATATAACAGATAAAAGCTAATATTTCTAATATGTAAACAACTTATAAAAATTAACAAGGGAGGCACAAAACTCTGATTAAAATATTGACAAGATATGAATAGACAATAACAAAAATATATATAAAATGACCTTCAAGTATATGAAAATTGTTCAATCTCAATCATAATTAGATTTTATGAAATGTAAGTTTGTGAAAATTAAATTACACTGAGATACCATTCTTATCCAGCATAAAGGTGAAAAAAACAACAACAAAAGACATTTTGTTGGTGACACTGTGCAGAAACAGGCACTCTCATACATTGTTGATGGGAATATAAACTAATGCAAGTCTTTTGGAGAAGGATTTGTGCTTACATAATAAAATATACATACACACTTACCTATTGAAACCGAGTTCCTCTGCTGGGTTTATGATTAACCTCTCTATCCAAAATCTTATTCCCCTTCATGTCCTGAACCTATTCCCCTCAAGATTGAGAAGTATCAAAGAAAAGGGGATATTGAAACCACATACAAGCTCCTGTATCCTTGTCCTTTGAAATAAAGGGTTTTTGCTTTAGTCTCCCAGGCCTTCCCTGGGTTTCAAAAGTCTGGCTCAAGAGTTAATGATTAGGAAATGTGAAGAGGTAGAAATGAAAAATACTTATTGGGCCAAGAAACTGGTAAAAATTTAGACTATAAACCAGCCACATAGCTGAATCACAGAACTCCCAGTTCCCTGAAAGATATAGATAAAGGTCTGACACACATTCCTAAGTTGTTCCCACAGGAAGCGGATAGAAACCATTGACTGCAAGCACTTAGACCCCAGACTGGTTGAAACCAGAAGATTGGTGATTCTTGAAACTTCACCTTGATGCCAACTGATCTGAGAATTGTGCATGAACTGGTCACACACCCTACAACCCCCTCCTTTACACTGCCTTTAAAAATCCTTCCCTGAAAGTCATCAGGAAGTTTGAGTCTTTTGAGCATGAGCTGCCCATTTTCCTTGCTCAGCACCCTGCAATAAACACTGTACTTTCCTTCATGACAATCTGGTGTCAATAGATTGGCTTTACTGCTCTCAGGCAAGCAGACCCAAATCCAGGTTTAGTAATATTATTGACCCAGACAAAGAGTCAAAGCAATTGCTATAAGTAGTGTAGAAATTTACCCTAAAGATATACCCTTAGCAATATAAAGATATACATGCACAAGATTATTCATTGCAGAATTGTTTGTAATAGTACAATATAAGAAACAATTTAAATATAGCAAAGTGATTGAATAAACTATGGTACATCCACAGAATGCAGTACTACTATGTAACTGTAAAAAAAAAATGAGGAAATGATCTATGAACTAATGTGGAGTAATTTTTAGCGCATAATATTAAGTGAATAGAAGCAATCTATGCAAGAGTGTCTACCACATGCTACTTTGAGTATAAGAAGGGAAAAATAAGAAAACATACAGGGACTTCCCTGGCGGTCCAATGGTTAAGACTTCCCCTTCCAATGCAGGGAGTGTGGGTTCAATCCCTGGTTGGGGAGCTAAGATCCCACATGCCTCATGGTCAAAAGACCAAAACATAATACAGAAGCAATATTGTAACAAATTCAATAAAGACTTAAAAAAAATGGTCCACATCAAAAAAAAATTTTTGTTTAAATAAAAGAAAATATACATAAATATACTTATTTATTAAAAAAATAGAAAGGATGAACTGGAAACTAATAATATTGGTCAGCCACAGGCAGTGGGTAGAAACAGGATGAAAAATGGGAATGTGGTAGGAATTGGGGGACGCCACTTCTTGAGTAAAAAATAAAAACTGTATAGTTGTGACTTAGATCTATATTAATATCTCACATACTCAAAATATATATAATTAAAATGAATGGTGGTGAAGGAGACTCCAAAAGGAATATAAACAGAAAAGTATGAGCCAAACTCTATTACCAATAATATAACCACACTGATGGCATGGTGGTGGCAGTGGATAACTAACCAATGTAACTTTGGAAAATAGAAGTTTGACTATACAATTTAAGACTAAATAGAAAAGAAAAAAAGGAAAAACTACATAAATATTATACTTTAGTTGGTAGGTTTGTTTTCCACAGGGTTATGGGTTAGCAATTCTGAAACTACTTTATGAGTATTCTATGAGTCGGCAAATATATTATGAATAATAAGAGCTAGGTTGCTCTTTGTCAGGGAAAGGAGTTGCAAATCAGGAAAAGGAGAAGGCTAGAATAAGCCTTGTGAAGTTGAACTAAAATTGGAGGCATTAGTATAAGCTCAAGGACTTAAAAATATATACAGAACTAGGGTGCCTGCCAGCTGCTGCTGGGGGACTCTGATGCCCAATGAGACAGGAGGAACCCCAAAGTGAACTGGTAGGATGTGGGGGACTGGGAGGGGAGGAGAAGTGGAAGCCAGACAGGATCGGTGCCCCTGAGGCTGGGGAGATCAGGAGAGACAGGCGGGAGGAGCCATCCAGGAGGAGAGGAAGAAGAGCAGAGGATGATTGCCCTGCCTACTCAGGCTGGGGATCCTGCTGAGCTCCCAGACCGATCCTCTGCCCCCCAAAGCCTCCGCCAGGTTGTGTGGGTACTTGGGGGCATAGGAAGGAAGCTGAAGGGAGATCAGGAGAGGCAGGTGGGAGGAGCCATCCAGGAGGAGTGGAAAAGGAGCAGAGGGCGATTGCCCACCTACTCAGGTACAGGGAGACTGCTGAGCTCCTAGGCCGGTCCCCTGCCCTCCAAGGCCCCCTCCAGGCTGCGTGGGTCCTTGAGGGCATAACAGGGAGGCCAGGGAGATAAGGAGAGGCAGGAGGGAGGGGCTCTCTCAGACAGGAGGAGCAGGAGAGGAGAGGAGGGCATTTGCTGCACCCACTCGAGTCCAGGAAGCCTGCTGGGCTCCCAGGTGAGGTCCCCTGCCCTCTGAGACCAGCGGTAGGGGGCACGCCTGGGCCCCTTCTGTTCCTTGGGCCTAAGCCACACCCCCCACAGCCTCCAGGGCCTTTTCCAGCCCTGTGGGTCCTGAGCATTGGCCCTGCCCACCACCCAAAACTCACCCTTGCTTAGGCCCCACCCTCCACAGCCAAGGTCTTCCGTCCCCCCCTTTTTTTTCTTTTCTCCCTTCCTCTTTTTTAATATTGTGGTACTGATGTACCTTCCAGTTGTTGATTCATCTATATTTTTATTTTTATATTCTTCCTAACATACCTGTTAGTTTCCTAGTCTAATTTTATTTTTTACTTTGTTATTGTTGTGTTTTTTGGGGGTTTTTTTGCCACCAAGACAGCTTGCAGGATCTGGGTTCACAAGCCCAGGATCCAGCTGAAGCTCCTGCAGTGAAAGCTCCGAGTCCAAACCACTGGACTAACAGAGAACCTCAGAACCCAGGGAATATTCAACAGAGTGAGGTCTCATGGAGTTCCTCATCTTAGGACCAAGACCCAGCTCTACCCAGTAGCCTACAAACTCCAGTGTTGGAAGCCTCAGGCCAAACAATCAGTAAGACAGGAACACAATCCCACTCATAAAAAAAAAAAAATGAGATGGCAAAAATATATGTCACAAATGAAGGAGCAAGGTAAAAACCTACAAGACCAAATAAATGAAGAGGAAATAGGCAATCTACTTGAAAAAGAATTAACAGTAATGATAGTAAAGATGATCCAGAATCTCAGAAATAGAATGGAGGCACAGACTGAGAAAATACAAGAAATGTTTAACAAAGACCAAGGAGAACTAAAGAACAAACAGAGATGAACAACACAATATCTGATATTAAAAGTACACTAGAAGGAATCAATAACAGAATAACTGAGGCAGAAGAATGAATCAGTGACCTGGAAGACAAAATGGTGGAAATAACTGCTGAGGAGCAGAATAAAGAAAAAAGAATGAAAAGTATTGAAGACAATCTCAGAGACCTCTGGGACAACAATAAGCACACCAACATTCACATTATAGGGGTCCCAGAAAAAGAAGAGAAAAAGAAAGGGTCTGAGAAAATATTTGAAGAGATTATAGTTGAAAACTTCCCTAACATGGAAAAGGAAATAGTTACCCAAGACCAGGAAGCACAGAGAGTCCCATACAGGATAAACTCTAGGAAAAACACATCAAGACACATATTAATCAAACTAACAAAAATTAAATTAAAAGAAAAAAATAAAAGCAGCGAGGGAAAGACAAAATATAATATACAAAGGAATCCCCATAAGGTTATCAGCTGATTTTTCAGTGGAAACTCTGCAGGCCAGAAGGGAGTGGCAGGATATACTTAAAGTGATGAAAGAGAAAAACCTACAACCAAGATTACTCTACCCAGCAAGGATCTCATTCAGATTCGATGGAGAAGTCAAAAGCTTTTCAGACAAGCAAAAGCTAAGAGAAATCAGCACCACTAAACCAGCTTTACAACAAATGCTAAAGAAACTTCTCCAAGTGGGAAACACAAGAGAAGAAAAAGACCCACAAAAACAAACCCAAAACAATTAAGAAAATGGTAATAGGAACATACATATCAATAATAACCTTGAATGTAAGTGGATTAAATGCCCCAAACAAAAGACACAGACTGTCTGAATGGATACAAAAGCAAGACCCACATATATGCTATTTACAAGAGACTGACTTCAGACCTAAGGACACATACAGACTGAAAATGAAGGGATGGAAAAAGATATTCCATGCAAATGGGAATCAAAAGAAAGCTGGAGTAGCAATACTCATATCGACAAAGTAGACTTTAAAATAAAGACTGTTACAAGAGATAAGGAGGGCCAGTACATAATGATCAAAGAATCAATCCAAGAAAAAGATATAACAATTATAAATGTTTATGCACCCAACACAGGAGCACCTCAATACATGAGGCAAATGCTAACAATCATGAAAGGAGAAATCGACAGTAACACAATAATAGTAGGGGACTTTAACACCCCACTCACACCAATGGACAGATCATCCAAAATGAAAATAAATAAGGAAACACAAGCTTTAAATGACACAACAGACCAGATAAATCTAATTGATATTTATAGAACATTCCACCCGAAAGTGGCAGAATACACTTTCTTTTCAAGTGCACATGGAACATTTTTCAGGATAGATCACATCTTGGGTCACAAATCAAGCCTTGGAAAACTTAAGAAAATTGAAATCATATCAAGCATCATTTCTGACCACAATGCTATGAGATTGGAAATCAGTTACAGGAAGAATACTGTAAAACCCACAAATACAGGGAGGCTAAACAGTGTGCTACTAAATCACCAAGAGATCACTGAAGAAATCAAAGAAGAAATTAAAAAATACCTAGAAACAAATGACAATGAAAACACGACAACTCAAAACCTGTGGGATGCAACAAAAGCAGTTCTAAGAGGGAAGTTTGTAGCCATACAATCTCACCTCAAGAAACAAGAAAAATCTCAAATAAACAATCTAACCCTACTCTTAAAACAACTAGAGAAAGAAGAACAAAGAAAACTGAAAGTCAGTAGAAGGAAAGAAATCATAAAGATCAGAGCAGAAATAAATGAATAGAAATGAAGGAAACAATAGCAAAGATCAATAAAACTAAAAGCCGGTTCTTTGAGAAGATAAACAAAATTGATAAAACCCTAGCCAGACTCATCAAGAAAAAAAGGGAGAAGATGCAAATCAATAAAATTAGAAATGAAAAAGGAGGAATCACAACTGACATTGTAGAAATACAAAGGATTATGAGACTACTACAAACAACTATATGCCAATAAAATGGACAGCCACGAAGAAATGGACAAATTCTTGGAAATGTACAATTTTCCAATACTGAACCAGGAAGAATTAGAAAATATAAACAGACCTATCACAAGTAATGAAATTGAAACCGTAGTTAAAAATCTTCCAAGAAACGAAAGCCCAGGACCAGATGGCTTCACAGGCGAATTCAATCAAACATTTAGAGAAAAGCTAACATCTATCCTTCTCAAACTCCTCAAAAAATTTGCAGAGGGAGAAACACTCCCAAATTCATTCTACAAAGCCACCATCACCCTGATACCAAAACCAGAAAAAGATATCACAAAAAAAGAAACTTATAGACCAATATCACTGATGAACATACATGTAAAAATCCTGAACAAAACACTAGCAAACAGAATCTAACAGCACATTAAAAGGATCATACACCATGATCAAGTGGGATTTATCCCAGGGATGTAAGGATTCTTCAATATACGCAAATCAATCAATGTGATACACCACATTAACAAATTAAGGAATAAAAACCATATGCTCATCCCAATAGATGCAGAAAAAGCTTTTGACAAAATTCAGCACCAATTTATGATAAAAACTCTCCAGAATATGAGCATAGAGGGAACCTACCTCAGCACAGTAAAGGCCATATATGACAAACCCACAGCAAGCATCATTCTCAATGATGAAAAACTGAAAGCATCTCCACTAAGATTAGGAACAAGACTCTCACCACTCTTATTCAACATAGTTTTGGAAGTCCTAGCCACAGAGACAAGACAAGAAAAAGAAATAAAAGGAATCCAAATTGGAAAAGAAGTAAAACTGTCACTGTTTGCCAATGACATGATACTATACATAGAAAATCCTAAAAATGCCACCAGAAAACTACTAGACCTAATCAATGAATTTGGTAAGGTTTCAGGATGCAAAATTAATGCACAGAAATCTCTGGCATTCCTATACACAAACAATGAAAAATAGAGAAATTAAGGAAACCCTCCCATTTACCACTGCAAAAAAAAGAATAAAATATTTAGGAATAAACAGGCCTAAGGAGGCGAAAGACTTGTACTCAGGAAACTATAAACCACGGATGAAAGAAATCAAGGATGACATAAACAGATGGAGAAATATACAATGTTCTTAGGTTGGAAGAATCAATATTGTGAAAATGACTATAGTACCCAAAGCAATCAACAGATTCAATGCAATCCCTATCAAACTACCAATGGTATTCTTCACAGAATTAAAACCAAAAATATTACAGTTTGTATGGAAACACAAATGACCCCGAATAGCCAAAACAATCTTGAGAAAGAAAAAGGGAGATGGAGGAATCAGGCTCCCCAACTTCAAACTATACCACAAAGCTACAGTAATCAAGACAGTATGCTACTGGCACAAAAACAGAAATACAGATCAATGGTACAAGATAGAATGTCCAGAGATAAACCCACGTGCATATGGGCATCTATTTTACGACAAAGGAGGCAAGAACATACAATGGAGAAAAGACAGCACCTTCAATACATGGTTCTGGGAAAACTGGGCAGCTACATGTAAAAGAAATTAGAATACTACCTAACACCATACACAAAAGTAAACTCCAAATGGATTAAAGACTTAAATGTAAGACCAGACAATATAAAACTCTTAGAGGAAAATATAGGAAAAACACTCTTTGACATAAACCACAGCAAGATCTTTATTGACCCACTTCCAAGAGTAATGGAAAGAAAAACAAAGATAAACAAATGTGACTTAATTAAACTTAAAAGCTTTACACAGCAAAGGAAATCATAGACAAGACAAAAAGAGCACCCTCAGAATGGGAGAAAATATTTGCCAATGAAACAACAGACAAAGGATTAATCTCCAAAATGTACAAACAGCTCATGGTGTTCAATATCAAAAAAACCCAAACAATCCAGTTTAAAAATAGGCAGAAGACCGAAATAGACATTTCACCAAGGAAGACATACAGATGGCCAAGAGGCACATGAAAAGCTGCTCAACATCATTAACTATTAGAGAAATGCAAATCAAAACTACAATGAGGTATCACCTCATGCCAGTCAGAATGGCCATTATCTAAAAAGCTAGAAACAATAAATGCTGGAAAGGGTGTGGTGAAAAGGCAACCCTCCTGCACTGTTGGTGGGAACGTAAATTGATACAACCACTATGGAAAACAGTATGGAGATTCCTTAAAAAACTAAAAATAGAATTACCATATGGCCCAGCAATCCCACTACTGGGCATATACCCTGAGGAAACCATAATTCAAAAAGAGGCATGTACCACAATGTTCACTGCAGCACTATTTACAATAGCCAGGACATGGAACCAACCTAAGTATCCACTGACAGATGAATGGATAAAGAAGATGTGGCACATATACAATGGAATATTACTCAGCCATAAAAAGAAAGGAAATTAAGTTATTTGTAGTGAGGTGGATGGACCTAGAGTCTGTCATACAAAGTGAAGTAAGTCAGAAAGAGAAAAACAAAAACCGTATGCTAACGTATATATATGGAATCTAAAAAAAAAAAAAAATGGTACTGATGAACCTAGTTGCAGGGCAGGAATAAAGAGGTAGACATAGAGAATGGACTTGATGACATGGGGTGGGAGGGCAAAGCTGGGGCGAAGTGAGAGTAGCATCGACATATATACACTACCGAATGTAAAATAGTTGGCTGGTGGGAAGCAGCAGCATAGCACAGGGAGATCGGCTCGGTGCTTTGCGATGACCTAGAGGGGTGGGATAGGGAGGATGGGAGGGAGGCTCAAGAGGGAGGGGATGTGGTGACATGGGTATGCATAAGGCTGATTCACTTTGTTGTGCAACAGAAACTAACACAGTACTGTGAAGCAATTATACTCCAATAAAGATCTATTTTAAAAAATTTAAAGAATTCTTCAAAAAATATATATATACAGACAGATATAAAAGTAGCTCTGTGTGTGTGTGTGTGTGTGTGTGTGTGTGTGTGTGTGTCTGTGTCTGTGTGCATTCATAGCTCTGTTTGCTGAGAAGCCATGGAAGCAATTATACACCTACACCAATGAGCATACCTAGTGCCTATTCTCTAGTAAAAGTAACTGCTTCAATAAAGTATAATTCTCAATAAAATGAACCAGGACTCCTTGAAGAAAAGGCACATTTCAAGGATTGGGCAGGACAAATATAAGTCTGGAACATCTTGTGGGGTCAGAGATTAGGAAATGCTTGAAAACTGTTAGAGCCATATAAAAAGACACTGAAGCCAAATGAATAAGCTCCCAATGACCACATCCAGAACAGTTTGAGCAGCAAAATGAGTAACCGTAGGTTATAACTCATAGAGTAAAATTGAATCCATAAGTGCACACAGATATAAATAAATAATTGAATAGATACATAAATGGTGGAGAAAGGAAAGCTCTTCCTTGAATTACACTCCAATAAATGTAGAAGGATTACTAGAAAATCACCACTTAGTAAACGCTAAAGTAATAGTTTTCAGCAAGAATCATCAGTGGAAACTAAAATTTGTAGACAGAAGTATGAGAAACATGATATTTACATGGTCTCAAAGTATCTCCCCATAAGATATTTATTCATTACAAGGAAAAAAATACAGTGGGGGAGACTGGCAGACACCACCCTTAGCGAATAGTCAAAGATAACATCACCAGAAATTGGACAAACTAACATTATATGCCTCCTGACATCATGCACTGAGAAGGACACAATATCACTTCTGTGGCATTCTTGAAAAATGCAAAACCTAATTTAATCATGAGGAAACATACAAAGAGGGACATTGTATAAAATAACTGAACAATACATTTCAAAATATTAAGGTCATGGGGCTTCCCTGGTGGTGCAGTGGTTGGAGATCCGCCTGCCGATGCAGGGGACACGGGTTCGTGCCCCGGTCCGGGAAGATCCCACATGCTGCGGAGCGGCTAGGCCCGTGAGCCATGGCCGCTGAGCCTGCGGGTCCGGAGCCTGTGCTCCACAACGGCAGAGGCCACAACAGTGAGAGGCCCGCGTACCGCAAAAAAAAAAAAAGAAAAAAATTAAGGTCATGAAAGAAAGATTGAAAACATGTTTGAGACTAAAGGAGATGAAAGAGACAGGATAACTAATGCAAGGTCTGAACCTGGATTGTATCCTCATTCAGGAAAATGACATTCCTGGAACAACTGGAAAAATTTGAACCAAGACTACAGAATACATAATAGAATTGTATCAATGTTAACCTTCTGATTTTGATAACCGTTCCATGGGTGTCATGGGCTGAATTGTGCCCTGCCGCCAAAATTCATGTGTTGAAGTACTCACCCTATTACCTCTGAACGTGACAGTTTGGAGGTAGGGTCTTTAAAGAGGTGATTAAGGGAAAATGACGTCATCTGGGTAGAAGAGGAGATTGGCACACTGACAACAGGCAGAGAGATGACTATGTGAGGACATAGTGAGAAGGTGGCCATCTGCAAGCCAGGGAGAGAGGCCTCAAGAAGAATCCAAGCCTGCAGACACCTTGATCTTGGACTTTTAAATTCCAGAACTGTGAGAAAATAAATTTCTGTTATTTAAGCCACCTAGTCTGTAGTATTTTATTATGGCAGCCCTAGAAAACGAATACAATGTACAACGGAATATCATTCAGCCTTAAAAAGGAAGGAAATTCTAACACATGCTATAACATGAACCTTGAAGACATTATGGTAAGTGAAATAAACCAATCACAAAAGGGCAAATACTGTCTGAGTCCACTTATATGAGGTAGCTAGAGTAGTCAGATTTATAGAAACAGAAAGCAGAATGGTGGCTGCCAGGGGATGGGGAAAGAGGGGGATGGGGAGTTGGTGTTTAGTGGGTACAGAATTTCAGTGATGCAAGACGAAGAGTTCTAGAGACCGACGTGGTGATGGTTGTGCAGCAAGGTGAATGCACTTAATGTCACTGAACTGTACACTTAAAAATGGTTAAAATAAATTTTATGTTATATATATTTGGCCAGAATTAAAAATAAAGATGAGGAAAATTTCTATATAGAGACAGAAGACACAGGGAGAACAGCATCTGATGGTGGAGGCAGAAATTGGAGTGAGGCAGCTCTAAGCCAAGAGTTACCAGGAGCCACCAGAAGCTAAGAAGAGGCAAGGAAGGATTCTCCCCGAGAGCCCCCAGAGGGAGCTTTGTCTTACTGACACACCTTGATTTCAGATGTCTAGCTTTCAGAACTGTGAGAGAATACATATTTGTTGTTTAAAGGAAAGGTAAAAAGGAAAGAAAGGAGGAAGGAAGGGAGGGAGGGAGAAAGAGAGGGAGAGATGGAAAGAAAGGGGAAAAGAGGAAAACAAAAATAAAAGGGGAAAAAAGGAAGAAAGAAAAAGGAAATTGTGAGCCTGAGAGGGCCCGTCTGTGATACAAAACACAATGCGATATATCTAGACAGCTTGGAATGGATTCAGGAGAGTGAACTATCATTACTTCATGTGGATTAAGTTCTTGAAATGTGCAGGTCTGAAGTGTTCAGAAGTACATCTGCCCAAACAACAGCCAAATAGCATTCTTTTCCCTGCGGAAGGACACTTACCTTTGTAAATCGTTGCCTAAACACAGCATTACCAAGAAGAAAGGGTGAAGCAGATACTTTGTCGCCTATGACCCTATTTGAAGTTCCTCCCACTCTTGCTTTTCACCAAAGCAACAATGGTGATGGGCAAATGTTAAAGGAGTTAGGAGACTTCTTTTTATTTCTTTTGTGTGTTCATTTGTTCACTTATTTGTTTATATCCAACAATCAATCATTAAGTATCTTATATTTATTTTCCAAGGGGTGATTTATTTAGTTGACAAATATTAAGCGTCTGCCATGTGCTAGTCTAGGTGTCTAGGCGTCAGAGGTATGGTAGTTTAACAAGGCAGCATCCCTGTGGTGACTGTGAAAATACACATCTCAGGGAATGTCATTAACTGACAGCCACAGCTGCTGTGCTCTGAAATCCATCACCATATTCCTGCCAAGGCTACACTTCCCAAGGACTGCTCCCAGGTAACGAATGAACTTGGCAGAGGTACAAAGGCAGGCTAGGTCCTGGAAGATATGACTCCTCTGATGCATGATTCTGATTGACTTTTTTGGGAGACTTTTCTTAAAATGTTACTGCAATCTGTGGTGTTCCTTCTTTCCCTCCTTCTTCTGCCTTCCACCCCTCTCTCCGTCACCAGGGTCAGAACTCCATCATGGTCTAACTTCTCTACCAGTTTCCTCCAGCTTTTTTTTCATATTCTGTTGCTGGGATTTCCCCCAGTAAGTTTCTTGCATGTCTAATCTCATCTTGGTGTTTGCTTTTTGGAGGACCCTAACAAGAGTCCCAAACTCCCTGCAGAAGGGGGCAGAGAGAACATGCATTCTGGAGTCTGACTGCCTGGGTTCGAAGCCCTGCCTTGCCACTTACTAACAAGTTATTTCATCTCCCCACACCTCGATTTCATTATAGACTTTGACTCAGTGTCATCACTTGTGAAATACGGGTAATAATAATAAACTAAACTCATGGGGTTGTTATGAGGATTAAACACATTATTCCATGTGTAAAGTTCCTAGAATGATGCAAGGCACGTAGTCTATATAAATGCTGGTTATTATAGAGCTTGCATTTTAATGAAGAAGAGAGAGAGAAAAAAAACAAATACACCAATACCAGGTGGCGATAATACTAAGGTGAAAGTCAGGAGGAGGATGTGATGTGATGATTAATGAGCCATTTTAGATCAGGAATCAGAAAAGGTCAGTAAGAAAGAGTCCACCATGTTGAGATCTGGAGAAGGGCAATTAGCTAAAGGAAACAGCCTGTGCAAAGATCTTAAGGCAAGAATGAGCAGGTCATGCTTCAAAAAGAACAAGAATGTCAAGGAAACTGGAGGAGTGAACAAGGAGCATAGTAGGTGAGGAGACCGGGAGACAGGTTGAGGGCACATCAGGAAGGGCCGAGTAGGCCAGAAAAGGAGTTTCATTTCTTCTCTCATTAACTCATTCACTGTGTATTTGCCAGCCACGCAACTAAGCATTAATACCAAGAACCCTAATAATTCTGGCTCTACATTTTCTGGTTATGTGATTAGGAGGCAACTTGAGGTAGTAGTTAGGCCCCAGGCAAAAGTCATACAGAAGACAAAACCATCTTCTAAAGACCCTCTTTCCTTCTTTCTGTTTTTGCAGAACTCGATCAAATTTTCTGCTGTTGGAATATTTTTTTCTACTGACAGACATTTGGGGGATAAACATAGGCTTATTGTTTTACTAAGCTTTACCTTACAGATACTTCACTTTTCTTAATGATATATGTTGCTTAATATAATATAAAACAACTAGATTCACTTTGTTATCAAAGTTCTGGTGGTTTGAAAAGAACAACCACCATCACCCAACAGCTCTGTGATTGGCCGTTATGCTAAGCATTGCTGAGTTTGTTTGGCTAAACTTACTGTGCTCCGATTGATCTGACCAGCAGTTAACCAGTACCTTTCACAAGCGTGCAAAGATTGATAATCACTCTAGCCATTAGATGATAGTCCTGAAATGCCCAGTAGGAGGTATGTTTATTTCACTTTATGTTGTACTGTAATGCGAAACCAGAGACTAAGTTTGGTGTTTCCAAGGTCCTAAGCACTCACTTACTTTTCCTTAACCTAGAGATATCTCTGCACAGGCCCATGGCCATATAATTCATCAAGGTCTCAGCTTCCTCACTTATAAAAAGGGGATAATACACCACTTCTTCTTGCCTTGGGAGCCTGAGTGAGTGATGTTTTCTCTGGTGGATTCTTCTGAATCTGGATCCATGAGGCAATGAGGAGTCATTTGGGGGTAACCTTTTTCCCCACAAGTTCGTAAAGGTGAAAAAATCTCTAACTGAAATTCTAGAAGGGAAAGTGATAACTAAAGTGTTGAGATAGTGAGCCAAGCTGCTGTGTTTTAATCCCAAATTAGAGTCCTGACAACAAGAATAGCATTTGCAGCAGCACCTGTCTGGGCAAAATTACAAGGGACACAAGTCTCTAGGTCTCAGGCTGCAGGCTGGCAGTTCTGGGTCCTCCCCCAAGGGCTACCTTCCTTTCTCTGTTAAAAAATCTATGGACTCCCAAGGGAACCCAGAGATTTCCTTATTAGATCTGCCTCTGGTTGGGTGATGCCCTACACCATTTGCTGGCCTTCAATTGTTCAGTCTGCAAAGTAGAACAACATATAATATAATCAACCTATCATCCTCAAAGGTTAGTTGTGAGCTTTACCAGTAACTAGGGAGGGAGAGGGCAATGTAGAGTCAGAGGACAGAGTAGGCAATTCCAGGAAGTACTTCCTGGAATCTTAACACTGAAGGAGAAAAATATAAGATTGACTATGCTCTGGGTTAGACAAAGGGCCATAGCAGCAGGAAGGAAACATCTTCTAACTTTTGCTTATGACGGAAGGAAAACAGAGATTCCCTTCATCTTATTGCTTATTTGACTGTGGAAGTTATCATTTTTTCCTGAGGTTATTCTTTAGCCTAGAGCAGAAGCCCCCAAGCTTGGTTGCTTCTCAGAATCATATGTTAAGCCTAATCCAATACCTCCTGAGACAGAATTTCTGGGACTTCTACTTCTGACTAAGAGTAACAGGGATCATGTTTACTCTCCCGTTGGAAACAGCCAAAACATGGGCAAAATATATAAAGCAATGGTTTGCAAGACCCCAGGCATGAGCAAACAAAGGACAGCGATCTCTGAGTCCCAGGAAAGAAACGAGGTAGGTCTTGTGATTACCCCAGCTTGCAGCCAGGTTGTTGCCAGATTCTGGTACAGGGTGGAACACTGTGACTGGAGAGGGAAAGCTGAGATTCTGGTGAAATTAAGTTGGTAGAATTCTCAGGACAAAGTATCAGAGAGAAAAATGCTATAAAGAGAGAGAGAGTGTGTGTGCCTTGAATATTTGCAGAGGGTACTCCTTGAGTGTTCATCTGAATATTGATCAGTGCATATGTGTACAAAAATTATCTAAAACTATGGGGAATAATCTGAAAGGATTAAAGGATTAATATGAAACACTCATATTGGGCCAAGAATAGTGTCTATTCTCAACACCTAGAATGGAAAACCTTAAGATTCAAGGGGCAATGGGTAGATTAAACAGAAGTTTTCTTGCTTCAGTGGTGGAGAATAATTAGCCCTTAACTGATAACTGCTTCAGTCTTGCCTAACAAATCTTAAAAGCACAAGAAAGAATTAAAGTGTTTCCAGGTAACTTAACTATGTTCCAGAACTAAGCCCAAGAGTATAAGAGTACAGAAATATCCAGCACTCAACAGGGTAAAATTCAAAATGTTCGGTATCCAGTAAAAAAACTACTGGGCATAAAGAGAAAGAAGAAAATGCAATCCATAATGAGGAGATAAATAATTGAAAATAACCAAGAACTGACAGATACTAGAACTAATAGATAAGGACACTGAAATTAAATGCTGTATTCTATATAATTTAAAAGTTAACTAGAGACATGGAAGATATTTTAAAAAGAGCTAGAGAAAACTTAAAGAAATAAAAAGTACAATGGCTGAGATAAAAATTCAACGGCTGGGATTAATAGCAGATTAGACATGACAAAATAAAAGATCAGAAAACTATGAAGACATAGCAATATAAACTATTCAAAATGAAACACACAAAGATAATTTTTAAAAATGAACAAAGCATTAATGAGCTTTGGAATATCTTCAAGCAGCCTAATATATTTTTAATTGAAGAACCTAAAGTGCAGGAGTGTTTCAGAATAAATATTTGAAGAAATAATGACTGACATGTTCCCAAATTTGATGAATACGATAAAAATACACATGCAAGGATTTCAACAAAACCCTAAGCATAAAAACATTAATAAAATTACATCAAGATACATCATAATGAAACTTCAAAACCAGTGATAAGGAGAAAATCTTAAGAGCAGCCAAATGAATAAAAGACACATTATCTGCAGAAGAATAAAGGTAAGGAATAAAACAGATGTCTTATTGGAAACAATGCAAGTGAGAAGACAGTGGAATCACACTCTAAAGGACTAAAATAAAGCAACTGTCAACCTAGAATTTTAGGCACAGAGAAAATATCTTTTAAAAATGAAGGCAAAATGCTTTTTCAGACTAAGAAACAAGAAATATATATATGTGAATATATATATATATATTTTTCTTTTTGCCAGCAGATCTGCACTACCATAAATGTTAAAGGAAATCATTCAGGCAGAAGAAAAGTGATACCAGATGGAAATATGGCCTATAAAAACATATGAAGAGCAGTGGAAATGGTAACTACATGGATAAATATTTATGATTTTTTCCCACTTTTTAAATCACTTTAAAAGACAATTAACTGTTTAAACACAAATGATAACAATGTGGTGTTTAGTTTATTGCAATCTTATACACATGTAGAAGTAAAATATTTGACAAATATATCGCAAAGTTGAGGAAGGAAGAAATATACTATTGTAAAGTTCTATTATACATGAAGTGGTAAAGTATTATTCAAATATGGAGTTTGGTAAGTTAAAGGAGCGTACTATATATTCTAAAGCAAACACTCAAATAACAATGCAAAGATCTATAGCCAATAAGCTAACAAAGGCAATAAAATGGAATCATGAAATCTATTTAAGTATTCCCAAAAGAAGGCAGAAAAAGGGGGTCAGGGAAGAGCACAGGGAACAAATATAAAACAAATAACATGTTAGACAAACCTAATCGTATCAATAATCACAATAAATAGAATGGTCAAAATAACACAACTAACAGGCAAACACTGTGTGATTGTATAAAAAGTGAGACTCAAGTATATCTCTTTTTTCTTTTTTTTTTTTTTTTTTGCGGTACGCGGGCCTCTCACTGTTGTGACCTCTCCCATTGCAGAGCACAGGCTCCAGACGCGCAGGCTCAGCGGCCATGGCTCACGGGCCTAGCCGCTCCGCGGCATGTGGGATCTTCCCAGACCGGGGCACGAACCCGTGTCCCCTGCATCGGCAGGTGGACTGTCAACCACTGCGCCACCAGGGAAGCCCTCAAGTATATCCTGATCGCAAGGAATACACTTGAAATATAAAGACACAAATAGCTTATGAATAAAGGGATGGAAAAAATATACCATGCTCAAATTAATCAAAAGAAGGTTGGAAGGTCTAAATTTCATAGCAAATAATACTAACAGGGATAAAGACAATTACAAAAATAACAATTCTATATGTTTATGAATCTAATAACACAACGAATATGTGAAGCAAAAACAGGTTGAACCTGAAGGAGAAAGACAAATACACAATTATAGTGAGAGCTTCCAATACTTCTCTCTTAAAAATTGATAGGGCAGGGCTTCCCCGGTGGCGCAGTGGTTGAGAGTCCGCCTGCCGATGCAGGGGACGCGGGTTCGTGCCCCGGTCTGGGAGGATCCCACACGCCGCTGAGCGGCTGGGCCTGTGAGCCATGGCCGCTGAGCCTGTGTGTCTGGAGCCTGTGCTCCACAACGGGAGAAGCCACAACAGTGAGAGGCTGGCATACCGTAAACAAATAAAAAAAAAATAATAATAATAATAATTGATAGGGCAATTAGACATAAACTCAGTAAGATTACAGAAGACTTGAGCACTATCAACTAACTTGAACTAATTGATATTTATAGAACATTCCACTCAACATCAAAATAAACATTCTTGTCAAGTGTACAGGTAATTGTTACTAAGATAGACCATACTCTGGGCTATAAAACAAGCCTTAATATATTGAAAAGGAATTAAGTCATACAAAGCATGGTCTTTGACCACTTTAGAAATCAAAAACAGAAATACATCTGGAAAATCCCCAAATATTTGGAAATTAAATAACACATTTCTAGAGTACCAATGGGACAAAGAAGACATCAAAAGTGAAATTAGAAAGTATTTTGAACTGAATGAGACACAACATATCAAAATGTGTGAGATGCCACTAAAGCAGTACATAAGGGGAAATTAAATGCCTATATTATAAAAGAAGAATGAACTTATATCAATGACCTCAGCTTCTTACCTTAAGAAGCTACAAAAAGAAGAGCAAATTAAACCCCAAGTAAGCATGAGATAGAAAATAGTAAAGATCAGCATGGAAATTAATAAAATAGAAAAAAATCAATAAAAATAGCTGATTTTTTGAGAAAATCAATAACATTGTAAGCTTCTAGCCAGACTAATGAGAAAACAAAACAAAACAAAGACTCAAATATCCAATATTAGAAATGAGAGAGGATACATCACCACAGGTTCTACCGATATTAAAAAGAAAACAGAAGGGTATTATGAACAAATTTACACCAAGAAATTCTAAAACTTAGATGAAATTGACAAGTTCCTTGAAAGACACAAACCACCAAAACTCACTCAAGAAGAATTAATCTGAATAACCCTATATCTATTAAATAAATTGAATTTATAGTTAAAACATTTTTACAAAGAAAGGTCTGTGTAGGGAAGTGACCTCAGCAAGATGGCAGACTAACAGGTCCCAATGCTCAACCATACACAAAAACAATGGTTAAACAATTACCCACAAACAATTATCCGCCAAGAAAAATCTCTCTAAGACAGCTCAGAGTACGATAAAGAAGCTGTAGCAAATGAGTGGAGCGCAAAAACTCAGGATAGCTGTATAGAAAGTCATAGGAATCATTTTATCCATATCATCCCATGTCCCAGTCCAGCACAGCTTGGCATTGAGAGGAATCCCCTTGGCTATGACCTTCCCCCATGGGGGAAAAGGAGAGCAGGAGGAACCTAGCAGCCCTTGCCACTGCTGTAGACATATGCAGCTTTCACACAAAGTACCCTCCAGTCTTCTCCAATGTTAACCTGAGCTGATGAAGCTGCCCAGAGTACACATCAGTGTGCCCCCCCCCCATCAAGGCCAGAGCCTTTGCACCATCTCCAGCCTCAGTGCCACTTCCCTATGCCACCATGTGCATGCAAATACCACAACCTCTAACCCTTTCATTGAGATATGCGCATATGCATGTACATCCTGGACCCCAGAACCACCACCACCATGCACATACCTACAACCAAGAAAGTGGTACCAAGAAGGACCTCCTTAGCTGCAGTTTCCCACTCTGGGGGGAAAGGAGAGCATTAGGACCCTAGAAGCCTTCACCACTGAGTATTCCAGCAACCTTCACCAATGAGGACCTAGACAGCCCTTGCTGCTGTTGTAGACACCCACAGCCTTGGCTGCCGAGGACTCCTATGGTCTTCACTGAATCTGACCTCAGCTGACAGAGCTGCCTGGTGTCCATGCCACTTTGCCCTTCCCCCTCACAGAGCTGGAGCCACTGCACCACACCCAATTGACATTCTCACACCTACCCACAGGTGAAGGTTTTTCCACTGAAGCCATTACAAAAAATCTGAAAGAGGTGACTGCTCCTTCAAATGTGCAGACATCAACACAAGTCTGCAAGGACTACACACACACACACACACACACACACACAAAAGAAACATGATATCACCAAAAGAACAAAATAATTTTCCCATAACCATCCCCAGAGAAATGGAGATCTATGACTTGCCTGACCAAGAATTCAAAATAATTGTTTCAAAGAAGCTTAGTGAGAGCTATATAAAAACACTGACAGGGGCTTCCCTGGTGGTGCAGTGGTTGAGAGTCCGCCTGCCGATGCAGGGGACACGGGTTCGTGCCCCGGTCCGGGAAGATCCCACATACCGCGGAGCAGCTGGGCCCGTGAGCCATGGCCGCTGAGCCTGCGCGTCCGGAGCCTGTGCTCCGCAACGGAAGAGGCCACAACAGTGAGAGGCCCTCGTACCGCAAAAAAAAAAAAAAAAAAAAACACTGACAGATAACTCAACAAAATCAGGAAAACAATACATGAACAAAATGAGATGTTTAACAAAGAGATAGAAATCTCCAAACAAAGCAAAACAGAAATTCTGGTGCTGAAGAGTTCAATAAATAAAATGAAAAATGCAATAGAAATCTTCAATAATGAATTTGATTAAGCAGGAGAAACAATCTTGGAACTCAAAGAAAGGTCATTTGAAATCATCCAGTCAGAGGAGGAAACAAAAAGAATTAAAATAATGGATCTATGGGATAACATTAGATGAATATATGCATTATGGGAGTCCCAGAAGGAGGATAGGGAAGGAAGCAGAAGGCTTATTTAAATAAATAATAGCTGAAAACTTCCCAAATCGTGGGAGGAAAATGGACATCAAGATTCAGAAAGCTCAAAAGTTTCCAAACTGGATCATTCCAAAGAAGACCACACCAAGGTGCATTATAAATCAAATTCAAGGACAAAGAGATAATTTTGAAAGCAGCAGAGAAAAGTGACATATGAGGAAACCCCCAGAAGACTGTGAATAGATTTCTCAGCAGAAATCTTGTAGCCCAGGATAGAATGGAATGATAAATTCAAAGTCCTGAAAGAAAAAAAAAACTGACAAAAATAAGACACCCAGTAAAATCACATTTAAAAAATGAAAGAAAGATAAAGTCTTTCCCAGACAAACAGAAACTGAGCAATTTCTTGTAGACTTGTCTTACAAGAAATGCTTAAAGGAATTCTTCAGATAGAAACAAAAACTAGAAGCAACATGAAAGCATAAATCTCACTGGTAATAGTAAATATATAAACAAATACAGAATAATGAAACAATGTAATGGTGATACATAAATTACCTTTAACCCCAACATGAAAGTTAAAAGATAGAACTTTATTAACAGATACACAATATATAGAGAACCAAACTCTGACTACAAGAACACAAAGTGTAGAGATGAGGAGTAAAAGTGTAGAGGGTTTTTTGCAATTGAAGTTGCTAGCAACTTAAAATACAGGATTATAACTACAAGATATTTTAAGCAAGTTTTAAGCTAACCATAAAGGAAAAACTATAGCAGATACAGAACAAAGTGAAAAGAATCAAAGCAAATCACTACAAAAGATCATCAAATAACAGCAACAAGAGAAAAGACAGTGAGAGAGACAAAACAACTGCAAAACAGAAAACAACTAATAAATGGCAATAGTAAGTCCTCATCTATCAATGAGTAAATGTAAATGGATTAAACTCACCAGTCAAAAGGCATAGAATGGCTGAAAGGATAACAATAATAGAAAAAGATCTGGTGATATGTTGTCTACATGAAACTCAAGTTATATATAAAAACAAGCATCGGTTGAAAATAAAGGGATAAAAAAGATATTTCCTGCAAGTGGTAACCAAAGAAATCCGGGATGGCTATACTTATATCAGACAAAATATACTTTCAGTCTAAAACTGTCTCTAAAGACAAAGAAGGTCATTGGAGGGACTTCCCTGGCAGACCAGTGGTTAAGACTCCATGGTCCCAATGCAGTGGGCCGGGGTTTGATCCCTGGTCAGGGAACTAAGATACTGCATGCCACACAGCACAGCCAAAAATAACTAAATAAATGTCTTTAAAAAAAGAAGGTCATTGTATAATGTTAAGAGAATCTATTCAACAGGAAGATACGGCAATTATAAATATATATGCACACAACATCAGAGCACCCAAATATATAAAGCAAATATTGACAGATCTGAAGGGAGAGATTGACCACAGTGCAATAATAGTAGGGAACTTCAATATTCCACTTATAATAATAGGCAGACACCCAGACAAAAAATTTATAAAGAAACAACTGACCTGAACAACACTATAGACCAAATAGAGCTAACAGACATGTACAGAACTTTCTACCCAACAATCAAAGAATACACATTCTTCTCAAGCATAAATGGAATATTCTCCAGGACAGATCACGTTAGGTAGCAAAACAAGTCTTAACAAACTTAAAAAAGATTGAGATCATTCCAAGTATCTTTTCCCAAAAGTGGAAACTAGAAATCAATACAAATAAGAAATTTGCAAAATTCACAGATAAATGAAAATTAAACAATACACTTGAATGACCACTGAATCAAAGAGGAAATCAAAAGGGAATTTTAAAAGTATCTTGAAACAGCAACAACAAAAGGCACAGAACATACTAAAAGTTATGGGATGCAATGAAAGCAGTACCAAGAGTTTAGAGTAATAAATGTCTAAAATAAAGAGAAGAAAGATCTAATATAAACAACCTAACTTCACATCTCAAGAAACTACAAAAGAAGAACAAACTAAGCTCAAAATTTGCAGAAGAAAGGAAATAATAAAGATTAGAGCAGAAATAAATCAGAGAAAAATAGAATAAAACAAAACTAAGAGTTGGTTTATTGAAAAGATAAACAAAACTCTTGGCGAGAGTCTAAATTCCTAGACAAAATATCTGAGAAGACTCAAAAAGTACAATTAGAATGAGAGGAAACATTACAGTGGATGCCTCAGAAACAAAAAGGGTTATCAAGGACTATTATGTACAAAATCACACCAACAAATTGGATGATCTAGAAGAAATGGATAAATTCCTAGAAACATAAAACCTACCAAAACTAAATCAAGAAGAAATAGAAAGCCTTAACAAAGCCATAACAAATTAGGAGATTGAATCTGTTATCAAAAACTTCCTAACAAAGAAAAGTCCAGGACCAGATGGCTTCATGGTGAATCCTACCAAACATTCAAAGAATTATTACGAATCTTTCTTAAACTCTTCCTAAAACTAGAAGAAGAGGAAACACTTCTAAACTTATCTTAAGAGGCCTACTTCACCCTAATACCAAAAACAGACAAGGCACTACAAGAAAAGAAAATTACAGGCCAATATCCCTAATGAACATTGATGTAAAAACACTTAGTAAAATACTAGCAAACCGAATTCACCAGGACATTAAAAGGATCATACATCATGACCAAGAGGGATTTATCTCTGGGATGCAAGGATAGTTTGACATATGCAAATCAATCAATATGATACAACATACTGACAAAATGAAGTAAAAAAGCCACATGGTCATCTCAATAGAGAAAAAATATTTGACAGAGTTCAACATCCATTCATGATTAAAACTCTCAACAAAATAGGTACAGAAGGAATTTACTTCAACACAATAAAGCCCACATCTAATAAGCTGACAGCTAACATCATAATCAATGAAGAAAAACTGAAAACTTTCCATCTAAAATTGGGTGCAATGCTAGGACACCCATTCTCACCATTTCTTTTCTCCACAGTACTAGAAGTCCTAGATAGGGCAATTAGATGAGAAAAAATTTTTAAATCATTCAAATTGGAAAGGAAGAAGAAAAATCAACTCTGCAGTTGAAATGATCAGATACATAGAAAACTATGAAGACTTAACTACAACAACAAAAACCTGTTAGAATTAACAACAAAAACCTGTTAGAATTAACAATGAAGTCTATAAGTTGTAGGATACAAAATCAACAGGTAAAAATCAATCACATTTCTATACAAACAACGAACTTCCCAAAAAGGAAATTAAGAAAATAACCACATTCTCCATAGAAACAAAAAGAATAAAATATTTTGGAATAAACTTAACCAAAGAAGTGAAAGATTTGTACTCTGAAAATTATAAAATTAAAGACAGTGATAAATGGAAAGGCACACTGTGTTCATGGATTGAGGAATTGTTTAAATGTCCATACTACCCCAAATGATCTATAGACTCAATGCAATCCTTATCAAAATCCCAATGGCATTCTTTAGAGATACAGAAAAAACAATTCTAAAATTCACATGGAATCACAAAATATCCCCAAAAGCCAAAGCACTCTTGAGCAAGAAGAAAAAACTTGGAGGCATAACACTGCCTGACTTCATAATATATTACAAAGTTACAGTAAGCAAAACAATATGGTACTGGCATAAACACAGACATATAAACAAATGGAAAAGAGTACAGAGTCAAGAAATAAATCCATGGATCTACAGTCAACTGATATTTTTCAATTTTTTAAATTAAAAAGTTTTATTTAGGTATAGTTGGTTTACAATTTTATTAATTTCAGTTATAGAACATAGTGATGTAAAATTTTTATAAATTCCACTTATATTTATTATAAAACATTGGTTATATTCCCTGTGCTGTACAAAATATTTTTGTAGCTTATTTATTTTATACAAAGTAGTTTGCACCATTTAATGCCCTACCCCTATTTTGCCCTTCCATCCTTTCCTCTCACCACAAACCGCTAGTTTCTTCTCTATATCTGTGAGTCAGTTTCTTTTTTGTTATATTCACTAGTTTTTTTAATTTTTGTTTTATATTTTAGATTGTTTTACTTTTATGGACACACAAAGTTTGTAATATAAGTGGTACATATAGTGTTTGTTTTGTCTGACCTATTTTACTAAGCATAATACCCTCCAAGTCCATCCATGTTGTTGCAATGGCAAAATTTCATTCTTTTTTATGGTTGAGTAGTATTCCATTCTATTATATATACACATACAATGGAATACTACTATATATCTATATATCTATACATATATATATATATATATACACACACACATTACACAACATCTTCTTTATCCATTCATCTGTTGATGGATACTTAGGTTCCTTCCATATCTTGGCTATTGTAAATAAAGCTGCTATGGACACTGGGGTGTGTATCTTTTCAGATTCATGTTTTCATTTTCTTGGGATGTATACTCAGGGGCAAAATTGCTGCATCATATGGTAGTACTATTTTTAGTTTTTAAAGGAAACTCCATACTGTTTTCCCAGTGGCTGCACCAATTTTTTACATTCACACCAACAGTGTACAGGATTCCCTTTTCTCCACATCCTCGGCAACATTTGTTATTTGTGGTCATTTTAATGATGGCCATTCTCTCAGCTGTGAGGTGATACCTCACTGTGGTTTTGACTTGCATTTCTCTGTTGATTTGCAAGGTTGAGCATTTTTTCATATGCCTGTTTTGTCCATCAGGTTTTCTGTCCAATTTTAATTGGGCTGCTTGGGTTTTTGTTTTTGTTTTTTTGATACTGAGTTGTATGAGTGGTATATATTTTTTGGATATTACCCCCTTAACAATCATGTGATTGGTAAATATTTTCTCCCATTCAGTAGGTTGTCTTTTCATTTTGTTGATGGTTTCCTTTGTTATCCAAAAGCTTTTAAGTTTAATTAGGTCCCATTTGTTTGTTTTTGCTTTTATTTCCTTTGCTTTAGGAGAGAGATCCAAAAAAATATTGCTCAATTTGTGTGAAAGAGTGTTCTGCCTATGTTTTCCTCTAGGTTTTTTGGTTTTCGACGTTACACATAGGTCTTTAATCATTTTGAGTTTATTTTTGTATATGGTATGAGAAAATGTTCTAAATTAATTCTTTCATATGTAAGTGTCCAGGTTTCCTGGAACCACTTATTGTGTTTTCTCCATTGTATATTCTTGCCTTCTTTTTCATAGATTAATTGACCATAAGTGCGTGGGTTTACTTCTGGGCTCTCTATTCTGTTCCATTGACTATGTGTCTGTTTTTGTGCTAGTACCATACTGTTTTGTTCTATTTTTTAACATCTTTTTTTTTTTTTACATCTTTATTGGAGTATAATTGCTTTACAATGGTGTGTTAGTTTCTGCTTTATAACAAAGTGAATCAGCTATATGTATACATATATCCCCATATCCCCTCCCTTTTGTGCCTCCCTTCCACCCACCCTATCCCACCCCTCTAGGTGGTCATAAAGAACTGAGCTGATCTCCCTGTGTGATGCAGCTGCTTCCCACTAGCTACCTATGTTACATTTGGTAGTGTATATATGTCGATGCTACTCTCTCACTTCATCCCAGCTTACCTTTCCCTCTTTCCATGTCCTCAAGTCCATCCTCTATGTCTACATCTTTATTCCTGTTCTGCCCCTAGGCTCATCAGAACCTTTTTTTTTTTTAATTTTAGATTCCATATATATGTGTTAGCATACGGTATTTGATTTTCTCTTCCTGACTTACTTCACTCTGTATGACAGACGCTAGGCCCACCAACCTCACTACAAATAACTCAATTTTGTTTCCTTTTATGGCTGAGTAACATTCAATTGTATATATGTGCCACATCTTCTTTACCCATTCATCTGTCAACGGACACTTTGGTTGTTTCCATGTCCTGGCTATTGTAAATAGTGCTGCAGTGAATATTGTGGTACATGAATCTTTTTGAATTATGGTTTTCTCAGGGTATATGCCCAGCAGTGGGATGGCTGGGTCATATTGTAATTATATTTTTAGTTTTAATAAGGAACCGCCATACTGTTCTCCATAGTGACTGTATCAATTTACATTCCCACCAATAGTGCAAGAGGGTTCCCTTTTCTCCACACCCTCTCCAGCATTTACTGTTTGTAGATTTTTTGATGATGACCATTCTGACCTGTGTGAGGTGGTACTACATTTTAGTTTTGATTTGCATTTCTCTAATGATTACTAAGGTTGAGCATCCTTTCATGTGTTTGTTGGCAATCTGTATACCTTCTATGGAGAAATGTCTATTTAGGTCTTCTGCCCATTTTTGGATTCGGTTGTTTGTTTTTTTGATATTGAGCTGCATGAGTTGCTTGTATATTTTGGAGATTAATCCTATGTTAGTTGCTTCATTTGCAAATATTGTCTCCCATTCTGAGGGTTTTCTTTTCATCTTGTTTATGGTTTCCTTTGCTGTGCAAAAGCTTTGAAGTTTCATTAGGTCCCATTTGTTTATTTTGTTTTTATTTCCATTTCTCTAGGAGGTGGGTCAAAGAGGATCCTGTTGTGATTTATGTCATAGAGTGTTCTGCCTATGGTTTCCTCTAACAGTTTGATAGTGTCTGGCCTTACATTTAGGTCTTTAATCCATTTTGAGTTTATTTTTGTGTATGGTGTTAGGAAGTGTTCTAGTTTCATTATTTTACATGTAGCTGCCCAGTTTTCCCAGCACCACTTATTGAAGAGGCTGTATTTTCTCCATTGTATATTCTTTCCTCTTTTATCAAAGATAGGTGACCATATGTGCGTGGGTTTATCTCTGGGCTTTCTATCCTGTTCCACTGATCTATATTTCTGTTTCTGTGCCAGTACCATATGGTCTTGATTACTGTATCTTTGTAGTATAGTCTGAAGTCAGGGAGCTTGATTCCCCCAGCTTCATTTTTCTTTCTCAATTATGTGTTTCTGTACATACTGTGAAATTTTTTGTTCTACTTCTGTGAAAAATGTCGATGGTAATTTGATAGGTATTGCACTGAATCTGTAGATTGCTTTCGGTAGTATAGTCATTTTCACAGTGTTGATTCTTCCAATCCAAGAAAATGGTACATCTCTTTATCTGTTTGTATCATCTTTAATTTCTTTCATCAGTGACTTAGAGTTTTCTGCATACAGGTCTTTTTTCTCCTTAGGTAGGTTTATCCATAGGTATTTTATTCTTTTTGTTCCAATGGTAAATGGGAGTGTTTCCTTAATTTCTCTTTCAGATTTTTCATCATTAATGTATAGGAATACAAGAGATTTCTGTGCATTAATTTTGTATCCTGCTACTTTACCAAATTCATTGATTAGCTCTAGTAGTTTTCTGGTAGCATCTTTGCTATTCTTTATGTATAGTGTCATGTCATCTGCAAACAGTGACAGTTTTCCTTCTTCTTTTCCAATTTGGATTCCTTTTCTTTCTTTCTCTTCTCTGATTGCTGTGGCTAAAACTTCCAAACCTATGTTGAATAATAGTGGTGAGAGTGGGCAACCTTGTCTTGTTCCTGATCTTAGAGGAAATGGTTTCAGTTTTTCACCATTGGGAACGATGTTGGCTGTGGGTTTGTCATATATGGCCTTTATTATGTTGAGGTATGTTCCCTCTATGCCTACTTTCTGGAGAGTTTTTATCATAAATGGGTGTTGAATTTTGTCAAAAGCTTTGTTTTGCATCTATTGAGATTATCATGTGGTTTTTATCCTTCAGTTTGTTAATATGGTGTATCACATTGATTGATTTGCATATATTGAAGAATCCTTGCATTCCTGGGATAAACCCCACTTGATCATGGTGTATGATCCTTCTAATGTGCTGTTGGATTCTGTTTGCTAGTATTCTGTTGAGGATTTTTGCATCTATGTTCATCAGTGATATTGGCCTGTAGTTTTTTTGTGACATCTTTGTCTGGTTTTGGTATCAGGGTGATGGCCTCGTAGAATGAGTTTGGGAGTGTTATTCCCTCTGCTATATTTTGGAAGAGTTTGAGAAGGATAGGTGTTAGCTGTTCTCTAAATGTTTGATAGAATTTGCCTGTGAAGCCATCTGGTCCTGGGCTTTTGTTTGTTGGAAGATTTTTAATCACAGTCTCAATTTCAGTGCTTGTGATTGGTCTGTTTCTTCCTGGTTCAGTCTCGGAAGGTTGTGCTTTTCTAAGAATTTGTCCATTTCTTCCAGCTTGTCCATATTATTGGCATATAGTTACTTGTAGTAATCTCTCATGATCCTTTGTATTTCTGCAGTGTCATTTGTTACTTCTCCTTTTTCATTTCTAATTCTATTGATTTGAGTCTTCTGTCTCTTTTTCTTGATGAGTCTGGCTAATGGTTTATCAACTTTGTTTATCTTCTCCAAGAACCAGCTTTTAGTTTTATTAATCTTTGCTGTTGTTTCCTTCATTTCTTTTCATTTATTTCTGATCTGATCTTTATGATTTCTTTCCTTCTGCTAACTTTGGGGGGTTTTTTTTGTTGTTGTTCTTCTTTCTCTAATTGCTTATGGTGTAATGTTAGGTTGTTTATTTGAGATGTTTCTTGTTTCTTGCAGTAGGATTGTATTGGTATAAACTTCCCTCTTAGAACTGCTTTTGTTGCATCCCATGGGTTTTGAGTCATTGTGTTTTCATTGTCATTTGGTTCTCAGTATTGTTTGATTTCTTCAGTGATCTCTTGGTTATTTAATAGTGTATTATTTAACCTCCATGTGTTTGTATTTTTTCCAGTTTTTTTCTGGTAATTGATATCTAGTCTCATAATGTTGTGGTCAGAAAAGATACTTGATATGATTTTAATTTTCTGGAATTTACCAAGGCTGATTTGTGACCCAAGATATGATCTATCCTGGAGAATGTTCCATGAGCACTTGAGAAGAAAGTGTATTCTGTTGTTTTTGGATGGAATGTCTTATAAATATCAATTAGTCAATTTCTCTAATGTGTCATTTAAAACTTGTGTCTCCTCATATATTTTCTTTTTGGATGATCTGTCCATTTGTCAGTGAGGTGTTAAAGTTCCCCACTTTTATTGTGTTACTGTCAATTTCCTGTTTTATAGCTGTTAGCATTTGCCTTATGTATTGAGGTGCTCCTATGTTGGTTGCATACATATTTATAATTGTTATATCTTCTTCTTGGATTGATCCCCTGATCATTTTGTAGTGTCCTTCCTTTTCTCTTGTAACATTCTTTATTTTAAAGTCTATTTTCTCTGATATGAGTATTGCTACTCCAGGTTTCTTTTGATTTCCATTTGCATGGAATATCTTTTTCCATCCCCTCACTTTCAGTCTGTATGTGTCCCTAGGTCTGAAGTGAGTCTCTTGTAGGCAACATATATATGGGTCTTGTTTTTGTATCCTTTCATCCCGTCTATGTCTTTTGGTTGGAGCATTTATTCCATTTACATTTAAGGCAATTATCGATATGTATGTTCCTATTACCATTTTCTTAATTGTTTTGGGTTAGTTTTTATAGGTCTTTTCCTTCTCTTGTGTTTCCTGCCTTTAGCATTTGTTGTAAAGCTGGTTTGTTGCTGCTGAATTCTCTTAACTTTTGCTTGTCTGTAAAATTTTTATTTTCTCCGTTGAATCTGAATGATATTCTTGCTGGGAGAGTAATCTTTGTTGTACGTTGTTCCCTTTCATCACTTTAAATATGTCCTGCCAGTCACTTCTGGCTTGCAGATTTTCTCCTGAATGATCAGCTGTTAACCTTATACCATACTGTTTTGATTACTGTAGCTTTGTAATATGGTCCGAAGCCAGCGAGCCTGATCCTTCCAGCTCTGGTCTTCTTTCTCCAGATTGTTTTGGCTATTCATGTCTTTTTTGTTTCCATAGAAAACTGTGAATTATTTTTTTTAGTTCTGTGAAAAATATCATTGGTATTTTGATAGGGATTGCATTCAATCTATAGAGATTGCCTTGGATAGTATGATCATTTTAATAATACTGATTCTTCCTATCCAGGAAACAGTATAAGTTTGTATCTTTTTGTGTCATCTTCAATTTCTTTCATCAGTTTCTTATAGTTTTTCAAGTACTGGTCTTTTACCTCCTAAGGTAGGTTTATTCCTAGATAGCTCATTCTTTTTGATGTTGTGGTAAATGGGACTGTTTCCTTAATTTATCTTCCTGATCATTTATTGTTAGTATATAGAAATGCAACAGAGTTCTATATATTAATTTTGTATCCTGCAACTTTGCCAACTTCATTGATGAGCTCTAGTACAACAGAGCTTTTTTGGTGGCATCTGCAAAAATTCTAAACACAATTTTAGCAAATTAAACCCAATGATATATAAGAGGATAATAACTCATGATCAATTGGAGTTTTCCAGGAATGCAAGATTGTTTTAACATTTCAAAATCAGTCACTGTATTTCCTCACTCACCATAATAACAGACTAATAAAGAAAACCTATATAATTTTTTCAATAAATGCAAACAAAGCATTGATAAAACCCATCATCTATTCCTTATTTAAAAAATCAGCAAACGGGAATTCTTTCTCAAACCAGTAAAGGGCATCTACAGAAAACCTACACCTAATGGTGAAAGAATGAATATTTACCCCCAAGATTAATAATAAGACAAAGATGTCTGCTATCATCCCTTCTATTCAACATTGTTCTGGATGTTCAAACCAGTGTAGTAAGGTAAGAAAAACAAATGGAAGGTAACCATATTGGAAAAGAAGAGTAAAACTTTTTAAATTCAGAGACAGCATGAACATCTCTGTAAAAAGCCCTATGAAATCTATCAAAATATTACTAGGATTAATAAGTGAGTTTACCAAAGTTGCAGGATAGAAAATCAATATGTAAATATCAATTTTTATTTCTATATACAATCATTCAACAACTGGAAATTGAAATTTAAGAAAACATGTAAAGAGTAATAAAAATATAAAATACTTAGGGATAAATTTTACAAAAGCTGTGCAAGGCCTGTACATTGAAAAATATACAGCATTGCTGAGAAAAATTAGAGTTCTAAATGGAGGTTTACCATGGTCATGGTGGGAAAGCTCAATTTTATTAGATATCGATCCTCCCCAAATTTATTTATAGATGAAATGTTATCCAAATCAAAATTTCAGCAAGTTTCTTTGTAGACACTGACAAACTGATTCTAAAATTCATATGGAAATGCAAAAAATCTAGAATAGACAATTCGACTTCAAAATAAAAGAACAAAGTTAGAGGATAAATACTATCAGATTTCAAGATTTATTATAAAGCCACAGTAATTGAGACAATGTTTTATCAGTGTCAATATAGACACATAGATCAGTGATTCAGAACAGTGAGTCCAGAAATAGACTCCCATATCTACTGTAAACTGATTTTTGACAAATATGCAAAGGCAATTCAGTAGAGAAAAGACAGTCTTTTCTACAAATTGTGCTGAATCATTCTTAATTAGATATCCATATACAAAGAAAAATAAAATTTAATCCATTTTTGTACTGTATACCAAAATTACATTAAAATGGATTATATACCTAAATGTAAAAGCTATACAACTTTTAGAATAAAACGGGAGAAAAATCTTTGTGTCCTTGAGTCAGGTAAAGATTTAAAAATATGACATCAAAAGGATCATCCATTTAGTAAGAAATGAATAAATTGGACTTCATCAAAAAAAGAAGAAGAAGAAAAAAGGAAGGTTCTCTTTGAGAGATACTAATAAGAAAATGAAGACAAGCCACAGACTGGGGGAACACACTTGTAAAGCATGTATCTGATAAAGGACTTGTATCTGGATATATAAAGAACTCTCACAACTCAATAATAAGAAAATAAACAACCCAACAAGAACGGGCAAAGGATATGTCCATTTATCAAAGACATATAGATGGCACATAAGCACATGAAGAGACGCACAACATCATTAGTCATTAGGGAAATGCAAGTTAAATCCATAACGAGATATTGTTACATACCTTTTAAAATGGCTAAAATTAAAAAAAAAGATTTACTATATCAAGTACTAGAAAGGATGTGGAGTAGCTGGAACTCTTATAGACTGCTGGTGGGAATGTTAAATGGTGCAACCACTTTGGAAAACAGTTTGGCAACTTCTTAAAAAGTTAAAAATACAACTACCATGCGAGCTAGCTATTCCACTCCCAGGTATTTACCCAAGAGAAATGGAAAGCATATACCTATACAATCACTTACACATGAATTTTCATAGCAGTTTAATCTGCAATAGTCCCAAACTTGAAACAACCCAAACGTCCATCAACAGATGAATGGTTAAACAAACTGCCATATATGCATACAATGAAATACTATTCAGCAATAAAAAGTAATAAACCATTGATCAAACAACATGATTGAATCTCAAAAAAAATTATGCAAGTGATAGAAGACAAAAAAGAATACTAATATTATTTACACAAAATTTCAGGAGACGATTAATATATTGTGACAGAAATCGTATCTGTAGTTTCTGATAATGGGGGTTAGAGTAGTGGAAGGGAAGAATTGCCCAGAGGCAGGAGGAAATTCTTGGGAGTGATGAATGTGTTCATTTTCTTTATTGTGGTGACGCTGTTATGGCAAAAGTTACCAAATTGTGCATTTTAAGTAGGTTTAGCTCATCGTATGTCAACTAAACATCAGTAACTGTTTTGTTGAAAAAGAGAATCTCTGGGATGGGAGTCCAGTTATACATAGTTTTATTCTTTTTTTTATTAAAGTATAATTGATTTACAATATTATATTAGTTTCAGGTGTACAATACTGTGTATACATATTTTTAAAATGTTATATAAATGAGAGGAGATAACTACTGATTTAAGATGGGGAAGGCTGGAGAAGGAGAAATGATGACTCTCCTAGAGCATTTACCTGAGTTCCCTTGGCAACCACAGTGCAATGGCAGCCTGGCAGTGTCTTGTCACAATGCAGCTCTGATGCTCAGCTGCAGTCCCTTGCCTGGAACCCCTGGCAATGCTTTTTGGCCTTGTGACTTTTTTAACATAATGTTTCTATGCTTCTTATGATTTCACTTGTAGCTCCCCAATTTTAGTCTGTCATAGAACAGTTGCTTAGATACCTAGCTGGTTATCATCTGTCCTCTAAACATACCCACTGGAACAGACAACAATACATTTAGAATTGTGAAATTGCAAAAAAAAATTTTATATCCAGTAAGGTCATAAGATAGGTACGTGAGGGATCCCCCCAGCCCTCACTCACAGTTTCCAGAGAAGGAAGGTGGTTTGTTTGCTTCTTCAGTGGAAATCAGGAAAAGACAATTTTACCACCTCGTGGTAGAGATATAAGCTTTTATTTTTCTTCAAAGCTGTTAAGATAAATATTTGTCCTCCAATAAGTCCTCCACAAAAATGATTGTAGGAGGAATGTCCTATCTTTGTGAAGTGTGTTCAGGTGTGGTAAAGAGCCTGTGAGACGCACTGAACCCTCGAATAACCTCCAGGTGTGATTCAAGACTGCATGAATGACTCCACTGGAAGAAACCTAGTGACCATACTTAGGCTTTGTGAAATTCTTCAGCAAGAAGCTGAAGGCCCAAGGATCCTGTGAAGAGGGCTTTGGATAAGATGAGGTCTGAGAAGAGACTGGCCAGCTATACCCATACTATATTGATTGGGATCTGGACTTTCTGATCTGAATTTCTGGCCCTGACTGGACCCCCAACTGCCCATCTTCCATCCTACAACGCCCCCTAACAATATATGAACTTCTGTCCTCCATCATATAGGAACTCCCTCTAATTCTCAGATCCCTCAGATCTACAAGGGGACCTACCTTATTCAATCTTTCCTACCTTTCTCACGATACAATCGACGGGGAGGGATCTCTGGATTGTATGCCACCTCCTCCTCAGAAATTTCCACCTGTTAGTTACTTCTTCCTTCCCCTGTATCTTAAACCACCCCTCTCTACTGAGTTTCTTGCTGTTCATATTTAAATGAAGTCAATTCTCTTCCATCTTAGCACACAAACATAACACAATCTTCCTTTATCCCTTCTCATTAAACCACTATCTTCTCATCTCCCCTTCACAATTAAACTGCTTAAAAAAGTACTGTCTCTTATTCACTCCTTTACTCAAATATGCCTTTCTACACCAACAACTAAAACTCCTCTTACTAAGGTTGCTAATAACTGTCTTGTTAAATCTAAACATTTCTTAGACTCTGCAGACCTGACCTCTGCAGTGTGTGACAACACAGTAAGCAGAGTATTAAGAGCATAAACTCTTTAGTCAGAGAGTCTGAATCTGAATTATGACTCTTCCTCATGTGAGCTTTGAGGGGTTATCTAACTTCTTGGCTTTGGTTTTGTGAATAAAAAATATTGCCTGACGTATCAGTAAACACAGGATGTTGCAGCCATCAAGCCATCACTTTACAGCTGCCCCTACAGCGAGCCCTGAGGGAACTCAGGATAAAAACAGGATGCCTGCTATCTAGTGGTCAACTTCTGCAGCCACCCCCAGCAATGCACTCTGAGGAGACTCGGGATGAGAAAGCACAGAATTCTAGCCCCCGTAGCTGAGGTGCATATCAAAGGAATGATTTCAATGAGACTAGACTTTTGCATCTTCCAATATAAAGAAAAGTGCTAACTTCCTTAACTTGAGATATCTGGTTTTCTTTAATTAACAGTAATCTTCAGATGTTTCAACTACTTGGTCTTTTTTGCAAAAACTCCTGTATATCCTGGCTCCCCACCCTGCCTCTTCGGAGCAGTCTCTCAGAGTTATCTGAGATGCTGTGTCCCAGGCTTAAGTCCTCATATTAAAAAAAACATAACTCTCAAGTTTTAGGTCGTGCGTTTTTTTTCAGTTGACAGTTTCCTATCTACAATATGAGGATGATAATAATCGTATTTATCATGTGGAATTGTTGAGAGGATGTGATAAGCTATATATGTATAACACTTAGAACAGTGCCTATTGCATGGTGAGCACTCTCTGTTAGTATTTTTGACCCTCCCTCTCTTGTTCCTGAAACACTCTTTTCTGCCATTCTGCACTCCTCAGGTTTTCCATCTACACATTTAATTGCCCCCTTTTGTCTCCTTGGTAGTTGCTCTTACCCTGCCCATCCTTAAAATATTGGTGTTCCCAGGGTTCGTCTTAGGTCTTCTCTCCTTACTCTCTCTGGGTGAGCTATCCTAAACCTAGCTTTATTTCCTTCCTATATTCAGTGACTCCACATCTGCCTCTACCCTCTATGATTCATATCTAACTACATTAACATCTCCACTTAATGCCCCATTGGCTGCTCAAACTCTACATGCATGCCCAAAACTAAATTTACTATCTTCCCCCTCAAACACTCGTTTCCTCTTCTGTGTTCCCTGTCCCAGTTAATGACTGCATCATCTCTTCAGATGCTCAAGTTATAACTTGAGTTGGAACCTTAATTTCTCCCTCTTACTCTTTACAACACATCATTCATTGTCAGATGTCCTCTATAAAGAATTTAGATTCTATTTCTCTCTATCACTACTTTAGGCCCCTGGTTGAGGCTACCATCATCTCTTGCCTGGATAACTGTAAAAATGCCTAATTCATTTCCCTTTTTTCAGTCTTGTTTCTTTCTACACAGCTCTTTGATTGAAATCCTAAGACCTCGTTACAATGCAAATCCCTGTACCAAATTGTTCAACATTTCATCCTTTTCTTAAAATCCAAATTCCTAGACATCGTGTTCAAGGGTTTTAAGATCTTCAAATTCTTTCTGACCATTTTCTCCCTTCACTGTAGTCTATAGTCCATTAGACTAGGCTAAATTCAATTCCCCAAATGTTCCAGACTTACGTGCATTTCTCTTCCCCTTTCCTACTCTCTCCTACCATCATCTGGGTTAATTCCTACCTGTCTCAGATGTCACCTCTCATGTTCAGTAAAATGCAGTTGATTACCACCCTGTTAATTTTGACTAGCTTTGCATCTATTAATAAATCCTTAAAAAAACTTACCTTTTAACAACCATGTGATAGGTTTACTATAATTATCCCCATTTTGCTCATGATGAAACTAAGCCCTAGTTGGTGATGAAGTTGGGGCAGGAAGAGATTAAACAACTTACTATTAAGTGGAAGAGAAGGGCTTTAAACAAAGTCCATGCTCTTAAGTACTACCCTACCCCATCTTCTGTGAGAAGCTGGGGACCTTGTCTGTTTTGACCACCATGGTATCCAGGTAAAAGCGCCTGGCACAATGCAGGTGCTCAATAGATATTTAATAACCTGTGGGCTAAGGAATGGGCTGAAATCCAAGTGTCTGACAAGTTTCGAAACTTGATTTTCTGACAATTCCACCTCCGAGGAAGTAGAAAAATCAGTCACACACACTGTTACACTAGGAGATCAGGAAAACACATGATACATGCTGTATTTGGATTTCAATATGGTATTTGACATGCCACTTCATAAGGTCTCTCATGATATTCCTTTGGGGAAGAAAACAAAATATAAATTTGATGTCATTAGACGGTCAAAGTTAGCTGAAACCCATGGATGCTGATTTCCAAATTATAGAAAGTAAGACTCTTTTTCTTAATTTGGCTGAACATTTTAATCTGCCTTACATATGGTATTTGTCTATTTTATTAACTATATATGTCTAGGACCTAGAACAGTATCTGACATATAGTAAAGGCTCAATAAATATTTGTTTTAATGAGTGAATGAATGAATGTAGTGACATATTTGAAGTTTGGATAACAGAATTGTAATAAAAAAATGAAAATACATTGGATGACCTCTCAGCAGTATTTGATACAATTGATAGCTTCCTCCTTCTTGAGAGTTCCTTGCTGGTTTTCCATCTGTAACTCTGGGCATTCCCTTTATTCCTCCTTTGCGGAGTCCTCTTCCTCTTCCAAAATTTAAATGGTTGGGTTTCTTATATCCTTGTCTCTTCTTACCACTGAACCTCTCATCCTCTCCCTGTATTAACTTCCTATCAATACACTTGATGATTCCCAAATCTCTAACTCCAGCTCGAATCTGTCATTCAGATTGACATTCTTGTATTCAGTTTCCTACTTAATATCTCCATTGTCAACTGAAACCCATCACATGCAAAACAGAACTTATTACTCACCCTGCACCCAAGCAAACAAACAACAAAGCCAAGGAAACACCTGCTCCTCTACCTAGATTCTCTTTCTCAGTGAATGTGCCCGGTGTTCATCCAGGTATTCAAGCCAAAATCTCAGGTATTATTTTTACCACCTCCCTCCTTTACACCCTCTTGGCTAATCTTTCAACAGGTTCTGTTATTTCTACCTCTAAATATCTTGCTCACCTTCTCTCCATAGCCACTGCTGCTACTGTGTTTCAGACTGCTACCATGGCTCACCTGGAGTAGTGCAACAGCCTAACTGGTCTCCCTGCCTTCAACAATATGTCTCTCTTCGGTCCGTTCTTCACTCTGAAGCCGGAGTGATCTTTCTAAAGTGATGATAGGATGCTATTACTCTGTTTATATCATTTAATAGCTCCTTATTTCTTTTAGGATCATGTTTAAACTCAAACTTGGCTTACCCTTACTGCCTTGTTCTCTACTGCTTCTTCCTGATCCTACACTCCTAACCTGATTCAATGTCTCAAAATCTCCATGCGGCTTCTCTTTTCTTTGATCAAGCTGTTTGTTTTTTTGGTGGGGAGGTCATTCTTCCTTTCTTTTTGTTCAACCAACACCTACATCTCTTTCACTCTTCAGCTAACATATCATTTCCTCCATGAAACATTTCTTAATTCCCCAAACCTGGGTGAGAGACTCTGTCATAGCATCCTGTACTTCCTGTTAGAGCTCTTATCTTACTCAGCTGTACTCATTGGAACAATTGTTCCTATTCCTTATTGGAATGAAAGATTCAAGGACTGTGTCCACCATATTCAGTTTATAGTCCCAGAAGAATGACTGCAGAATAGCAAGAAATCATAAAAATTGTTTGAATGAATGAAGAAGTTAATAAAGAGTCCACACCTAAAAATACCCTTCTAAATGCCAGGGCTGCCTCTCCAGAAAAGCATCTGCATAAGCAAGGTAGAGGAGAAGGAGCTTAGCAATAGCACATGTGAGGGAGATTAGGAATTATGTAATGAGAGGCTGAGTATGAGTCAATACTCTGAGCTGTGGCAGCCAAAAAACTGATTCAACTTTGGCAGCACTGACATGAACTATGGTATTTGAAAGATGGAAACGATGGTTTTCCTACACTCTATTAATTATAGCATAATGGGAGATTGTAATCACTCCTGGACATTGGGTGTTGGATGTGATAAATACAAGTAGGAGACAGTAAGGAAATGACTAGAAAGATGGAAGTTCACTGAAAACTATAAGACATTAATGAAAGAAACTAAAGACATAAAGATATTTCATGCTCATGGATTGAAAGACTATTGTTAAAATGTCTATACTACCCAAAGCAATCTACAGATTCAATGCAATCCCTATCAAAATTCCAATGGTATTTTTTCACAGAAATAGAACAAGCAATACTAAAATTTGTATGGAATCACAAAAGACCCTACAATATTCAAAGCAATCTTGAGGCACAAAAATAGAAATATAGATCAATGGAACAGGATGGAAAGCCCAGAGATAAACCCACACACATATGGTCACCTTATCTTTGATAAAGGAGGCAAGAATATACAGTGGAGAAAAGACAGCCTCTTCAATAAGTGGTGCTGGGAAAACTGGACAGCTACATGTAAAAGAATGAAATTAGAACACTCCCTAACACTATACACAAAAATAAACTCAAAATGGATTAAAGACCTAAACGTAAGGTCAGACACTATCAAACTGTTAGAGGAGAACATAGGCAGAACACTCTATGACATAAATCACAGCAAGATCCTTTTTGACCCACCTCCTAGAGTAATGGAAATAAAAACAAAAATAAATAAATGGGACCTAATGAAACTTAAAAGCTTTTGCGCAGCAAAGGAAACCATAAACAAGACGAAAAGACAACCCTCAGAATGGGAGAAAATATTTGCAAATGAAGCAACTGACAAAGGATTAATCTCCAAAATTTACAAGCAGCTCATGCAGCTCAATATCAAAAAAACAAACCAATCCAAAAATGGGCAGAAGACCTAAATAGACATTTCTCCAAAGAAGATATACAGATTGCCAACAAACACATGAAAGAATGCTCAACATCATTAATGATTAGAGAAATGCAAATCAAAACTACAATGAGATATCATCTCACACCAGTCAGAATGGCCATCATCAAAAAATCTACAAACAATAAATGCTGGAGAGGGTGTGGAGAAAAGCGAACCCTCCTGCACTGTTGGTGGAAATGTAAGTTGATACAGCCACTATGGAGAACAGTATGGTGGTTCCTTAAAAAACTAAAAATAGAATTACCATACGACCCAGCAATCCCACTACTGGGCATATACCCTGAGAAAACCATAATTCAAAAAGAGTCATGTACCAAAATGTTCACTGCAGCTCTATTTACAGTAGCCAGGAGATGGAAGCAACCTAAGTGTCCATCAACAGATGAATGGATAAAGAAGATGTGACACATATTTACAACGGAATATTGCTCAGCCATAAAAAGAAACGAAATTGAGTTATTTGTAGTGAGATGGATGGACCTAGAGTCTGTCATACACAGTGAAGTAAGTCAGAAAGAGAAAACAAATACCGTATGCTAACACACACATGTGGAATCTAAAAAACAACAAAAAAATGGTCATGAAGAACCTAGGGGCAAGATGGGAATAAAGATGCAGACCTACTAGAGAATGGACTTGAGGATATGGGGAGGGGGAAGGGTAAGCTGGGACAAAGTGAGAGAGTGGCATGGACATATATACACTACCAAATGTAAAATAGCTAGCTAGTGGGAAGCAGCCACATAGCACAGGGAGATCAGTTCGGTGCTTTGTGACCACCTAGAGGGGTGGGATAGGGAGGGTGGGAGGGAGGGAGGTGCAAGAAGGAAGAGATATGGGGATATATGTATAACTTTGTTATAAAGCAGAAACTAACACACCATTGTAAAGCAATTATACTCCAATAAAGATGTTTAAAAACAAAAAAGCAATCTTGAGAAAGAATAACAAAGTTGGAGGCATCACATTCCCAGACTTCAAATTATATTACAAAACAATAGTAATCAAAACAGTTTGATATTGGCATAAAAACAAACACATAGATTATGGAAGAGAATAGAGAACCCAGAAACAAACCTATGCATATATGGTCAATTAATTTATGACAAAGGAGCCAAGAATATACAATGGGGAAAGGACAGTCTCTTCAGTAAATGGTGTTGGGAAAACTGGACAGCCATATGCAAAAGAACAAAACCAGACCGCTATTTACACCATACACAAAAATTAACTCAAAATGGATTAAAGACTTGAATGTAAGACCTGAAACTATAAGACTCCTAGAAGAAAACATAAGCAGTAAACTCCTTGACTTTGCTCTTGGTGATGATCTTTTGGATCTGACACCAAAAGCAAAGGCAACAAAAGCAAAAATAAACAAGTGGGACCACATCAAACTAAAAACTTTCTGTGTAGCAAAAGAAACCATCAAAAAGATGAAAAGGCAACATACAGAATGGGAGAAAATGTTTGCAAGTCACATATATGGTAAGAGGTTAATATCCAAAGTATTGTAAAAGAAAACTCATACAACTCAATAGCAAAAAAGCAAACAATCCAATATGAAAATGGGCAGAAGATCTGAATACACATTTTCCCAAAGAAATACAGAAGGCAAACAAGTACATGAAAAGATGCTCAATATCACTAATCATCAGGGAAATGCAAATCAAAACCACAGTGAGATATTACGTCACACCTGTTAGAATGACTACTATCCAAAAGACAAGAAATAACAAATGGTGGTGAGGATATGGAGAAAAGGGAAACTTTGTGGACTGTTTGTGGGAATGTATATTGGTGCAACCACTACAGAAAACAGTTCAGAATTTCCTCAAAAAATTGAAAATAGAACTACCATGTGAAGCAGCAATCTTACTTCTGAGTATTTATCCAAAGAACACAAAAACATTAACTTGAAAAGATACATGCACCCCCATGTTCACTGCAGCATTATTTACAATAACCAAGCCATGGAAACAACCTAAATGTCCATGTATGGATGAACAGATAAAGAAAAAGTGGCATATACATACAACGGAACATTATTCAGCTATTAAAAACGTGAAATTTTTACATTTGTGACAACATGGATAGACCTTGAGGACATTATGCTAAGTGAAACAAGTCGGGCAGAGAAAGACAAATGTTGTATCATCTCGTGTATATGTGGAATCAAAAAAAAAAAAAAAATCCAAGCTCATAGATACAGAGAATGGATTGGTGGTTGCCAGAGGTGGGGAATAGGACATGAGCAACATGGGGAAAGGGGGTCAAAAGGTATAAACTTCCACTTATAAAATAAATAAGCCATGTGGATGTAATTAGAACATTGTGACTATAGTTAATACTACTGTGTTGCTTATTTGAAAGTTGCTAAGAGTAAATTTTAAAAGTTCTCATCCCAAGAGAACAAGTTTGTAAATATGTGTGGTGAAAGTTAACTATGTTAACTAGACTTATTGTAGTGATCATTTCATAATATATACAAATATTTAATCATTATGTTGTACACCTAAAATTAATATAATGTCATATGTCAATTATACCTCAATTTTTAAAAATTACATGTTATTTTAAAAGTAGACCCATGTAGGAAAGGACCTCTCTTTCAATCATATTCCCCATAGTTTGTTTAAAAAAGATGGAACTTAAAACCATGAGAAGGGTGAGGCAGGAGATAGCTGGGCTCCAGCCTAGGCATTTACAACTGGCCTCCTGTTCACATTTCCTGAGGCAGGAGGCAAGTGGGCTCCAGGCTAGATATTTATGACCAGCCTCCTGTCTGCACTTGGAGATAGAAATAACAACAGGGACAGGGTAAATAGCTGGACTTTGTTTCCTGTGAACACTTTTAGATAACAGTCATGGCAGGGACAGAGAGGGGCTAAATCCTGTTTGAGCAAAAGATCAAGAAGTCACATATTTCCCATCCTTGGGGTAAGGGAGACACTGCAGAAAGGCTCCTCAGGGGTAAAAAGGCAGGGGATGCCAGACCATAATAAGTCATGTCAACCCCCCCACCCCCCACCCCAAGACCCTTGCACTAAAATCCATCTTGGCTGAGAGCTGCCCACGCACATAGGGGAAGGTCCTGAGGCAAATCAGCCATGGGGGCAAAGAAAGACAATTGGCCAGAGGGGACAAAAAGACCCGGAAGACTGCCCCCTTGTAAAGGATTTAAATTTCCCTTAGGCACGACTCTTGCTGACTTCGCCTATGCTTCTGTCCGCATGTACTCTGCTTTTCTAATAAACACTCTACTTTCCTCTCTACCTTCTGTCTCTTTGTCAGAATTTTTTCTTTTCAAGACAGACAAGGACCCAGAACCCAAACTCTAGCCACTGGCCCTTGTGCTCTAGTGGTTAGGATTTTATGCTCTCACCACTGGATCAGGGTTTGACCCCCGGTCAGAGAGCTGTCTCTCTTCAAGCTGCTGCCCACTGTAAGCTACCACTCACTGCTGTGTGTGTCTGAAATCAAAGGGAATCAGAACATACCACCCCAAAATATACTTTGGGGTGACGTATTGGCATATTGATTTGGCCTATTGATTATCTGCAGGTGAAGGCAATTGAGAAACAGCAGATGCAGGAAGGGGAGGTTCTCTGACCTCCCCCTTTCTACCTAAAAGCAGGTCATAAATTTCCCATGAAAAAGGTGTCATCCTTGTATCATGAAGAGGAAAATATTCTTGTCATCAGAGACAAGAAGTTGATGCCAGGATGAGTCTGTACAAACCTTACTAACATAACCTTTAACTTCCATTAGTTTTCACAATTAATTTCCAGTCATGTTCCCACAGTATACCACCTCTAGCCCAAACACCTTTTTCCTTAGTCTTATCATGGCTTCACAATTTATCACTCTTTGTTCAAATGGCATCTAAGCCCCTGGGTATAAATGCTTCTTGGGAGTTTTCATTTCTTTCCATGAAGCCCCCCATGCCACATAAAAATATGAACATCAAATAAAAGTTGTATACTTTTCTCCTGTTAGTCCGTCTTTTTGTCAGTTCAATATATAGGCCCCAGATACAGAACCTAAGAGGGTAAAGTCTTCCCCTACACATGTGAATTAACGAACTATTAAAGGCTCAACATAATCATGACCACCACCTTTGAATACAGATGATTCCTTCCAATACGGAGTTTCTACAATTGTGGCACTTAGGTTTCTTAATCTAAAAAACTACAAATAGAACTACCATACGACCCAGCAATCCCACTACTGGGCATATACCCTGAGAAAACCATAATTCAAAAAGAGTCATGTACCACAGTGTTCATTGCAGCTCTATTTACAATAGCCAGGACATGGAAGCAACCTAAGTGTCCATCATCGGATGAATGGATAAAGAAGATGTGGCACATATATACAATGGAATATTACTCAGCCATAAAAAGAAACGAAATTGAGTTATTTGTAGTGAGATGGATGGACCTAGAGTCTGTCATACACAGTGAAGTAAGTCAGAAAGAGAAAAACAAATACCGTATGCTAACACACACATGTGGAATCTAAGAAAAAAAAAAAAAGGTCATGAAGAACCTAGGGGTAAGACGGGAATAAAGACACAGACCTACTAGAGACTAGACTTGAGGATATGGGGAGGGGGAAGGGTAAGCTGGGACAAAGTGAGAGAGTGGCATGGACATATATACACTACCAAATGTAAAATAGCTAGCTAGTGGGAAGCAGCCACATAGCACAGGGAGATCAGCTCAGTGCTTTGTGACCACCTAGAGGGGTGGGATAGGGAGGGTGGGAGGGAGGGAGATGCAAGAGGGAAGAGATATGGGAACATATGTATAACTGATTCACTTTGTTATAAAGCAGAAACTAACACACCATTGTAAAGCAATTATACTCCAATAAAGATGTTAAAAAATAATAATAAAATAAAATTGGAATGCCTGAGAGAGTGATGGAAAGCAACAGGCCTCAAATATATTCACTGATGGATCAAGGACTTTACCAACTGACTGAGCCTAATTTCTTAACAAAAGGCTGAGTGGTTTTCTTATTCCTGTTAATGTCACAGAGTTTGGATATGGTTTTCTTATTCCTGTTAACATTGTACAGTTTGTATATAATAAATACTGATTTTCTGTTTTTCTCAATTCCTTGGAAATTTATGGTGTAACAGCGAGGATTCTCCAATTTGAGCAATTTGGCTTCTCCACTCTCCTTTGGGAAAGTAGATTAGGTGCAAGGGTGTTTAATTACCTTCTAGTCTCTCTAAATAGGTATGAGATTCCAAGCTTTATGTTCCTTGATAGCTGTAACCAGCTTATGTAAAGCTGCTCAAAGTAGCTCCTATGCCCTATTTCTTCTTTCCTTTCATTTTGAAGTTTTCTGAATGCCTCTAAGAGTCAACATTTGCATGCCCAATGGGTATTGAAGTGGTCCAGAATATACTGCCCCAAAATATGCCACTTTGGCACAAGGATTATTTTGAGTTGAAGGAAATTGAAAAATCAACAGTTGCAGGCACAGTTCTCTGCCCACCCCACTTATCTGCTTAAAAGCAGGGCCTACATTTCCCATTGAGGAAGTTGCCTCCCACCACCTCCCAAAGGAGAAGATTACTCTTATTACCAGTGATGGAAAGTTGACAATGAGATGAGTTTGCAAAAAACAGACCTTACTCAAATAACTCTTATCTCCCAGTAGTTCCCACAAATATTTCCTAGACACTTCCTCACAATTTATTATCCCTTGAAGAACAAATCCCTTTCCTTTGTCCAAATGGTAAGCCCCTGAGTCTAACCACTTCTTTGAATATCACTTCTATCCTGTGAACTCCCGTGCACATAAATAAATAAAAAACTGTGTGCCTTTTCTCCTGTTAATCTATCTTTTGTTGGTTTAGTTCACACTCCTGAACCTAAGAGGGTAGAGGAAAAATTTTCCAACCTGGCAGTATTCTCAATCCTATAACTGCACTGGGTGTGAAACAGTTCGCTCAAAGCATGATCTCTGCCCTTGGCATAAATTAAATGAGATAACAGAGGTAGTGGGAGATTACATTGAGTAGGTGCTCAATAATAGTCAAGTGTGAATGGAAAAGAACTATCTTGCCTTTAGGCTTCGTTATTGGGGAATACCTCTAAATATTGGCTAGTTTTCAGTACGCATAGGCATTGCTAATGAAACCAATACAGACAGTGAAAAACAGTATCTGTCCTCATTTCTTAATCTGGGCACTCCTCTTTTCCCCAAAACATTTTGCAGGTCTTGGGTATTCTCTAGAGAGGACAGGATCAAAAAGAGTAGGCATAGTGTAGTGTAGTAAAGCTCACAGATCTTATTCATGGGGCTTTTGAGAATACGCAATCTGTCACATCTAATGCACAGACTTGAAGACAGACAACCTCACTGAACACTATTTACAGGAAAGTGGATAATTCACTGGCTCCCTGTGAAAATGTATTCCATGAAATAAGACCACAGAATCCAGATCGGTCAGTGTGATTCCATGGACTCCTGACTGGTTGATTGACAGGCTGATTAGTCTAAGAAGAGCCTTGCTCCTGAAGGGTTTCAGGTGTTCCCCATATAACTTAGAACAAATTAAGGCCACCTGATAAGACTATCTAGCTTTGGAATTGAAGCTACTTGAATGTTGTGCATTCTTTAAAGGTTAATAATGTCAAAATTCACAGAATTTGTGATCATGTGCAAAGTTGCTGTCATGGATTCTTCATATGATTATACAATATGTTTATATAGTATCTGACATTCTAGCGACCAATAACAACACTCGTATTTGTTGAGGGCTTACTCTGTGCCAGGCATGATGTTAAGAGCTTATATAGTCTAATTACTGTAATAATCACATAGGGTAGAAAATTTACTTTCCCCTATTTCACGAGTAATGGTGAAAAAACATAACATTTAATGAACACTTAGTAGGCGCCATTCTAAGGGCTTTATGAACGTTATTTCATTTAAGCCTTTTAAGTAAAATGATCTGAAATTTGGAAATAAGGTAAAAAGACTCCATCATGAGTTTTCAAAGTTTTACACAGTAGTGTCTAACAACCTGCCTAAAGGCCCTTTGACTTTTTAGGGGAGGTAACTTTGACTTTCCATTTACTATTGTTTGGGTCCAGGACTTGCACAGGTAGTTTTTAACTGTTAGGAAATTGACATGTTACAAATGATTTTTGCAAATGATTTTTGTCTGATAGAAAAGATAACCACAAAAGTCATGGTTGTTTTCCTTGTAGGATATTAACCAGTTTTGTATCAAACGTTGCAATCTTATTACAGCATTCTTTCTCTTTTCCAGTGACTATGTATCTGTTTCTTATCTTCTTTTAAACCAGTTTTGCCCTCATCCTGGTTCCATCATTGTCAAATAAACCTTTGATACAATCCTTAAAATATATATGAATGTTTTTAACTTTCAGGAAACCATACTCTGACAATACTCATAGTGATCCTGTGAAGGATTTGCTAGGGACATTATCCCTATATAAAGTTAAGGAAACTGAGACACAGAGGAGTTAATTACTTGTCCAAGGACACACAGACAGCAAGTCACAGAGTCAGGATGCAAAACCCTTAGAATTTTTTTCTAAGAAGGCCAAGACATTAGAAGAGTTAAATAACTTCACTAATAAGACCCTGCTCTAGTAAGTGTAAGAACCTGGTTATTCTGGCTCTGACCCCATGTGCTTAACATCTGTGTCCTTCTGTATATCATGTAGAGGTGTTGCATGGTCTAAAGGAGGTGATTCACAAATGGGATGAATGGGGATTTAAATAAATCTTAATTCTTCTCATCTTCTTTGCTAGCTCCACCAGCGTTACATCATAAGAAACCAAAACCAAAAGAAGACAATGCAACAAAGCAAAAGGACAGTCCAGACACCATAAAAGTGACAAAGTATTTTTCTCTTCTACATCAGCATTTTCTCCTTCGTCAAGTCAACAAATGAGCTTGCTAATTGCCCAGAGTTCCAAACTCTTGGTTTTGCATTCGTTTCGATTTGCACTTCAATGCCATTAGGGAAGATTACTGGAAAATAATTTAGAGGATGAGTCCACGGCTGGTACATACGCCAGTAACAAAATCAAGTTTATTATTTGACCAAGTGAATCAGTGTGAGAAGTAACTTTCTGGCATTTACCAAATAGAGATTTCTAGGTAGTCAGGAAAACACATGCCTTTAAAAAGTACAGCTGCCAGCCTGCGAATTTTGGGGTTTTTTGGAAAGACAATGGAGTAGAATCTTTCCATTCTCTATATGTGCTCTTCCAATGCTCTATCTGACTTAGAGAGAGAGAATACATTTTTGTTTTCATTTATAGGAATTCTTTATTATTCTGGGTACAAGTCTTTTGTTAGAGTTTTGGATATTTGAACATTTTGTCCTCAGACAATGATTCGCTTTTTCATTTTTTAATGATGTTTTTAATGAGTGAAAGTTTTGAGGTATCACGTCACACTGGTCAGAATGCCATCATCAAAAAGTCTACAAACAGTAAATGCTGGAGAGGGTGTGGAGAAAAGGGAACCTTCCTACAGTGTTGGTGGGAATGTAAATTGGTACAACCACTATGGAGAACAGTATGGAGGTTCCTTAAAAAACTAAAAACAGAATTACCATATGATCCAGCAATCCCAGTCCTGGGCATATATCTAGAGAAAACCATAATTTGAAAAGATACATGCACCCCAATGTTCATTGCAGCCCTATTTACAATAGCCAATACATGGAAGCAACCTAAATTCCTCTGCCCATTGACAGAGGAATGGATAAAGAAGATGTGGTACATCCATACAATGGAATATTACTCAGCCATAAAAAAGAATGAAATAATGCCATTTGCAGCAACTTGGATGAACCTAGAGATTATCATACTAAGTGAAGTCAGACAGAGACAAATATCATATGATATCACTTCCATGTGGAATCTAAAAAAATGATACAAATGAACTTATTTATAAAACAGACTCACAGACTTAGAAAATAAACTTATGGCTACCCAAAGGGAAAGGGGCGGGAATAAATTAGGAGGTTGGGATTGACATATACACACTACTATATTTAAAATAGATAACCAACAAGGACCTACTGTATAGCACAGGGAACTCTACTCAATATTCTGTGATAACCAAATGGGAAAAGAATTTGAAAAAGAATAGACACATGTATATGTATAACTGAATCAGTTTGCTGTACACCTGACACCTGAAACTAAAAACACAACGTTGTGAATCAACTATACTCCAATATAAAATAAAAAAATTAAAAGAGACAATACAACTTAAACCAGGTTTGCTCATGCAAATGCACACAGGAAGGTAAGTAGCGTGAGGGAATCAGATGGGGATTCTGTGGCCTTCTTCTGACCAAAGGGGGCAGTCATTCCTTCATTCAGCTGATTATGGCCACATGTTGACAAAAGCTCTGTGTTATCACAATATCCCATTTTTAAAAAGAAACCCAAACTTCCAAGTTTAATTTAAAAATTCCTGCTTGTAAATGTTGGCAATTATTTCAATTTTTTTTAACACTCTGCCAACTAAACAAAACATATCTGAAGTCTAAATATGTAGCCCAGAGGTCCACAGCTCCTGCTTTAAATAAACATATTATGGGAAAATCTAGATTTATGCAGATGTCAAAAAGGAAGCATAATTATTGTTTTAAAAAGACTCATCATAGGTTCCTTTAGAGAGCAAGTTCTTCTCTGTATTTAAAATATTACTAGGTGCAGGAAAGCTTAATTCTACACTCATTTGGAGTAATATAACAATTATGTAAAACACCTTATTTGCAGAGACTATCAAATCTTGCTTGACCCTATCCTCCTAGTTCTTTGAATTCAGAACTTTTTTTAAAAGATTATTTTTGATATGGGGCATGTTAAAAGTGTTTATTGAACTTGTTACAATATTGTTTCTGTTTTACGGTTTGGTTTTATGGCCAGGAGGCATGTGGGATTTTAGCTCCCTGACCAGGGATCAAACCCATGCCCCCTACACTGGAAGGTGAAGTCTTAACCACTGGACTGCCAAAGAAGTCCCCCAGAACTATTTTAACTTAACACTTCACTCATTCAACCGATATGTACAAGATGGCCATTAGGTGACAAGAAAATTCCAAAGTGCTGAAAATACCAGCATTGATAAGACTTGGTCCTGGAAGAGCTTGTGTTCATAGGAGGGTAATACATAATAGTGGGAAGAGTGTGGATGCCTTTGGAATTAATGACTTTGATTAGCATCCTGAATCTGATCATCATTAGCTCTATTGTCTGTTACTGGCTCTATTATTATTTGCCAGTTTTTCTTATCTGTAAAATGAAATAATTCCACAGATCTCATTAAAGATATGTGACAGCAGTAGGCAAATAGTAGGTGCTCACCAGTTAACTAAACCTTCGAAATGCACATTCTCTTCCTCTCTTTTTATTAAATAGAAAATTTTGTTACAAGTGACATAAACCCAATTCGAAATGGCGAGGCAAAAAGGTGAGTTTTATGTTTTTGTTTTAAGAATACACAATAAATCATGTAAGCAAAAGAGGAGTTGAATAACCAAACCATTGTGGGGCCTGGAACGCCATCAGGGCTCTCTTCTTCTGCCTCTTCTGTTCTTTTACTACAGGTCAACTTCCTCTGCATGATAGTGTAGATGCCATGGCTCATGTTTCATAGATTTTACTTCCAGAGAAGGTCCCCCTCTTTCATTTTAGTGCCAGTTTGAAGAGGGCCAGGAAAGGACCCTGATAGGCTTGGCTTGGGCCAACACCCACTTGTAAAGCAATCATCCAGAGACTGTGGATGTGGAAGATGTGAACACATGGAAGCTCCCTATAACCACATGAGCACCGGGAGAAGAAACAGTTCCAAGAGTAAGGGGAGATTCTGGTCTCCTGAGAAGGAAAGGCTGTTGGACAGACACAATGGTCAACAATCTCAGGCCCTTAGGACTGGGTTCAAGACACAGGCAACTGAATTCCCTTCCACCAAGTATATCTACTGTAGGGGAGAACTGGCGCCCCTAAAGAAAATGCAAGTGCTTTTAGGAAGAGGAGATGGTTTTTGTATAGTCAAAAAATGAAAACCAACTACCCCTAATTTGATCTCAAATTATGAGGTTCCACACTGATGAGTTGGGCCCAGGTGTTCTGCTCTTAGCTAGTATAATTCTCCAGCTAGTGGACCTTCTGGAGCCCTTTTCATCTCCTGTGTTCCCTGTTTACTCTGGGAGTTTCTACCCGACAATCCCACCAATCCTTAACCATACAGTCCTCACCTCCTACCTCTCCTTGCGTGCATCTAATAATAGCTGACATTGAAGTAGTTATCAAATACTTTCCCACAATTATTTAATTATTTGATGTCTGTAGCACCTCCAAAAGGCACAGGATATGTATTACCATCCTGTTTTATAAATGATGAAATAATTCCAAACCAGACCATGGTATTGAACTGAGACCTAAGCCTACTATATAATTTTTTTGTTGAATCATTAGATGCTGAAGCTGACTTGCTCTTTCCACTGGACTCGTAAGATCCTCTAAGGACTAGAATGTCTCCTGTTTTAAACCATGTTCCCATGAGCACTGAGCAAAGGACTAGATACATGTGTGTCAAGGCGACCTGAGCTGTCAATAGATTATCCCACTGATACCTTCTTCACCTCAAAAGCAATCCCACTAAGGGCAGGACAGGAATAAAGACGCAGACATAGAGAATGGACTTGAGGACATGGGGAGGGGGTAGGGTAAGCTGGGACGAAGTGAGAGAGAGGCATGGACATATATACACTACCAAACGTAAAATAGATAGCTAGTGGGAAGCAGCCACATAGCACAGGGAGATCAGCTCGGTGCTTTGTGACCACCTAGAGGGGTGGGATAGGGAGGGTGGGAGGGAGGGAGATGCAAGAGGGAAGAGGTATGTGAACATATGTATATGTATAACTGATTCACTTTGTTATAAAGCAGAAACTAACACACCATTGTAAAGCAATTATACTCCAATAAAGATGTTAAAAAAAAAAAAAAGCAATCCCAAATTACAGGTTTGGAATGCTTTGGAGATGTCCCCGTGTGATGCTTCATGAATCCAGAACCCCGTGAACCCAAGTGTGGAGATAATATGCTGACCATCACCATTTCTAACTGTGCACAGAAAAAGTATCCCATGGGATCCCTCTCCCAGGCATTTGTAACATTTTTATTGAGCTATAATTAACATACTGTAAACTATACACATTTACAGGCCATGATTTAATGTTTTAACATTTAAATGCTACATCAAGCCATCAGCACAATCAAGAAGTGAAGCCATCTACACAAATAAACTCAAAATGGATTAAAGACCTAAATGTAAGACCGGATACTCTAAAATTCCGAGAGGAAAACACAGGCGGAACACTTTTTGACATAAATCATAGCAATATTTTTTTGGATCCATCTCCTAGAGTAATGGAAATGAAAACAAAAATAAACAAATGGGACCTAATAAAACTTAAAAGCTTTTGCACAGCAAAGGAGGCCATAAACAAAATGAAAAGACAACCTACAGAATGGGAGAAAGTATTCGCAAATGATGCTACCAAGAGATTGATTTCTATCATGTACAAACAGCTCAATATCAAAAAAACAAACAATCCAATCAAAAAATGGGCAAGAGATGTAAATAGACATTTCTCCAAAGAAGACATACAGATGGCCAATAGGTACATGAAAAGATGCTCAACGTCGCAAATTATCAGAGAAATGCAAATCGAAACTACAATGAGGTATCACCTCACACTGGCTCAGAATGACCATCATCAGAAAAGTCTACAAATGATAAATGCTGGAGAGGGTGTGGAGAAAAAGGAACCCTACTACACTGTTGGTGGGAATGTAAATTGGTGCAGTCACTATGGAGAACAGTATAGAGGTTCCTTTAAAAATCTAAAAATAGAGTCACCATATGATCCAGTGATCCAACTCCTGGGCATATATCCAGAGAAAATCATAATTCGAAAGGATACATGTACCCCAGTGCTCACTGCAGCACTATTTACAATAGCCAAGACATGGAAGCAACCTCAATGTCCATCGACAGAGGAATGGATAAAGAAGATGTGATATATATATATATATATAGTGAAATATTACTCACCCATAATAAAGAATGAAATAATGCCGTCTACAGTGAAATATTACTCATCCATAAAAAAGAGTGAAATAATGCCGTTTGCAGCAACATGGATGGACCTAGAGATTATCATACTAAGTGAAGTAAGCCAGATAAAGACAAATATCGTGTATCTCTTATATGTGAAATCTAAAAATAATGACACAAATGGACTTATTTGCAAAACAGATATAGACCTACAGAGAAAACAAAATTATGGTTACCAAAGAAGAAAGGAGGGTAGGGATAAATTAGGAGTTTGGGATTAACATATACACACTAATAAATATAAAATAGGTAACCAACAAAGACCTACTATATAACACAGGGAACTATACTCAATATCTTGTAATAATCTATAAGGTGAAAGAATCTGAAAAAGAATATATATATATGTGTATACATATATATGTGTATATACATATATATACACACAGACAAACATATATATAACTGAATCACTTTGCTGTATACCAGAAACTAACACAACTTTGTAAACCAACTATACTTCAATTAAAAAAAAAAAGTGAAGCCATCACCACAATCAAGATAGCAAACATATGTTTCTTTCCCAAAAGTTTCCTCCTGCCTCTTTGTAAACCTTCCCCCTTTCCCTTCTCCACATCTTTATCCCCAATTTTATACAAGTGGAATCATACAGTATGTACACCTTTATCATTGGCTTCTGTCACTCAGCATGGTTATTTTGAGATTCATCTGTGTTGCTATGGGTATTAGTGGTTCACTCCTTTTAATTGCTGAGTAGCATTCCATTGTATGAATATGCCACAGCTTGTTCATCCATTCACCTGTTGATGGGCAGTTGGGTTGTTTCAAGTTCAGGGCTATTGTAAATTAATCGGATATGATCAGTGAACAAGCTGTAGTATGAACATATGCTTTTATTTCTAGGGCAAACAGGAGTAGAATAGCAGGATCATATGGTAGGTATATGTTTAGCTTTTTCAGAAACTGCTGTATTGTTTTCCAAGGTGATACCATTTTACATTCCCACCAGCAGTGTCTGAGAGTTCTACTTCCTCTATATCTTTGCCAATACTTTGTATGCTCAGTCTTTTTCATTTTAGCCATTGTGAAAGGCATGTAGTGGCATTTCATTTGGTTTTAATTTGCATTTCCTTAATTAATGATGTTTAGCATCTTTTCATGTGCTGAAGCGCCATCTGTATATACTTTTTGGTGTAGTGCTGTGCAAATACTTTTCCCTTTTTAGTATTTGGTTATTTATCTTTTTACTGAGTTTTGAGAATTCTTTATATATTCTAAGACAAGTCCTCTATCAGATATGTGCTCTGCAAGCATTTTTCTCCAATGCTTGGCTTTTTTATTGCCTTAATAGTGTCTTTCAAAGAGCAGTTTTTACATTTTGGTGAAGTTCAGCTCATTGTTATTTTATGGGTTGTGCTTTTGATGCCAGACATTTGAACCTTTAGAAATCTGTAATTTAAAACAGGAAACTGTGGAAAATAAAGAGAAGGGGGAGATAAGGGATAGAAATGGATTTACTAAAATTAGCCAGTGATTTGGCTGTAGCTAGCAAGCTTGTTCTAAACGGATTATTACAATGTTTTTATTCTGTGGGACACCCCCCCACACACACACACACACACAGCTATTTAAGCATTTTCTAGAAGAGATGACAATGTTTCCAAACAGCATTTCTAGCTAGTGTTGTCACATCTAATTGGCTGTATTGTTCGCTTGGGTTTTTTTTTTTTTTTTAATTTTCTCCTCTGCTTTCTTCTTGACACAGACATTCAAAAGGTTAGTTTGTATTCAGAACACTCATGTCCAAAATATGGTCCTTTTGGCATTCTTAAAAGCATTCAGCCAAGATTGACTTAAAATCTGTGTTGATGACTTTAAGTGATCCTGAGAACCCCATCTCAGTAACAATGGGCAGTGTTGGGAGTGTGGTAGGTTAGTTTCTTAGAGTAGCAGAACAGAGGCTCCATTGCTGGGGTTCCCTGGTAGAATCAAGGAAGTTAGACGGTGTTAGCACTCGGGTTACCATGAGCACAGGCTGGGCCAATGCAGCAAAAACTCGGGAGCCGGGAGCTGCACCTGCACCACGGGATCATGGGTGGTGTTTCCATCAGTTCCTGATGACAAGGACTACTGGCAGTGGCTCCCACTGGGGAGCACACAGATGCTTGGCAGGCGCAGGGGCTGCCTGGCTGCATTACAATCAGTCACCCTGCCCTCCTCTGGAACCCGGAGGCAAACTCCACAGCTCCGTGCATGCTCAGCATCTTGTAGCACCTGGCAGTGAGGTGCAGCATCCTGGATGGGGTGCCACTGCCAATAGGCAACACCATCTCCACCTGCCAGCAGCCTGCATAAAACTACAGACAGAATGGTCTCCAGTTAAGGTCTTCCTGCAGGGCTGCTGCGGCCTGGGATTTCCCTAGATGCCATGGCAGGAGCATGCAGTGCTGTGGGGCAGTCCATAAGGGAGTACACATCCTGTTTCAGAGTCATTTGCAACGTACTTGATTGTCTGGAAACGCCCAGGGGTGCAGTTACTAGATCTTCTTTCTAAATTTTTATTGGAGTATAGTTGATTTACAATGTTGTGTTAGTTTCAAGTGTACAGCAAAGTGAATCAGTTAAACATATACATATATACACTCTTTTTTAGATTCTTTACCCATATAGGTCATCACAGAGTACTGAGTTTCTCAGACCTCCATTCCTCACAGGAACCAATTTTCCCTTGGGGGGTGGAAAACTGATGTCTGAATGAGCAACAGTTCCTTCCCCACAGCTACGGTTTACATCACCTGTTTTACTGGATTAAAGGTGACCAGGATGAATATATCATAGAGATTATCAGCTCGGAAAAGGGTTGGTGCAGAGGGAGAAGGAATAAAACCCATATTTCTGACTGACTGAAATAGCGACAGTGTAGCAGAGTGCTCTCCAGTGGAAGCAAAGAACTTTTTTCTGTCCAGAAAATAGTCTTAGAGCCCAGAAGGTGTTTCAGTGGGTCCTGCTATATCTGGTAAATTTCCTCCTAATCTCTGAGGTTTCCACCACAAGATTTAACTGAATTTGAGGAGGCAGCAGGGGCACTTGGCTTTTTGAAAGAAAAAACTTTGCAGACTCTGAAAGAATCCCTGCCCCAAAACCACAAGACATGAAGTTCCAGATAATAATTCTGGGGAAAGTATGGCTGGAGAGTCTAAGAAAGGTGCCTTGGGCGAAATAAGGCTAATCTTTGCAGACTTGGAGGACTTAAGGAAAGATGCCCGGTTGGGCTTCAGGTCATTGGGCTGCGGACCTCCCAAGGTGACTGGGAAGGAAGACTAGAGACCCTTATGGGAAAGTCGCCTCCATGAAGGGGTCCTGTGGGAAGAAAGCAAATAACCATTGATTGAAGGCCAACCTGGGCCAGATAGTGAGCACAGGGAGGAATCTGAGCTGTGATTATCCTGCACAAACTATAGGTACCATCTCACTTCATCCACACGCCAACGTTGGGAAGTTGGCATCCTTTTTTGCACTTTAAAACTGATGCTCAGAGGAGTTTCCTTACTTCATTCACTTACCCTAACATTTACCGAGCAGCTTCTGTGTCAGCACTCTTGACAGTCCCTGGGGATACAAAGATGAATGAAACATAGTCCCTGACATTGAGGAACTCATGTTCAACGCATCCAGATTCACGGGGTCAGACATGTCAGCAGCAAAATTACAACACGGTGCTCTGTAATATATTGTTTTAGTCCCATTCAATCTGAGTGGCAATGGAATGTTACAAAAGAAATAAGACTAGAGAAAGGAACAGTGGATTTGGACTGAGCTAGTTGTGGAACTCTTTTCATAGGGAACAACATTGAATTGCTTCTGAAGGACAAAGAAATTAACCAGGCAAAGGGAGGGAAAGTGCTTTCCAAACAGAGTTCTGAGCTACTACATCTCAGAATGTATTTTGAGCCTGGATCTGTCGGATGGGGAAGTCTTTTTTGTTTTTCTGCTCCATCAGCTGCTAGGGTGCCAGCCTCGGAGATTCCTAAACTCCCAGGACCCGTCTGTCTCTGAGGGAGTGGGAATGGCTCCAGTCTGGATGGAAAACCACAGACTTCCAGGAGGCAGGTTAAGCTCTGATGATCCTGTTTTAATTATGCTCCTAAGCTGGTCGATGATTATTTACTCCTTAGCTTCTGAGACTTCTGGGGCAGACCCTAAGCATCCCTGAAACTAAGATAAAGAACCCTGATTCCTTCCACCTTTCATGTGAGAGTCAAGAATAGTTTACTCCTCACAAAAATCAAATGAGTTACTTCTTAGCACCTGGTGGTTTTCTTAGTGGTTAATGACAGCTAATATTTATTGAGTGCTTACTAAGTACTATTATTCTTAATTTTTACATACATAAACTCATTCTATATGTTTAGGTAGTTAAATATATTCCCCATTTGATACATGAGGAAATTGAGGCACAGAGAAGTCAAATTGATCTTGTATGGACTCAGGTACTTACTGAGACTACGGTGGCCCACCTTTTGAGACCCAGAACCAGATTTGTTAAGTTACGAGAAGCTCTAGAAATCGAGATGAGAAACCTTGCAGCACATCATTTGAATCAGAGCTATGCACCAAATTTGGGCAAAGACTCTCATTTTTCAAACCTTGTGTGTGTGAAAACACCACAATTGCAGGTACCAAGTAGCTAGAGGTAACAACCCAGAGAGACAGTGAGCAAAGGGCAGGGTAGCATTTCCATATGACTTGGATGCCAAGGTATTATATCTGATCAGCACTTAAGCCACACTTAGCTAACGACCCTCAACAGAATCTGAGAAGACTTCTGGTAGTGTAACCCCACTCTCCTGCCACATACATCCTGCCAGGTGGATGGTCCTTTGGGACAGTTTCCTCTTTTTTCACACCTTCAGGGTTTCCCTTACTAGCCACTGAAATCAGCAAAGGGCAATCTGCTCCAGGTGCCACGAATTCCCCTGAGGAGGGCTTTGTTATGACTGGTGTTTTGTACTCATTGGACATCCTGTCCTGGGCATACTACTTTTCCTATAAGTAAAGGCTTCTTGACTCATTGACTTACTGACTTCCATCTAGAGGGAGCAACAAAAGCTTCTGCAAGAGAGGGCAGCGTCTGTTAGGTAAACAGTCACGGATCAAATTCTAACTGTTGGAATTCTTTTCAGGGTTTAAAACTCATGTACACGCAAAGGATTTCTCAACGTCCCCCCACCTCCAATAGAGACAAGGATGTTAATACCTTCCTAGTTGCCCTTAGCTTGACTCCTGCTTTTCTTCCTTCCCCATACCCAGAAAGTTATTGTAAAATGGTAAGTTTTATCATTATTCAGGTGTCAAGGCCAACAGACCAGAAAATGATTTCCATTGAAAGGATAGTTTGTTATACTCACAGACCACAAGAGAAGAGGCCCCATGGTGGGCGGCACTTGGAGAAGCACCAGGGTCAGTTAGGAGGCAGAGAGAACAGGGAACACATGGGGGTAAACAGGTGAGGCAGGGAGAACAGGCTTAGCACTGGCTAATTTCAATAATTTCAGCAGGTTTCTGGGGCATAAACTGTTTCTAGTTGTCTGGTACCTGGCCCCGGGGTGATTAGAGCCCACAGAGGAGGTGGTTGGAGGTGAGGGCTCTGGATTGGTTTATTTGCCTATGAAAGCCATGCTTACAGGCCAGTCTTTTACTATCTCTTGGAATTGGTTAACCCTGGGAGGGGCAGTCCCTCCAGGGTCAGCAAGGCCCCAAGATGTCAAAGCATGAAACACAGAAACTAGAGAACATGGTGTTTACAGAAGGGAGCTGCTGGATTCTCCTCTGTCACCTCTCTCCAGGGTCGTGCCTTAGGTGGCTTTTACCAGATTGAGAGGTGTTCTGACTCATCCTGGTAACACTCCATTTTCTTTGGTTTGCATATAAAAATTAAAATATCCAAATTCAGCAGTAGATTGGGAATTCACACATCTTTGTATGTGAGGCTGGTTTCTCTGGATCAAAGATAATTTCCTCTTTTGAAGAAAAAATTTTTAAGTCTCTAAACTGCTGAAAATGGGGTTGTGGATCCCTAGGTCATCTAAGAATAGCCAACTTGTTCAACCAGTTGTGGGTCAACTGCTGAGAAATCAATCAAACCCAACAGCAGCCAGTCCACGCCAGTTATTTTGATAGTTACAACTATGAGGTTAAGGCCACATATTCTTCACAGTAGTTGTCAGTCCCAGCTGCAAATTAGAATCACCAGGGGAGCTTTTAAAACCTACCAATATTTGGGCCCTGCAGCATATTAATTAAATTAGAATTTTTTTTTTGGCGTTACACGGGCCTCTCACTGTTGTGGCCTCTCCCGTTGCGGAGCACAGGCTCCGGACGCGCAGGCTCAGCGGCCACGGCTCACCGGCCCAGCCGCTCCGCGGCACATGGGATCTTCCCGGACCGGGGCACGAACCCGTGTCCCCTGCATCGGCAGGCAGACTCTCAACCACTGAGCCACCAGGGAAGCCCTAAATCAGAATCTTTGAAGGTGTGGCCTGGGTAACAATATTTTTCAGAAATTCTCTATGTGATTCTTATGTTCAGCCAGCATTGAAAACCACTGTCCTATATCTAACTGAATTATTTAACAACTTGACAATGCGTCATTAGAATAGCTGGTTAATACTCAATGGATGTTGTAAAATTTAAACTTTGGATTAATTTGGAACCATCTTGATTTTGTGACATGGAGTTCTTGCCAGTCTCAGGCACTCAGTGTCTGCTGCTTCCTGCTTCCAGAAACTCTAAAACGTGTCTACCTTCCCCCTTACGCTGCCTTGATGGACTAACCAGACTGGACTGAAAGAGTGTCCTATTATTCCCTTTACCCTATGAAAACAAAAGATTATTGGCGGCTCTGGTGGATTCTAAGAGGCACGTTTTCACTTCTTGTGCCATTCTGGTGAGAAACTGAAGACCTACCCTTCAGCCAAGAAGGACCTACCTTCCATTCAAACTGATGGAGTTTGAATTCAAGGCCCAGAAGGGATTGAAGCATCTGACTTTGGGCCAGGATACCTGTTCTTCCAGATCCCTGGCAAGGCTCTTTGTACTCCAGTTATTGAGAGAAGCCGTAGAGAACAATTTACCCAAATCAGTTCAGTCCTGCAGCAGTTTGTCCTTCCTTAAGTACCAGGAAGAGAAGGTCCCTCAAGAATCCTCATGTTTATAATAAAATCTTGGGGAAGGGCAGATGGTCCCCAGGGAACTCTATACCTGGATGCTGAGGTGTCTTAGCAAACCTTTCTTCCAGAATCTTCTGTTTCAGGGATCCCATCACTTAAAGAGTGTGAAGCATTATTTTGGCTGGATGTTTAGAGACTGATTATGGCAAACCCCTTCTGAATACTGCAGTTTTCTCTCGCCTTGTTTAAGCATCTGAAATAATCATTTTATTGGGGGAACAGAAGTATCCAGGCACAACTTAAATGGGTTTTCTCAAGGTCACTGAGAGGCCATCTTCAGATTCTCTTACATAAGATGTCATATGTATGAGTAATGATCTCAATGATCATGGAACCAAAAGTATATATAGTTGAGAACCTGTAAAATAATAATGGTAGTAGCAATAGTAATTCCTTAACATATCATGATTTATAAAGCATTTTTCACAGCATTGTTAATGATAGCTAAACTTTAACGAGAGCTTACTATGTGCTAGGTGTTGAGCCATTTACATGCATTTTCACCTTTAATTTTCATAAAAATTTATGGAAATAGGTGCTGTTATCCCTACTTTACAAAAGGGAGGGAGAACGGGAGGGAGGATGAGAGGGAGGACAGAACGAAAGAAAGGAAAGAAAGAGAGAGAGAGGGAGGGGGGAAAGAAGAAAGAAAAGAAAGGGAAGAAAGAAAAGAAAGGGAAGAAAAGAAAAGAAAGGGAAGAAAGAAAGTAGGAAAGAAAGAAAAGAAAAGAAAGAAAGGAAAGAAAAAGAAAGAAAAAAAGAAAGAAAAAGAAAGAAAGAAAGAAAAAGAGTTAATTGAACAGAGGTTAATAACTTGGCAAAGTTTTCTCACTGATAAATGGTGGAGCTGGGTCTCTAACTTGGGTGAGTCTGACTCCAGAGCTGGTAATGTTAACCACCCAAATGCCTACAGGGGCCAAGCAGGTGATATAAAAAGGGGGAGGCCAGGGCTTCCCTGTTTGCGCAGTGGTTGGGAGTCCGCCTGCTGATGCAGGGGACACGGGTTCGTGCCCCGGTCCGGGAAGATCCCACATGCTGCAGAGCGGCTAGGCCCGTGGGCCATGGCTGCTGGGCCTGTGCGTCCGGAGCCTGTGCTCCGCAACGGGAGAGGCCACAGCAGTGAGAGGCCCGCGTACCGAAAAAAAAAAAAGGGGGGGGGAAGCCAGGTATAATATAAAACCCTCTTTAGGTGGAGCCTCTGTTCTTCCAGATCTCTAAATGTAGAAGAGCTCTTGTCCTAGGATCTCTTCTCTACCCACCCTTACTCCATCAGTGATATCATCTAGTCCTATCTATCTACCAAGGACTCTGCAGTTTTTAGGTCAGTCCCCAGCCTCTCCCACACATAGAGACTCTTATATCCAATGCCTTTTGTACTTGGATGTCTAACTTAAATTTAACATGGACAAAACCAAACTCTTGAGTCCTCTCCCTGGAGGCCTATCTTCTCTACCCAAGCATTCCTTATCTCAATAAATAGGCCAACATTCACACATGGGCTTAAGCCAAAATCCTTACAGTCAGTCCCACTTACTCTCAGGCCCTATAATCAATCCTCTAGCAAATCTCAACCACCCTACCCTCCAAGACTATCCCAAATATGACTCTCAGGAAAACAGAGTGTATGACCCTCACAAGTCCTAGAGGCTGGGTTACCACATGCCTTGCAGGGGTACAGGGGAAGAGCCAGGTTTCGGTCGGGTGACAGTAGATAGGGTAAGGGGAGAGCTTAGGCTATGGCCTTTATTGGGGGTTTCTGCAGGAAAGGCAAGGGAGGGCAAACAGTTTAGGACTGGTAGTTTGAATAATTTGGGCAGGCTTTAGGCTATTGGGGTGGTCTTTAGTTGTCCGGTGCATGGCCCTGGGATGATTAAGGTAGAGGAATGCTGCCCCCTGGGGTAGACAGACCAGATAAAGGAGGCAGGTCTCTCCCCAGTCAGCAATGTTTGTAAGATGTCAAAGAATCATAATATACAAAAAATACAAAACAAATATATAGCACAGTGCTTCAGCCCCCAACCCAGATTTCTGTTTCAGGAAGCTGCCGATGCCCTCAGACCCTCCTAGTAGCAACAGGCCCTGCCTCCCCCTTGCAAGCCCCTCTTGGGGAATCAAGACCTGCCCCTGAATCCACAGGGAAGCTCCGGCCCTATTACTGAGAAACAGATGTCCCAGCTGACCTGCTTAGATTTCATCAGGCCTCCCCCTACTCATTAGGATACCAGTTCTAGGCTCCTGCCCTGCCCACCATCTGCCCCAATAACAACATTTCTAACATTGTTGGAGCACTTACTATATGCCAGACACTATACTAAGTGCGTCATATCTATTACATCACTTAATCCTTCAAAACAACTATATACATTGGACACTATTATCCTCATGTTAAAATAAGGAAACAGAGGCTTGTGGTAATTAAACAACTTGACTAAGCTCTAAGAACTCAGGCGTCTGAGCTGCCATCCAAGCCTCAGTCTATATCAAGCACAGCTGTAGGTCAGGTCTCTAAGCCACGTGCTCTACTGGCAGGGTTTCTTAAGTATAGCCCTGGGAATCTCCTACATCAGAATCACCAGAGGCACCTGTCAAACCTATAGATGCCCCAAAGTCTGGGGATGGGGGCCAAAAATCTGCATACTCAACAAAATCCCAAAGGAATTCATATGCACGCTAGAGTTTGAGAAACATCGCTCTAAGCTCTATTGTCATGGCCAAGTCTGCTGAGTGAACTGATGCCCTCCCCTCAGAGGTAGGACTCAGATCTTTGCGACGGGTATGTCTTCCTTACTCAGCTGAATGCGGATCTTCAGGTTTCTTTCTGATACAGGCCCTTTCTCCGCTTCAGAGGGTGAACGGGCAGGTGGCTCTTCAAGCCCTCCTGGGGGGGGGCGGTGGTAGCAATCATCTCGACAAGACTACACTGGAGGTGGTAGCTTTGCAAATGGTTTTCCCTAGTTCGACCTTCAAGGCCAGGCCCAGAAGTGCTGGGGCAGGCTTCAGCACGGTGCTGGGAGGTAACATAATATCCATGCCGATTTACAGAGGGCCTGTCTTCTCCCTGAGTCTGGGATGCTATGTATCACAGTAAATACTCAATCAGCCCCCAGGCGATGGAGGCAGCCAGGTCCCTAACCATCTCAGACCAAAGTGTTCAGATGGGCACAGCTGAGCAGCTAGGAGAATAAAGGATAAATAGTGAATAAATTTAACCTATGTCCAAGGGCCAGAAATTGACTATGTACGAAACACCCTCAGTACAGGAGAATGAAATTTTGCCATTTGCAGCAACATGGATGTACTTGGAGGGTACTAAGCTAAGTGTATTGAGTCAGACACAGACAAATACTGTAGGATATCACTTATATGTGGAATCTAAAAAAATACAACAACCTAGTGAATATAACCAAAAAGCAGCAGAGTATAGAGAACAAAGTAGTGGTTAGCAGTGGGGAGAAGGAAGCAGGGAAGGGCAATATAGGGGTAGGGGATTAAGAGGTACCAACTTATGTATAAAATAAGCTACAAGGATATATTGTACAACACGGGGAATATAGCCAATATTTTATAATAACTATAAATGGAATAGAACCTTTAAAAATTGTGAATCACTATACTGTATACCCGTAATTTATATAATACTGTACGTCAACTGCACTTCAATTAAAAAAAAAAAAAACACCCTCAAGAAGTAACCTGATGGGGCTTCCCTGGTGGCGCAGTGGTTAAGAATCCGCCTGCCAACGCAGGGGACACAGGTCTGAGCCCTGGTCCGGGAAGATCCCACATGCCGCGGAGCAACTAAGCCCGTGTGTCACAACTACTGAACCTGCGCTCTAGAGCCCGTGAGCCACAACTACTGAAGCCCGTGTGCCTAGAGTCCGTGCTCTGCAACAAGAGAAGCCACCGCAATGAGAAGCCCGTATACTGCAACGGAGTAGACCCCGCTCACCGCAACTAGAGAAAGTCCATGTGCAGCAACAGACCCAACGCTGCCAAAAATAATATAAATAAAAATTTTAAAAAAAGAATCCCCTTCTTTAAAAAAAAGGAAGTAACCTGATGGATTAGAGTCTGTAGGCTTCTGTCTTCATGGTACTTGTGGCCTGGGGCTCTTAAAGCACTTTGAAGAGGGTGAGTTACTTCTCAAGGTAGCATAGTGGAGCCTGCAGTGGAAGGGCCACCTGGAACTGAAGTCAGCCTCCCCTCAGGTCAGGGGAATGAACTGCTTGTCTGACAGTGCTGGGCTAGGAGCTCCACCCCTCTGTTCCCCAGCTGTGTAGCCTGGTGCTTTTACAGAATTTCAGAAAGCACCTCCATAGACACCGTCCCATTTGACCTTCTCAAAACCCCAGTGGGCCAGGCCAGGCTGTGTATTAGTTTCCTAGAACTTGCCATAATGAATGACCACAAACTGGGTGTCTTAAAACAACAGAAATTTAGCCTCTCACAGTTCTGGAGGCCAGCGGTCCAAAATCAAGGTGTTGGCAGGGTTGGCTCCTTCTGGAGACTGAGGGAGTATCCACCCCATGCTTTTGTCCTAGCTCCCGGTGGCTGCTGGCACCCCCCTGCCATTCCTCGGCTGATACACCTATCCCTGCAATCTCTACCTCTGCCTTCACGTGGCCTCTCTGGGTTTCTCCTCTGTGTCTGTGTCTCCTTGTCTGTTTCTTATAGGACAACTACCATTGGATTCAGGGCCCACCTAATGATCTTGAGATCTTTACCTTAATTACTAGGCTTGCAAAGAGCCTTATCCAAATAAAGTCACATTCTGAGGTTCCAAGTGGACATGTATTTTAGGGGCCATTATTGAACTCATTACAAGCTGATATTACTCTCACTACATAGATAGGGAAATCAAGGCTCCAGGATGTTAAATTACCCAAATCACAAAGTGGTGAAAGTCCCAGAATTGAAGAGAAAGGACATGGCACACCATGTCTCTGGGGATCCTCTGAGGCATTAGGATTCTCAACTACTTGCTTTAGCTAAAACGGGTGTCCCAGGTTAGGTGCTGACTGTTAACTGTAAATGAAGGAAACATCTCTGACTAAAAATTAACAGATAATGTCAACACCAAATCATCTTTACATACTTTTCTTTGCCTAGTTGCTTTCAACAGAATTTCCTTCTCAGTTTGTAGGTGGTTTCTTTGAAGCTACTGTCTCTGAAAATGCACCTGTTTTCAATTAATTTACTTATATTCGTGTGTCCAACATTTATCAAGTGCCTATTATGTGTCAGACACTGTTCTGGGCAGCACAGATACAAAGATGTGAAAGACATAGCTCCTGTTTTCTGTGTGGTGATGAGCACAGGTAGGTGTTTAACAGACTGTTTCAGTCCAGAACAGAGATGAGGGTAACAGGGGATGTTCCAAATACCAAGAAAAGACCGAGGATGGGATGAATAATTGTGCCCAAGGACGAGAGGGCAGGGCCCAGGAAGCGAGCTTTTATGGAGTCTGGAAAGAAGAGTGGTGTTTCTTTAGGAAGACACATGGGGAAAGGATTCTAGATCAAGAGAATAACGTGCAAAAGTAATCACAAGTTAGTAAGTAGGGCTGTGGGGGGCAGGGGGAGTACCTATAAAAGGGTTGAAAAGTTAAGCAGGGGTCATAAGGTTACTAGCCTTGTATGGTAAACCTGGAGTTCAATTTTTATTCTAATCCACAGGAAACCACTCATGAGCTTTAAGTGGGGTGAAGTGTGTATGCAAATAATTTGCATTTTTAAAAGAGCCAGCAGCAGAATGGAAAATATATGGATAGAGGCCTAGATTGGAGACAAGGAGACCATTAAGAGGCTTTGCAATAGTCCAGTTGTTAATGGTTAGAGCCTGATGCAATATATGGCATTGGGGATGGAGAGGAGGCATGAACTAGAAAACTTTGTTTGTGCCCACGCTGACGCCCCCCCCCCCCGCCCCAGGCTGAGTTCCTGTCCTGTTTTTGCCCCTACAGCACTCCTGGTATAACATATTGTTCACGTATCACATTATACCATATATTTGGTTTACAAGTCTGCTTCCATCATTAATCATGGGTTTCTTGAGACTGTGCCTTATTCATCTTTGTTTCCCAGAACTTAACAGAGATGTCCAATAAATACGTATTGACCAAATTTTTAATGAGGCAGAACCAACAAGAATTGGTGATCAATTCGATACAGGGAGTGAGGAAGAAAGGAGGAATCTAGAATGATTCCAATGGGAAAAAGATGGTGCCATTACTATTAAAGGCTGAGGAGTTTTGGCTGGCCTGGGCTTATTGTTACTATTGTTAGTTCTTTGAGGAAAGATCCCTCATCAGACTCAGAGGTACTGCATGTCATAAATACCTCATAACTTTTGTTAGCTTGAATTATCTGATTTAACCATCTAATGGCTAAACATCACTGGAGTGGGATTCAGAACTGAGTTCTACCATTGATTTTACTCTGCCACACACTAACCCTCTGGACTCAGAAAAGTGGTCTAGCCTCTCTACCTGGATAACCATGCTCGCAAGCCCAAATGCTTCAAATACCACCTCCTCCCGGAAGTCTGCCATGACTTCCCATTTGATTAATCTCCACTTCTTCAGATTTTCATAGCCTCCCCCGACTCATCACCCTCACATATCTCATGGTACTTTCATCACTCTCCACTTTTTATTATATTTCAGGATGTGCATGTCCCTTCATAGATTAAAACTACCCAGAGCAGGATTCATGGCAAATTCATTTACCAACAGTATGGAGCATGATACCATTTTAAATAATTTTGCTGAATGAATGAAACTCATTAAGTGATAGAAAATGGAGCTTGAAGACTCCTCCCAGTTTTTACATTTATTTGACAATCATTGCCTGGTCTGGGGGATGAGCCTGGTGGCACGGGAAGGAGAAGAGGGCAGATTTCTGGGGAAAAAGGACTCAGCCAAAGTGTCTTATCAGCCAAAGCATCCCACAAGAAATTGCAACCATTTCCCTGATGCTCCCCCAGCTTGGAGAATAACAGAGTGAGCATCTGGCCCATTGAGCCTGGAAAAAGATCAAAGAAGACACTCAGCACAGGCAGGTTGCTGGTTCCCTTAAAACCTCTGAGAATTTTCTCTTCCGACGTGCCCCTTCTAGTCAACGAGGATGCTCTCAATTTACAGCCTACGCAAGCCTTTAGTTTGGCTTGGGTTGTCTATTCAGCATCCAATTATCTGAACAAACTGACAAGGATTCCCTCAAAAGGTTAGGGTCCCATACCCCGCTACCCACATGGACAGTCTTACAGAGGCCTGGCTGGAGGCTGCCCGGTCAACGGAAGACGCCCCCTAGCGCTGCACCTAAATCAGCACCAGTGGGGACGGTTGACGGTGCCGCAGGCTCCTCCTTGCTGGGAGGGCTCCCATTTGTAATGGACTAAAATACTCAGGTCTGCTGTGACTCATGGCCCCCTTACACTTGCCTAATTAATTCTGGCTCTTAAATTCCCGCTCTCTCTTCTGTGAAGGCTGAGGAGTGGAAGCCAGGAGCTCCAGGCGAAGTTGTGGCAGGGCCAGCAAAAGGCCAGGCAGCTGGGGAGGGGCTCCTCCGGGAGAGGGGTGGGCAGCTGGAGCCCTCTGGGCTCTCCAGGGAACGAACGTGCCGGGGACAGCTGACTTTTCTGCAGGCTTGCTGGGGAGGCCTGGGCAAGGCAGAGGTCTAGAGGGGCCTGCACGGGGACGCCAAGAGGCTGGGGCCTGCCTTCTTGCTATTGATCGGCATCAGTACAGATGTGCTCCTGGCAGCTCTGCATTGCTAGGGGAAGTTGAGGAGCTGACACGTCTACGCTGGGGGTGGGACACAGAAGAGGCGGCTTCCCTTCTGCAGCATGACCTGTTTCCGACCTCTTGCTCCATTTAGATGTGTTCTGATGGGGCTAGATATGTAGCAGGATACTGTCGAGGGATTTGGGGCCTCAGAAAGGAGCGGTTTAAAAACTTTTGTATACATTAAAATCATGCAGGAAACTTGTGGAAATGCAAATCCATAGACTCCGCCCCTCAGAGCTTCATTGCAGGTGTTATAAGCTCTACAGTGATTCTGATGTAAGCAGTCCTCACTCAGACACTCCAAGAGGGAGAGTTGGACCAAATGGCCATGGCATGACAAGAGCAGTACTGACAGCCTCCTTTGATAATGCTGCTCATTTTCTCTCCCTTCTCTCTAAACTCATGGGGAAGAACCCCAAACCCAGATCTATTCGGTTCCCTCCACCTTGGACTCCATACTGCTTTTGGATAAACACATTCACACCTGGGCAGGCCAGTGGTCCTCAAAGGCAGGGCCTCTAACTCACCTGAGCTATGACCCAACCATCACACCGTGTCACCTCCCTAACCTATTTCCAAGGATAAGTTTTTACATCCCCTTGCCACTTTCCCCAATTCTGCCTAGACCACCTGGCCACCCTGCTCTTCACAAACAGCTGTAACTTCCACTTCACAGCAAATAAAGGTCCTGAAGTTGGACATCCATTCTCTCCCAAACCTACCTAGAAACATATCTGCACAAGTATCCACCCTTCCTTCTGGTCTCAGGGGAAGAGATCTCAGTCACTCTCCATCAGTATCATCAAGACTCCTCTTCTCTTGTCTTTTCTTTATTGGCTCTTTCCCATTAATACATATTCATGTCCAAGGCTCTTCATCTTAAAAAAGTCTCCCTCAACCTTATGCCCTTCTTTCACCATCTAGAACTTCTCTTCACCAACTTTTTGAATAGATGGTTTTACCTCACCTATCTCCACTTTCTACCTCCTCTGTTTGTTATACTCCAGCTCCCCCATACCCCCCACTATCTTTCTGAAACTGCTCTCAACAAGAGAGAAAATTATTTTCCATTGCCCAGTACAATTGACACATTTCTCTCCCTACCTCACCTGGCCTCCAGGCAGCTCTTGAACCTGTTTGGATCACCTTCCTTGAAACTGTCTTCTTCTCCACCCACACTGCCTACTGGTTTCCTTCCTGTCTCTCTGACTCCTGCCTCTCATTTTCCTTCCCAGAGTCCTTTCTTTACCTCCCTCAAAAGAACACTCTTTCCCTGGGTTCCACTCTCACTCCACACACTCTCATGGCTTCAACCACCATCCCTACCCTGATGTCTCCCAAATCAGTATTCTGAGCCCAGATCTGCTCCACAAACTCTGTTATATGCGGCTTATTGGATGTCTCTGCTCAGATGCCTAACAGAGAGCTTTAATACAGGTCCGAAACATTTAATACAGGTCTGAACTTAACCATTTCTTCATCCCGGCCATTTTTACATCACATTCTATAACTTTTCCTATATTTTGTAACACAGTGTTTCTCTAAGTTTAACACTTATTTTTATATCCTGGCATTAATGTCACCTTTCCAGAGAAGGTTCTCCAACTACTTTACGTAAAATAGCAATCCTATCCCACCTTCTGTGAAATGCCATCCCCTTATCCTATGTTTTCTTCATAGGCTGTATTGCTACCCAAACATTATAGTTTATTGTACATACTTGGTTTACCCTCTCTCTATCCCACTTAAAAGCTCTACAAAGGCAGGGAGTTTGTCTCATTCACTGCCTCATCTCCAATATCTAGGAGGGTACCTGGCACATAGAAAATATTTGTTGAGGGAATGAATGAGAATCCCCTGGGGTGCTTTGAAAATGAAGACACATGGGCCCAGCTTCACCTACTAAATCATAATCTCTAGGCATGATGTTCAGAAATTAGCATTTTAAAAAGCTCTTCCAGTTAGTTCTTGTAAGACCTATTTCCTAACAAGATGAATGTCACTACCACTGGCCCACGGAACTGCACATCCTCCCTAACTCAGCCTTCCCCCTTACTTTGCAGACTTGTCATAAGCATGCCTTATCCCCCCTCTCCTTGTCATCTTGTCCCATCTATTCTAATGCTTTTGACATCACTTAGATGTATACCCCCCTTTGTATTTGCCAATATCACTACCTTCACACTTTGTCAATTACCGAGGGATTTTTCTAATTGATATCTCTACCACCAGTCTTGACCTATTGCAATCCATTTTTCTTTTTCTTTTTTTTTTTTTTTTTTGCAGTACGCGGGCCTCTCACTGTTGTGGCCTCTCCCGTTGCGGAGCACAGGGCCTGGACGCACAGGCTCAGCGGCCATGGCTCACGGGCCCAGCCGCTCCGCGGCATGTGGGATCCTCCCGGACCAGGGCACGCACCCGTGTCCCCTGCATCGGCAGGCGGACTCTCAACCACTGCGCCACCAGGGAAGCCCTGCAATTTTTCTATCCTTCCCTCCGATTGAACTTTCTAAAATGCAAATATAACAACATCACTCCCCGATTAACAACCTTTGATCCATTCCTTATTGCCTTCCAAATTAGGCTCCAATTCATTACCGTGTTCCAGCTACCACATTTCTCCAGTGTCAGCCTTCCTGAGTGAACCTTATCCTCTCTACTCCGATTAAGCCAGACAACGCACACAACCCCATGTTAACCATTTCGCCTCATAGTTTTGCATATTTTTAGCTGCTGCTCCTTCTGTCAGAATGTGTTTCCCCCTGCGTTTCTCCCTTAGCCAAACCCCCAGTAGTCTCATCCACATCAAGTTTGGGTCCTTGGTCAGGACCAAGTACGCTTCTAGGTCACAGCTGAATTGGAGTGTCTTCTCCCTCTAAACCATGGACATCCTCAGAGTCTACAAGCAGCGGTGTGCTGGAGACAGCTTGCTCCAGCTTGGGAGGGTCAATCGGGTGCATCTCCTCCCAATTTCACATTTACATTGGTAGCCTGTAACCAGCCATGGTGGGAGTATTTATACCACAGAGATTGGCACATGCTACAAATCGAGAGCGTTATTAAACATTAACCAGCATGCCACTGCCTACAGGGAAACATGCCTAGCACACAGTGTACACTCAGTTCAATCTATGTTTGCTGGGTGAGAGAATGAATGTATGAGTGAATAAAAGTTTTAGGGGTCAAAATATTCTCGAAATTTCCAACTTTACGTTTCTTGTATGACACTTTTCTCACCTATTCTCTCTTTCATAAAGATGATCTTTATATAAATAGATGTCATAAATATCATATATCACTTATATGTGGAATCTAAAAAACAAGATACAAATGAACTTATTTACAAAACAGAAACAGACTCACAGACTTAGAGAAGGAACTTATGGTTACGGGGGGGGGGAAGGGGGAGGGGGAGGGATAAATTGGAAGTTCGGGATTGACATGTACATACTGCTATATTTAAAATAGGTAACCAGCAAGGACTTACTGTATAGGGAACTCTGCTCAATATTCTGTAACAACCTAAATGGGAAAAGAATTTGAAAAAGAATAGATACATGTATATGTATAACTGGATCAATTTGCTGTACACCTGAAACTAACACAACATTGTTAATCAACTATACTCCAATATAAAATAAAAATTAAAAGCAAAAAACAAAACAAAACAAAAAAGGAAAAAATAGCTGTCGTGTTTTCCTTTTATTCTATTTTTCATACCAAAATTCCTTGACCCCTTGAGCCATTTCTCAGGGCACTCACCACACTGGTGATGTCCCTGGAGACATTCTGGTGTATCAGGGTTCCTTTTTAAAAACTGTTGCTCCCAGATGTGACACAATGCTCTAGGGATGGTCTGACCAGTGCTGGCTACAATGGAACCATCAATTCCAGTAATTGGTGTGTGGTGCTTCATCACAGAAGCCCAAGATGTGAGCTGTGCTCTCACATAGACACACCCATGGGTGCACACATATACATACAGCCAACTCCATCATACATTTGGACACTAAGTGGGTGTTGAGACAAGTGCCAGTTTTCACATATATCCTTAATAATTTTAGCTTTTTTTTCAGTCTCAGTATTCCAACCTATTGAGATATTATTTAATCTTGATTCTCTTATCTCTCAATGTTATTTTTCCTTCTTTGACATCTGGGTTCTGAATCATGCATCTGCGATTCTTCAATAGACAATAGAAGAGGAACCACAGGAAGGAAAGAAGCCAACGTGCATCGAGGAATGCCTTCTATGCATAAGGTATTAAGCAATATATTTTGATATATTTTGCCTCTTTATTCCTAGTAGCAATCAGCAAGGAAACTGTTGACAGTACCATTTTAACAGATGGGGACTTCCCAGTACTTCAAGGAGTTAAAGAATTTGTCCAAAGTCAAGTGGAGCTGGAACTGGAACCCACGTCTGTCTGGGTCTTAAGTCTATGTTCTGAGTACACTTTTGCTTCCCAGAAAGTATTACTAATGACTAATATGAGCGTGCATAGAATTCTTTCCTAGTTATTTCCTCTTGGGATGCTTACAGCTTTATGACGCAATTTCTATTTACCTACTCTCTTTGGAGGACTTATTTCTTTGGCTGAATTTCGATAATCTCCTCCGGGTGACCAAAGAATGGTCCACGTTGCCTGACCACAAGGTAGAACGCCACCCAGGTGGGCCATTGCTGCCATGTAGCCATGAGAGTGCTAACAAAACCAACAATCTCTTTGGAGCACGTGTCGGGCACTTATGTGCCAGGCTCTGTGTGAACCTTGCTAGTCACGTGATCTTGAGTAACATTCACAACCAGCCTATGAGGTAGGAATGACTATTTTTCCTGTTTACTAAGTGTATTAACTAAAGCCTCGAGAGGTTGATTCACCTGCCCAGCTAAGGGGTCACAGTTAAGAACAGGCAGAGCTGGGACTTGAGTCCAGAGTGCCTGACTTATGCACCCATGTTTTCCTCCAAGACCCTCGAGGGCCTTCTTCACCCAAAGGAGAACAAAAGCTCAGACTGTCTCACAGGTCACTTGGAAAACTCCTGGTCTTGTCTGACGTTTTCTGCAAGATCTTCTGGGTTTTCTAAGGGCAACTCATATGTTTGCAGTTCAGTAACATTCAGATCCATGTCCAAATTTCATTTACTGTTTTATAAATTATAAAACAGGAAAATAAACAAAGGAAGAAGAGAAAGGGTAAGAGGATTTGCTCCCTTCCATTCCAGATTTGCAGTTTTTTTCCCCCCAATGTTGCCATTCTGGCTATGAGAGTCTAGTTCCTCCCAGCATGTGCATATCCAATGTCAAAACGTTCAGTCACCCAGGCTTGCAAGGCTGCGCAGCTTCTGTGTCAACATTCCACATCGTGTCAACCCCAAACAGATTCCTGACAGGTTTATATCCCCCAGGTGAACATAATCTCCATGCACTCCTAAGAAAATGATATCTTTTTTCCTTCACTTGTTCTCTCTTCTGTTCTCTCTCCTGCCCTGGACAGGTCCTGCCTAAACACTGTCATTACAGTGAATTGTGAGCTGTCATGCAGAGTTAAGTGTCATACCGCAGGGGGCTTTAGCTGCTAACAGTAGCCTGAGATCTTAAGAAGCAACCCTTCTGAAGCCAGAATAGCTAAGCAGAGAGAAATGTTGCTAAGCTTAGGTGTTTGGTCCAGACGAGCTCCTTTAACTCCAAATCACTCCATCCTCATCTCACCTATCAGATTAGATGTACATAATTGGTCCCCAGGTGTGATTTTGGTACCTCTTATTTCTGACTGTACCGCAGAGCCTGGGACTGCCTGCTCACAGTGCCTGGATTCACGCCCCTCCCACCTTCCCTTGCTTCCAAAGACCCTTCCAACTTAGTGGACCTTCCAGTGCTTTAGGCTGCTATCCTAGGCTGACCTTCCACAATCCAGCATTCTCTAACTGAAAGACCACAGTTCCAACTTATTAAGGCAGCTACTGGGTGGCTTCTTGGTCACCAGTGTGAGTTGTGTTTCTTGATTTCCAGTCTAGTGGGGAAGAGGCAGATTTATTGATCAACTCAGTACAAGGAGGGTGTCCTACATGATCACTGTTGGTTAGATTCCCAGCAGGAACACCTGAATCAGAACTCTGTTTATGTCTCTGAAGACTCTACAAGCCCTGCTGGAGGATCCACAGCTCAGCCCAGCTTTGGGTGGCTCTGTTTTCATCAGAACAAGCTAGGTAAGTGTGTTCTAGGGCCAAGGAATACTCAAGGCAGTTTGAGAGGATACAACACTCATTCTTGATCACATCTCATCCCCCCAAAAAGAGATGGTGGTCATAAGCACCCTTCCTTCCAGAACCATGACACCATGCTTACCTTGACTCATTGACAAAAACAATCCAACTTATTTCCTGTCCCAAGGCCACCCTTAGTTCCAGACCCTGCTGCCATGTTCTTGAGGGAGGGAACCAAACCCACTGCATGTCCCAGGTTTGAAGGAAATTCCTTAAAAAAGATTAATCTAATGTCCATCAACAGATGAATGGATAAAGAAGGTGTGGCACATATATACAATGGAATATTGCTCAGCCATAAAAGGAAATGAAATTGAGTTATTTGTAGTGAAGTGGATGGACCTAGAGTCTGTCATACAGAGTGAAGTAAGTCAGAAAGAGAAAAACAAATACGGTATGCTAACACATAGATATATAGAATCTGGGAAAAAAAAAGGGTTCTGAAGAACCTAGGGGCAGGACAGGAATAAAGATGCAGACATAGAGAATGGACTTGAGGACATGGGGAGGGAGGAAGGGTAAGCTAGGATGAAATGAGAGAGTGGCATGGACTTATATACACTACCAAATGTAAAATAGATAGCTAGTGGGAAGCAACTGCATAGCACAGGGAGATCAGCTCGGTGCTTTGTGACCACCTAGAGGGGTGGGATAGGGAGAGTGGGAGGGAGACACAAGAGGGAGGGGATGTGGGGATATATGTATAGCTGATTCACTTTGTTATAAAGCAGAAACTAACATGCCATTGTAAAGCAATTATACTCCAAGAAAGATGTTAAAAAAATAAAGATTAATCTTCAATTCCACTGCTCACCATCCATAGGAATGATGAAATAGGATTTAGAAAAATACTCCCATTTAGGGGTTTTCTGCTGCCAGGACAATTAGACCATTCATCTCTCCAAAGTTGAGTTCACTTATGAAAAACACCATCCAATTTCTACTCAATTCAACAAACATCCATTGAGCATCTAGGTACCTGATTGTGTGCTAGATCTTGAGGATGTAAAAGTAGATAACAGGATTCCTTCACTCAAGCAGTTTATAATTCAGTAGGGAGATCCAAACTTCTTCCGTAATCATGTTATATATACAAGAAAGGAAGTGTGTGCAAGGTTCAGATACAGAAATGCTATAAAGAAGGAAGCATTGGTTCTGTAGGTGTGGAGGCTGTCAGGGAAGGTCCTAATAGGAGGTCGTACGGCACAAAGATTGGAAACATAGTTGTGTGCTTCCTGTTACAACAGGTATGGTAGATTCAGCATACATTATCTCTACTATCTCCTGAAGCCCTAATAAAATGATAATACAGGGATTTTTTTTAAGGAATAAATCTTTAAGGACAAAGAGAATAAGAACACCAAACATATAATTTTGAAGTGGAAAGCAGACGGGCATTTGATAACAGACTCACCAGAGCTGAGAAGGCTGAAATCTTAGCTGGCAGTGGAAGTAACTGTACCGCAGAACCCCTGAAAGTTACAAGATACCTCTAACGATGAAGGTGATGGTGAAGGTGACAGCAGAAGGAAGAGCAGAAGCTTGGTTTAAGAAGCAATAAGATGCCCAGATACCTTCCACCACCACCCTCTCCCATCAGCAGGAGACTGAAGAGGGTGGACTGGAGGGATGCTGGATCAGGGCCACGAGGTGCATCTGAAGGCAGAAGTGCTGTCCTGAAGACAGGGGGATTCAAGAAAAGTTTGCACACAGAACTGGAAAAGCCTTCTACATAGTACAACCAGGACATTAACACCAGGCTCCTCCCCTCTAGGAAAAGAGTGAAAGGTTTTTTGTTTGTTTGTTTTTCCTGGAAAAGAAAAAAAAGGACTAGCCCGAGAGACAAGACTAAAAAGATTCCACACCAGAGCAATTCAACCAGGTCACCCAACAGTGAAGCTGTTTCTGGTCAATGAACCCCACTCACAAGCATGGAGCTTTTCAGGACACCACTCTTAAACTAGAAAGGACAGTCCAGAATTTCCAGATGTTTGAAAAAACTCTCTCATATGAAAGACAAAAAGAAACAACAACAGCTAAACAAAAGAGGAAAAAGGAATTTAGAAGAAAACCAAGAAAATTCATGGAAAAGAAACCTTTAAATTTATATATGTTTTTCAATATCCTGAGAGAGAAGGGAAATAATTTTATTGGTAAAACAAAAACAAGATGCTCTACAAAGAAGAGGGGGCATTTACAGGACTAAAAAGTAAAGAAGTCTTAGAAATAAAAAGCATGAAAGCTCAAAAACATTGGGAAGGTTAGTTGAAGAAATCTCCCAGAGAACAGAAAAATACAAAGAGATATAAAAAAATAGAAAACGAAAGAAATTAGAGAGATAAGCCAGGAATACCAAGGAACTCCAAAAAGAGAGAATGGCAAAAACAGAAGTTATCAAATAATAAATTCAAGAAAAGTTCTCAGACCTGAAGGACATTAATTTCTGGATTATAAAAGTGCACCAAGCGGCCAGCACAAAGGAAGAACACGGACTCACGCCAAACACATTATCGTAAAAAGTCAGAACATCAGGGACAGAAGCCATATACAAAGGATGAAGTATCAGAATGGCATAAGACTTGCCTCGTCTTCTTCTTTGCATTTACCACTAATCCACTGGCAACAGCGTTGGCAACAGAACTAGAAAACATGAAGCAATGCCTTCAGAATTCTAAAGGAAAATAATTTCCAGCCCAGAATTCTATACATGGCCAAACTATCAATCAAATATTCATTCACTTAAGAGCTCAGAAGAATCAAGGCCAGTCTGCAAAGATACAGAGGAGACCTGTGTCAAAATTGCAAGTAGTTATCTTTGTCCTAAATGTTTCCTGTTCCAAGTCAATATTTTCAACCATGAATTGGACAGAGGCATTTTTTAACAAGTTCTTGCATGTTAGAACCTGAGAAGGTTGATTAATAGTTGGGATGGAGGGGGCAGTCTCCTAAATGACCTTGAGATGTTTGAAAAATGGACTGAATCTAACAGTCTAAGCTTAATAGGAACAAGGTATATTCCTTCACATGGAGTACATGAGCCCAGCATCACCTGGCCACCAGTTACCTGCCCAGTTTGACTTGCAGCCAAAAGTCTCTTCGACTCCAAAGGTAACTATTGATACTTGCCGTTTGGCATGGGCCCCCTCTGTATCTTTGCAGACTGGCCTTGTTTCTTCTGTTCAAAATGTCCTCCCACTCTCCCTTCCCCCTTCTATGCTTATTCAACACAAACTCAACTGTCAGATTCAGTTCAAGTCCTCTATAAATTTCTTTCTTACTACAATTTCTCTTTCTACCCCAATCCCAGCAGAGTTTAACATCCCCTCTTTGGGCTCCCACTGGACCCAGATGATGTCCGTCAGAGTAGCTGTAGTACTTTAGGATCATTTGTTCCCTCTTATGAGTGAGGAAGTATGATGGGGTAGTTAAACAGCGGCTGGAGCCTGGCTCTGCCACTTATGGGCTGTGTGTCATTGGGGAAGTCCCTTAACTTCTGTGACCCTCAATTTTTCTCTCTAGCAAGAGAGGGTGATAAGAGCTCCTACCTTATAGAATAGTTAAGAGGATTAAATGAGTTACTATTAATGACTAGCACATAGTGAGTGTTAGCTGTTTTTATATACATCTGTACATCTGTCACTCCAGTAATAGCCATTGACCACCTTGCACTTTTCATCTCTGTATTGCAGCACTTAAGGCAGGAAGGGGCACAGAGCAGGGCACCTACTTAAAACCCCTCAGCAGTTCTCCACTGCCCCCCAGGGAAAAAGCCCAATTCCCAACCTGCCTCCTGCCTCACCAGCCTCTACTCTCCACTCCACACCCCTCAGATCCTACGAGCCAGCCTGCAAAATGAACTTCTGGGGACCAGACTCTCGCAGGCACTGACCTTCTCCAGACCTTTGCTCTGTGACATTCTGTTCCCTCTGAATAGTGAAGCTCTGAACCAGAGCCACATTCACGGTGAGGCAGCTTGAAGGAGAGCAAAGATGGGTAGAGCCAGGCTCACTCTCTGTGTGGGTACATCACTGTGGACCAGGACGTATGTCACCCCCAAACTGCCATCAGGATCTTCCTTCACTTGAATGGCTTCCCACAGAGCCTACTGGAACAGTAAGGGACCCCTCACCCCGTGGAGCTGTTGGTCCTCCAGGACAGCTTTTGCAGTATGTCCCTATGCCTTCTCAATGCAGACACACCCAACTAGTCCAGTTAATTGTGGACTATTGTAAAGCTGAATCAACACTGATCAGACCTGGGGATATTGGCCAAGGACATCCTGGTTTCTCTTACATTCTAAGTGAGCTCTCTGAGGTCAGAGACTCTGTCATCTCCACATTCCGGACCCCTCAGATTCTTCACTCAGAGTCATGAACTTGAGAGCTACTCCCCAAACCTCACTGTTGATTTCGATAGACTGGAAGCCCCCAGTTTGGGGTTAAATGAAAACTGTCCTTTGCACTGAGAATAAATGAGATTATATGACCCTTTATGGCAACTTTTAATCACTACTTTATTTTAAAAAATTTAAAGTACCGTGTAAGTCTTTTAGCTTTCCAGGGAATTTAGGCTTCCAAAAGCTGTTTCCTAATGCAGATACTTATCTTCTGAGTGGGACAGCAGTGCCATCCAGTGGCCATCTTGTGTAACGCAGGAGCTCCTCCCTGTTCCTGTGCCCGTCCTACTGATCTTGAACACAAAGTCTCACAAGTATAGAAACATGTCTTCCCTAAACCATTTGGATATGCTGATTTTTTCCCCCTTGGTTCAACATCTGTTAACCTTTTGAAGGATTAATGTTTCACAGAATTTCTTGGAGAAAAATTCTCTCAAAATGTGGTCCAGGGACCTCCACACGGGGGTTCTCAAGAGACTTTTAGGGGTTCTTTCTGCAAGGTCAAAATTGTTTTTATAATACTAAGACATTAGTGGCCTTTTTATTCTTATTCTTTCATGAGTGTACACTGTAGTTTTCTGGGGGCTATATGACCTGTAACAAGCAAAGGCAGATATGCGTATTGAGCTAGAATTGATCTATTAAGCCAGATATTAAAAGAGACTTGCCAAGTTGCAAAGCAATGCCACTTATTTTTGGGTTTGTTTTAGCAGTAATTTTTCTTAAAATTATGTTATTTACATTAATATATAATGGGTTTATTACTGTTATTTTAAATTAATTTTTAAAGTTTCTGTTTTAATTCTGAAAATGGTTAAGTATTGAGAGATCTTACCCACCCATGTGAACAAAAGCTTTTTGGGGTTCTCTATAATTTTGAGTGTAAAGGGGCACTAACTAAAAAGTTTAAGAACCACTGATTTGGAGGCCTCATTGGAATGTCAAGCTGTGTTACTGTCACCATTTCTGGACTGAATGGTACACAGGAAAGATCCAGGAGGCCACTGATGGTAGGGCACAACGTATGTGGGTATATTTTTCTGGGGGGAGGTACTTAGCTTCCATTAGGTTTCAAAGTTCCCTGTGGCACTGTCCTCCCCGCCCCGCACAAAGGTCAGGAACCACTTGAAAGGGGACATAGCCTAGACTTGGAGCTCTCATCCTAATCTGTCTGTGCTTTCAAGAAGGAAGAGGTGGATACAAGACCATTCAGAACCACTGTAGGATCTATGGAGAAATCAGGTAAATCTCCCTTTTCATTACTTTACAGTTTCACAGGTCATGAAAGATTGCTTCTTTAAGTGTGATTTATCCCTTGCCTTGTCCATAAGAGGACTTAACCAACTAATAAGAAAAACGTAACCTACATCCTGGGGTAACAATAGGAGACAAGCCTGAGATTATAATGCTTTTCTAAACGTTTCTCAATGCTGTTGGCCTTCCAAATATCAGAGTACTGGATTTATTTATCAATTCCATTGCTTTTTATATTTCTATTTTCTAGTTCATTAATTATTTTCCTCGGTGACATGTTTTAAACATTTTATTAGTTTTTAAGAATAAATCATTTAATGCTCTTCATTTTCCCTTTAGGCACAGCTTTGGCTATGTCCTGTTTTTATATGAAATGTTTTAATTTCCAGAAACTTCTAAATAATCTATGATTGGAGTTTTAATTCTCTCACCCAAAAATAGAGAGAGGTTTTATAAATTCCTATTTTCTTTTAAAAAATACTTCATTATTAATCTCTAGTTCCATTGACTTTTTATAACAACTTTACTGAGATAAAACCATACCATAAAATTCACCCTTTGAAAGTGTACAGGTCAGTGGTTTTTTAGTATGTTTAGAGTTAGATAATAATCACAGCAATCTGATCATAGAATATTTTTATCACCCCGAAAAGAATCACTGTGTCCATTCACCATCACTCCCCAAAACCCACAACTCCCCCACCTAGTCCAGCCACATTTAACTTACTTTCTAACCCTAGAGATTCTCTTGATGAGGACACTTCATATAAATGGAATCATACAAGTTGTGGCCTTTTGTGTCCGGTTTCTGTCCCTTAGCGAAATGTTTAAGACTCATCCATGTAGTACAGATCATGGTTTTGGTTAGCATTTCCCTGTTGACTAGTGATGCTGAGTCCATTGCATTTTAGTCAGAGATTATGACCAGATTTTAGGACATGATTTTTCTTTGCAGCTTAATATGTGATCAGTGAAATGAATTACAGAAGGGAAAAGCTGTATTTTTGTAAGATGCAATGGTTAGTTGTCTCTGGAGAACCCTGACTGATACATGATGTATATATTTTTATATACGTATTTAATTTTTCCTTGCTTATTATTTACCTGTTTAGTTTGTTAAAGACGCAAAACGTATCAAAAATCTTTTACTGCTGTTGTATTTCTGCATTGTGTCTTAATTCTTTTGTGGTGGTCTTATCCTTTAAAAATTTTTTCTTGTTATTTGTTTTCAGCCGTTCGATAAACTACATTTTCTCTGCACTTATAATTTATAGCTTTTGAAACATATGAGCATTTCCTAATTATATCGTTGGTTTCCAACAAATTTTTTGAAAGCATTCTGTTAACTTGTATTTCTTTAAAATTAGAGAGAATTCAACAGTATTTTTGAAGTCCTCTCATTTGACACGATTTTTCTCCACTCCGCCCTTCAACCAGCACCAGCTTCTAGGTTGCTGTTAACAATAACCTTGGCGTTTTTGTATAATGCTGTTATGCTATTTTATATTTTGATGTTGTTTTTTAAATAATCATTTTACATTTTCATAAAATTTGACAATCAGACCTGGAACAGGCATTTAGACAGCTTTACTTTAACTGGATGAAGAAGTAGTTGCTGTTCCATTCCTGTCCTGATTTCCCTAATCTTGAACTTTAGTTTTGCTCCCTCATTCATTTGGGGCAAATCTCCAAGTAGCTATTAAAGAAATATACATGAGTAGGACCTTTTCTGAATGCCTAAATATCTGAGAATATCCTTATTTTGCTGACATATAAGAAAGTTTAGCTGTGTACAAAATTCTCAGGTTACAAAATTTTCTAGATGTGCTCCGTCGTTTTCTGGAATTTATGATTATAAAGGAAAAGTATAATGATCAATCTGTTTTATTAGACAAAGTGAAGTAAGATAATACATAAATGCTACTCAGCAGTAAACATACCTAATGCTTTGATATTACCATTTTCTGATTATCTTACGCCTATGAATTGTTTTTCATTTCTCCGATGACATTCACTGTGATGTGTACCGTTAATTTAATAACAGTTTTTGGGGGAAATCGACGTGGAAGGATATAAAAGTTGTCTTTATTTATTAATTTTTGCTAGCAGACAATAAAACACATTGGTCCATATAATATTTTAATATTAAAATCAGAGTTTTCACCTAAGTCCTCTCATCTAAGTTTTAAAATTATAAAACATTTTAGCCATTAGCAATCATATATAAAATTATAGTAATTTTATGCTATTTAAAACTATATTCATAACATTGGTCTTTTTGGCACCATTAGGATTAATAGCATAATTTCAAAGCACCTCAAGGAATGCCAGGATTTTGTCTACATTTCCTATTTGGAAATTTTTATTATTTTTAAAATTATATTATTTGACAGGACCTAAGTGATACTAGTTCTTCCAAACACATGAATTGGCCATACCTTACTCCTCTGGTTTTGAAAGTTCTATTTAGTACAAGGGATTTGGCAATATAATTTTTATTGTATTGTCTAGTATATGATATGCAGTCTTCTATTTATAAGGTAACTTTTTATTTCAATGCTTTCATCATTCAAATATCTTTTTAGGGCATTTGATACAACTATAGAAAAGGAAAAAATTCTCTTTTTCCTCAACACTTCTAAGCTCTGTAACAAAAGTTAGATTAACAAGAGAAAAGCATACAAATTTATTTATGTGACACAGGAGCCTTTGTAAGGAAATGAAGTCCCAAAGAAGTGGTTAAACCTGAGTGTTTTTATGCTAGGTTTGATGAAGACTAGAAAGTTGTGGGAAAATATGCTAGGGCAAAAAAAAAAAAAAAAAAAAGTTATGAACTAAGTGTAATAAACTGGGGGAAATAGGAAGGCTTGCCTGTTCATTCAGATTCCTCTCCACATTCCTGTGTCTTAGGAAATAGGGATGCTCCTTTCCTCCAGGTATAGGGAGGCCACCTCTCACATGAGGGTCTTATGAGCTGTTTCAGAGAAAGATCAGAAAATCCTTCCTGCACCTGCACAAATCCCTTCAGCTGGAAATATTCATCATGACATATTTTAGGGTACTGTGTCCTGAAACCTGTCACAGTAAAGAGGCATCCCGAATAAGCTAAAAGTTCAAGGGACTTGACAGCATTATACCAATGGAATGCTTGGTGTTACACTGATGCAAATAACTACATCCAATTGTCCCTTCAGTTGTTAAGGTACAGTCTGTAGTTCAGCTCACACCCGGAAGAGCACTGACAACCACACCATAACTTACTATTCCACCTGACAACTGTAGGTAGTCTTTTAATATCAACTGCACATACATTTAATTTGGAAAGATAAAGATGTCTTCACACTTAGGAAATGGATTATAAACAACCAGTTGACATTATGCTTTTGGCCATTTTTTAAAAGGTTGCTGTCAGGATCTTGTATATACCTTTGTATACTTGTCTAAACATTTCCTTCAGATAAAAGTCCTAAAAGATCATTGAGCAAAGAGTGAAAGGAATATTTAAAGCTTCAATACACATGGTCAAATTGCTGTCTAGGAAATTGGTCTGATTTTACTTTCCTGACCACAAATGAGAGTGCATATTTCCCTGTGTCCTTGCCAAAACTGGTTTTATCATTTTTTTATATGGTAGATCTGCTGGGCAAAAATGAAAACTTATTGTTTTAATTTGCATTTTTGATGTCTAGTAAGTTTGAACATTTTTCATAAGTTTCTTATTTTCTACTGAGTTGAAATACTATTGTATGTGTGAAGTACTAATGTGTAAAGTACTAATACTTTATCATCTATGTTAAAAAATAGATTCCTAATGTCCTATTGACATTCTGATTTACTCATACTTTGATCACAAAAAAGTTTTCAATTTTAATGTAATAAAATCTATTAATCCTTCCGCTTATTCTTTTTCTTTGTTATGATCCAGTCTGATTTTTCCCCACACTGGTTTCTTTTAAGATTTTCTCACTGCTGTCAACTTTTGGCAAACGTTAAAGATCCTCGGTGTAATTTTCTCTTTATTTATCTTGCTTGAAGTTCATAGTACTCCCTCAATGTGTGGCTCAAGATCTTTTCAGTTTAAGAAAATTATCAGCCATTATCTCTTCAAATATTGTGTCTGCCTCTTTCTCCCTATCTTCTCCTTGAGATTAAAATCACAAATATGCTAGACTTTTTTTTTTTAACCATAATTTAGGTGTCTCAATTTTTTTCTGTGATTTCATCATCTTCTCTTTTATTGATTCTTACCTTTTCTTCTTACCTATCTTATCTTCCATTTCAGCTATATCTAAACCTATTCAGTTTTAATTACAGTTGTGTCTTTCAATTTTAGAATTTCCATTTGAGTTTTTAGTTTTTCTGCCCAAATTTTCCTTCTTGTTTAATTCCATCAACATAGTAATCATAACTATTTTAAAGTCCATAATAGCTTCCCTTTTAATTCTCTTATCTGAGTTTCCCATAGATCTATTTCTAATGTCTGTTTTAATTAGTTTTCAGTCAAATCTTGTGTTTTCACATGCTTGAGTATATTTGACTGAGGGCTGGACATTGTTAATGAAAGACTGTATAGACATTTGAGGCTCTAGATGATATGCTCTTCCTTCAGAGATAGTTTATGTTTTCTTCTCATTGGCAGCTAGGCTAGTTGTACTAGCAATCCCAGATCACTTAATACCATCGGAAATTTAGATAATTTGAAGGTAGCTTTCTGTCCCTAGGGAACAGATCTATTCCTAATTCATGCTTATTCCTAGGGTGTAACCTTTCAGAGTCCCAGCTGAAAATCTATACCATTCTTTCTTGTTGAGCTCCTAACTCCCTGATTTTTCCCCTAGACCTCTGGGTCTACAGCTCTACTCAGCATTTTATTCTCTCAGCACCTGCTTTTGAACCTGACAGTTGCCGTGGCAGGTACATGAAAGGTTGGGCTTTTCTCCTTTGCTTTCTTTTTCTCTCAGGATCTTAGCCCCACAGATTCTCACCACTTTGAAACTCTCCAATGTTTTCAAACAGATGAATTTTCTAGATTTTCTTGTTGTTCTTATCAAGAGAGAAAGTAACCTAGACTATCATTGCTGAAAATGTACCCGCAGCCTGATTTAAAAAATATTTTTCTTTGCTGTTAATTCTGGGTTTTTTTGATGTCTGTAAGACTATTTAATTTAAAAAAATTTGATCAGGCTCTCTAGCTATGGATTTCCTCTTAAAGTTATTAATTATATCTAAAGCCTGAATGCAAACACAGGGTACTTTTTTTTCAGATAATGGAAATGCTTTTATGATATTTCTTGGACAATTGCATTGGTTCCTTTTACTCTGATCTTTCATCCAAAAATGTCTATTATATTCAGGTACTGGGCTCTCCATTTTCTACCATCCATATACATCATCGTCTTGGTCAGCATTTTCCTCTATTTATCCTTTTAATCTGAATTCTGAATATCTTCCCATTTTTTCCAACTGTTTTAATTCTCTACAATCTCAATACTGCTCTTTATGTCTGTTAATTTTTTTCTGTGATTTCATCATTTTCTCTTTTATTGATTCTTTCCTTTTTTATGGTAAATTTTAATTTGTAATATTTGTATTGCAATTTCCCTGCAAGCTTTTTTAGGTCTATTTTTAATCTCATTTTATGATTCCCATCTCAGCTTTGTCTCCCTTTGTGACTTTTTTCCTCTTAATTCATAGAGTTCACATCTCTTAACTTTTTGAGGCTGTTGAATAATCTTGAAATAATCTAAATCCTGCAATAGGCCATTCTCAAATATACGTTCATCCTTTGAGTCTTCCAGATGCCATTAGATAGCTTTTCTTTATGGAGACTCAATTTGCACACCTGTAACTAACTTCTACTTGAGGAATCATCTTAAATATATATACATAGGGAATACTTTGAGTCCCAGAATTTATAAATAGCTCTTAGGATCAGCATTAGAAAATTTGGAACTAATAGAACAGAATAAAATTGGGTGATTACACTATATTCTTAAAGTTTCAATAATTGAATGGACCCCAAAGCTGCATTTCTATTTCTTTAAATTTTTGTAATACTCAAAACTACCTTAATGCCAGCAGCACATTTTAGTTTCTGTTACTTGTTCACCAGAGACTTACACTATTGCAATAATAATAAAGGTAACACAATATGAAAGGACATGTATCCTAATTTCTTATAGTATTAGTGAAGAAAAGAGGAAAAAAGGTATTAATGGAGAAAAATATAATCTATTTGAAAGAGGTCTGAAGAGGGAATTGGGAATTATCCCACCTATTTCATCCAGAGAAACTATGTATACTGTAAAGTGAGTCAATTGATTTATCTTAACTTAATGCCAACTGTAGAAATACTAATTGTTTCAGCTCCTAAATTGCCTAAATTTTTTAAATTAATTATTATTTTTGGCTGCATTGGGTCTTCATTGCTGCACACAGGCTTTCTCTAGTTGTGGTGAGTGGGGGCTACTCTTCATTGCGGTGCGCAGGCTTCTCATTTTGGTGGCTTCTCTTGCGGAACAAGGGCTCTAGGCACACGGTCTTCAGTCGTTGTGGCTCGCAGGCTTAGTTGCTCTGCAATATGTGGGATGTTCCTGGAGCAGGGCTCGAACCCGTGTCCCCTGCTTTGGCAGGTGGATTCTTAACCACTGCGCCACCAGAGAAGTCCCCTAAATTGCCTAAATTTTATGTGAGCATTAATATGAAGAAACTTGAGGAACATCTTGCATTTGATATAAGAAAGTCCTTGTTTAACTTCAAGGTGGATTATCAATGCTATTATTTTCACTGTAATTATTATTCTCTTCTGTGCTTCTCTAGGTCAATAGTCTATCAACTTCAGAGGACCAGTGAGAAAAATTCACAGAGAAGAATCTATAAGGATTGATGCAGAATGTAACCTGTACACAACTAGATACATTTTTCTTATACTTCTTGGTGTTTCCTTGAATGAGAAAAAAAACAGCTGATATTTGATAATTAAAACAATTTTCTAATGAATGAGATTTCTAAATTAAAGAATCTTATTATTTCTTTATATTTACATTTCTTGCCTCACTGTCTTTTTAAGTATACAAGTATTTTTCCTGCATTTCTTGGATTCTCTTCTAGTCCCATCATTAGATATTATTTTGTCCATTTTAGCAAACATCAATGCCCAAGATTACCCCTGAGAACGTATGAAGTAATTATAACTCATGTTTTGGGGGAATCCACTGGTCACATGCAAGTTCAGAAACACACATGTGAGTGTACGCACACAGCAGCATTGTTGAGATGATTTGTTCCCTTAAAAGAATCTTAGAAGTTTCCTTCCTGAGGTTCTATATTGTCAACCCATGAATACGTGATAATGAAAATCACTGTGAGAACTGTTATATAGCTTTTCCTTGCTTAGATGACATGCGTTTGACAGGATAGTGAAAGATCATGCGTCTTGCACTTTACGTTTTCTGTTTTATAGTAATGGATATTAGGTGGAAATTTTTCTTTTTAATTTCAAGCCCTGACCCTTCTACCCTCTTGAAAAGGTATACAAAGAGCTCTCCCCATGAGCTATTAGCACAGAGTTTTATGGTTCATTTTCCAAAGCAAATTGTCTTCCATAATTGCATGTTTGGGATATTTTAACATAGAAAATAGTCTTTAGTTCAAAGACTTGAAATAATTTAACTCCTAGTCTATGCCCTAGTGTTTACTAAGTTGCATACCTACTGATTAAATAAAACTGCTGAAACAGAAATACCATATTGCAGTAACTCAAAAATATGTGAGAGAAGAGAGATCTTCCAGAAGAGGAGGCTTACTCATTTGACCACATCCTCGGCTCTTACTTCCCTCTAAAATTTGGAATAGACAATTTAGTCTATTTCTTGGATTTAAGCTACTGGTCCTTAAATTTCTACTGAGCCATGGTGATCTTTGCTCACCAAGGAATTATTTTGAGAAAACATGATGAGTGCTAACAAAATTCACCATCGTGGCTAGACTACCATTTCAGCAAACATCTACTGCACAAACTATATCTCAAACATCATGCCAGACAGTGCAGCATGAAAGGCATGAGAAAAACATGGTTCTTGCACCAACGGTTTTTCTCAGGACACAAAATTTTATTCAGAAAGGGGAATTCAAAGTAAAGTCTAGAAGACAACCAACCAAGCCGAGATGTTAAGGACCCTGGGTTCACAGAGGAACAAGGTTCTTAATAATTACATAGCAGCATGGGGCTCATGTGCTCAAGAAAACTTAGCCGTAATCATAGCTGACATTTGGGTAGCACTTTACAACCGATAAATATCTTGTCCCTGCATAATTATATTTTATCCATACAGTGACTCTCCCAGCTACATTACCCTGGGAAAGACATTTAACGTCTATGAGCCTTAGTTTCCTTTTCTGTAAGAATATGTATTATAATAGTACCTGTCTCTCAGGGTTGTTCAGGAGATTAAGTATAGCACTTTAAATACTCACACTGAAAATACAAAATATTGCTGAGAAAAATTAAAGAATACCTAAATAGAGGGATATACCATATTCATGGATTGGAATGGTCAACATTGTCAAGGTGTCAATTTGCCTCTAGGTGATCTATGTATTAAGTGTTATCCCAATCAAATTGTCAGATATTTTTTGGTAGAAATTGATAAGCTATTTTTATAGTTTGTATGGAAATATAGAGGACCTAGAAGAGCAAAGAAAATCTTGAAGAAGAGTGAGGGTTCAAGGACCTAGTTTTAAAGCTACAGTAATATAAAAACTATGTGGTATTGATGAAAGAATAAAATAGAGCAATGAAGTATAATAGAGTACAGGAATAGGTCCATGTAAGTACCATCACTTGATTTATGAAAAAGATACCATTATAAGCCAGTGGGGAAAGAATGGTCCTTTTAATAAATATCATTGAGTCAATTGGATTTCAATATGGAAAAAAAAAGCTGCCTCACTTCACCTTGCACCATACATAAAACTTAAGATGGACCATAGATAGACCTAAACATAAAATGTAAAATGATAACATTTCTAGAAGAAAGCATATGAGGACATCTTCATAAATCTTGGGGTAGGCAAATACTCTTAGGACACAAAAGTCAATAGCCATAAAAGAAAGAATATATTAATTGGACTTCCTTAAATTTAAGAACAATTAACAGAGTAAAAAGTCAAGACATGGGGAGAAGATATTTGCCTATATATATCTGTAGCAACAGACACATATCTAGAATATATAAAGAAATCCTATAAACTAATAAAATAATACAAGCAACAAAATTAAAGAAACAAAAGACCTGAACTTCTAAAGGGGGCTATAAAACAGGTCAACAAACATAGAAAAATTTGCTCAGCACTGTAAGTTATCAGGAAAATGTAAATTAAAGCCACAACAAAATACCACTGTACCCCTAACAGAATGGCTGAAATTAAAAAGACTAACAATACCAAGTGTTGGTGAGAATACAAAGCAACTGGCACTCTCAAGTATTGCTGTTGGGCCTGCAAGTTAGTATAATTATGTTGGAAAACCACTTGTCAGTCTCTACTAAAGGTAAACATATATAAATCCAATATCCAGCACCTTCCATCCTGAGTATCTACCCAAAAGAAATGAAAGCATGTCCACGAAAAGACTTTCACTAGAATGGTCATAGCAGCTTTATAATAGAAAAATCTGGAAACAATCCAAATGTCTGTTATCAACAAAATTCATAAAGTTTATTGATATAGTGAAAGAGTATACAGGAATAAAAGGACAAATTACTGTTCCATGCAACATGGATGAATCTCACAGACATATGTTTAATGAAAAGAGCCAGAAAAAAGAAAAGAATGCATCTTCTATGAATCCACTTAGACGAGGTCTTGAGTTGGTATAACTAATCTACTGCAACAGAGGTCAAACAGTGGTTACCTCTGGAGGTTACTGCTTGGGAGGAGGAGTGCTGATATTGTTTTATATTTTGATCTGAATAGTGGTTTCATGAGTGTATAGATACGTAAAAATTCTCTAAGCTTTACACTTAAAATCTGTGTACCTTATTGTAGGTATGAATATATATATTTACATACACATATACATATGTAAGCTTCCATGTATAAATATATACACATACTTAGCAGGGTCTGGTACATAGTGAGTACTAAATAAATGTTAGCCATTTTCATTATTATTAAGACACCCCATGGAGTAAAGAGCAAGCAACATTATCTCATTTCAGAGATGACAGAGGTGAAGTTTGGCCATATATTCAAGTACTCTTCTAAGCCTACAGACCTGACAAGGGGAGAAGCTGGAGTTTGAGCCGAGTCTTCTGACACTTGATCTAAGGCATGAATGCCTTGCCTCGCCAGTGCTCTTTCAACAGTGACTGGAGCTCCTTCTCTCTGCTGCTTCCTACCTGTCAGGACATGCTTTCTACCTTCCCTGCATGGGTGCTGGGAGACTCCAAGTTCAGTTCAGCTGATTAGGGGAAGCAGGCCCCAATCAGAGCAAGTACACCCGAGCTTTGGACAGACTGCCTCCCAGTAATTGGTGACAAATTAAAGATGTATTTACAACTATGTACAGATTGCTTAGAATGATGTATTACTATAATTACTCACAATTACCAACTGGGTATATTATGAGCCCAGAACACAAGGATTGAGAAATTAAACGGGTTTTGTACACTACGTGCAAGAGATGCCCCTACTTCCGGTACTCCCAGTCCTGGAGATTGCTGTGCTCAGGAAGAGGAGAGAAACAAGCAGAGGGGAAAAAGTAACTCCATTATAAGATTGCTTCTTGATTCCTTGTCTGTGATGCCATTTTCATTTTTTAAAAGTACAAGCATGGCTACTATTATTCAGTATAATGTGAGCTGAACAAATCTTATGGGTAGTCATAGGTGTTACCAGAGTTTCCCCGGGCAGCTCTCAGTGTCCAGGGGAAGAGCCTCCTGAGGACAGACAGAGGCCCTGAAGTGGCAGCATGGCTGTTTTTTAAGGAATGTCATGGGGAGCAGTGAGGCTGGGGCAGGTGATGAGGGGGAGACTCGGAGGAGATGAGGTCACGTATGAGCCAGAGCATGCACCAAGCAGTGTATTTTAAAAAACACTAAAAGAAAGGACCTTCTGAGAACTCTCTATTTTCTGCTTTCAGAGTCCTGTAATTAAAAGGTGTTGGGGAGGGAGAGGAACTGGGGCTGGATAGATATGTACCCCTGTGGTGTGCCATTGTTTAGAAACAAAGCACCATGCTGGGAATGACTTGATGAGCTCTGAACTAAGGAATTGATTATTTACAACTTCAATTCCCCTCCACTATCCTGCCCAAGATCCCTGGGCCTCATAGCACCACTGCTGGTTGATCAAGTTTCTGTTCTCACATAGCTTCAGCCAGAATACATTCTTTCTCATCATATTCTTTCTCTCTCTCTCATATTCTCTCTCTTCCCCCATCTCTTCCCTCCCTCCCTGAATCAGACAGAAAAGGTACAGAATTTATTTTTGCACTTTTGTGGCAAGGCTGAGTTATTTTTATCTTTATAAATTATTTCCCATTCTTTAAAAAATATCTTTATATTTAATGAGATGTATTTCTAAGTGACTAGGGTTATACATATTTCAGTAGGCACCCTCAGGGCCGTCTGAGAGCCTAGCTTGGCAGGAAGTTTTCCACATTCTCTTTGTTCCTGTTCTGGGTGTGGCCCCAGAAGCCAGGTAGGAACTGAGCTCCAGGAGAGACAGAAAATGGAAGATTTATATGGAGGGGTGGGGAGTGGAGGTGGGAGAGAGACTCTGCCTTCCTAGTCCCATTCTAGATTGCTTTTGTTAGCCAATACCTTTGTAATAGCTGGGGTCAAATTTCAATGGAGTCTGGGGTAGAAGAGGGCAGTAAGATGCCTCTCAGTCCTCAGGCAACAATTTTTTACAGCTGCTGTGTAGAGATCGTATACTAGAATAAGTTGAAAAGGAAATCCCAGGTCTTCCCAGCCAGAGTAAACATGACATCCATATTTTCATAGGTATTTCCAGTTATGGGTTGACAACACTTTGATGCATATGCAAACCTCTGGATTTTATAAAGGGAGCTGCCTTAAATAGGACATCTGGGAAAAGCCAGCTATGGCTTTCCAAGGTAGGAAAAAGAAGCAGGGAGAATAGTAAGTACAAATAAAAAGTTAAAATAATGACAACAATAGCTAAACAGAACAGCTAGCAATTATGATGTTCTCATTATGGTCTGAATACTGAGCTACAGTCCTTACCTATATTATCCCATTTAACCTTGCAGTCACTATGAAACAACTATTATTATCTCCATTTTTCAGAAGAGAAAACTGAATTTTAGAGAGGTCAAGTAACAAGTCCAATTCCAAACAGCTCAGGGGCATCAGAGGTCTGACTGCTCCAAGTCTTCGGAGAAAAGGGAAATAGAAGGTAAAGAAATGGGAAAGACATTGGGAGAAGCAGAGAGAACGTGACAGGTAGGACGCAATACAGGAAGTTCTATATGCATGGTAAAAGAAAGAAAAATATTTGGACTTATAAAATGAATAAATGACCTCTAAGCTTCCTTCCTGCCCTAAGGTCAAATCATTCCCTCTTCTCTCATGTTTCATTTACTCTCTTGGATCCATCTACCTATTCTACCATTTACCTTCATCTCTAGAGGTGGTGCCCACACCTAAATCATTGCAACTCAGAATTGGACATATGGGAAGCTTTAAAAATCTAAGATCAGGTAGAACAGTATATATTACTAATATATATACTAATAGAGTATATAATACAATTCCTGGATTGAGCACACAAGCAGGAAGGTCTGCCCCATTGCAAGTTTACTATAGGTCAACGGGTTGGAAAAATGGTATCTCTATGGGCCACTTTTCCAGAGTTGGCCATAGGCTGGTGACTCTTCCTGGTGATATGACTGGTAAGAGGAGGTACACTGGCATTATAGCTCTAAGATATCCCCTCCCAGCTTTGACTTTTCTGTCTTTGACTAGGTTGAAAGGCATATTTGGGGGAGGGCATATTTTTATTAGCATCTTTTGAAGACCTTCTTGATATTCTAACTTTGGTTCTTGAGAATTTCAACCCAAGAGCTAAGTCTTAGATTTGTCTATTATTGAAGGGGAAAAATAGAAGTTATTTGCATTGGAAGTGCTGTACAGATGTCTGGAAAAATGACCTCTCTCATTCTACCCTTTCTATTCCCCCTTTTGCCACTTCTTCATCCTCTTCTACCCACTCCTCCAAGTAGGGTATTGTAACTCTTGAGGGCAAGATCATGTAATTTATCTTTGTATCAAAAAGGCACCTAGTTCTGTGCCTGTAACATGTAGATGCTCAGTATTTGCTTGTAGGATGGATGGATGGATGGATGGATGGATGGATGGATGGATGGATGGATGGACGGACGGACGGATAAACTGAGACTGGACAAAGAAAGGAGACTGAAAATTTCCTAACTTTGCCACCTACCAGCTATGTGAATGAGGCAATCTGTCATCTTTCAGACAGAATTTCGTATCTTCCAAAAGTAGAAATTGCACCCGCCTCAACATTTATTAAGAAGAGCCAATGAGATAATCTTCAAAAAGCACTTTAAACAGTGCTTAGTGTTACTAACCTGCCAATAAGCATTACCTAGTTAAAGAAAAACAGTTAAATATGGGAGAGAGAAAATGCAAGGAGCTCATGGTAGATGACAGTAAAACACAAGGTCTTTTATTCAAGTTGAGGTTTAGAAAATCTGAGAATGCTATGAGGTAGGGTCAATAAGAACCCAAAATCTGGTACCTAGTGAAGACAGGGAGAGTAAGGAGTTGGTTGGGAGGCTAGGATCTGATGCTGGGTCAGAAGGTTTGCGGAAGTACTTAATTCTTTTTTTTTTTTTAACATCTTTATTGGAATATACTTGCTTCACAATGTTGTGTTAGTTTCTGCTGTATAACACAATGAATCAACTATATGTATACATATATCCCCATATCCCCTTCCTCTTGCATCTCCCTCCCACCCTCCCTATCCTGCCCCTCTAGGTGGTCACGAAGCACCGAGCTGATCTCCCTGGGCTATGCAGCTGCTTCCCACTAGCTATCTATTTTACATTTGGTAGTGTATATGTCAGGGCTATTCTCTCACTTCATTCCAACTTAACTTTCCCCCTCCCCATGTCCTCAAGTCCATTCTCTATGCCTGCATCTTTATTCCTGTCCTGCCCCTAGGTTCTTTATAACTTTTTTTTTGTAGATTCCATATATATGTGTTAGCATATGGTATTTGTTTTTCTCTTTCTGACTTACTTCACTCTGTATGACAGTCTCTAGGTCCATCCACCTCACTACAAATAACTCAGTGTTGTTTCTTTTTATGGCTGAGTAATATTCTATTATATATATGTGCCACATCTTCTTTATCCACTCATCTGTCAATGCACACTTAGGTTGCTTCCATGTCCTGGCTATTGTAAATAGTGCTGCAATGAACATTGTGGTACATGACTTTTTGAATTCTGGTTTTCTCAGGGTATATGCCCAGTAGTGGGATTGCTGGGTTGTATGGTAGTTCTCTTTTTAGTTTCTTAAGAAACTTCCATACTGTTCTCCATAGTGGCTGTATCAATTTACATTCCCACCAACAGTGCAAGAGTGTTCCCTTTTCTCCACACCCTCTCCAGCATTTACTGTTTGTAGATTTTTTTTTTTTTTTTTTTTTTTTTTGGTGGTACGTGGCCCTCTCACTATTGTGGTCTCTCCTGTTGCGGAGCACAGACTCCGGATGCACAGGCTCAGCAGCCATGGCTCACGGGCCCAGCCGCTCTGTGGCATGTGGGATCTTCCCAGACCAGGTCACGAACCCGTGTCCCCTGCATTGGCAGGCGGACTCTCAACCACTGCACCACCAGGGAAGCCTCCGTACTGTTTGTAGATTTTTTGATGATGGACATTCTGACTGGTGTGAGGTGATACCTCATTGTAGTTCTAATTTGCATTTCTCTAATGATTAATGATGTTGAGCATCCTTTCATCTGTTTGTTGGCAATCTGTATATCTTCTTTGGAGAAATGTCTATTTAGGTCCTCTGCCCATTTTGGGATAGGGTTTTTTTTTTTTTTATATCGAGAGGCATGAGCTGCTTGTATATTTTGGAGATTAATCCTTTGTCAGTTGCTTCATTTGCAAATATTTTCTCCCATTCTGAGGGTTGTCTTTTTGTCTTGTTTATGGTTTCCTTAGCTGTGCAAAAGCTTTTAAGTTTCATTAGGTCCCATTTATTTATTTTTGTTTTTATTTCCATTTCTCTAGGAGGTGGGTCAAAAAGGATCTTGCTGTGATGTATCTCACAGAGTGTTCTGCCTATGTTTTCCTCTAAGAGTTTTATAGTGTTTGGCATTACATTTAGGTCTTTAATCCATTTTGAGTTTATTTTTGTATATGGTGTTAGGGAGAGTTCTAACTTCATTCTTTTACATGTAGCTGTCCAGTTTTCCCAGCACCACTTATTGAAGGGGTTGTCTTTTCTCCATTGTATATTCTTGTCTCCTTTCTCAAAGATAAGCTGACCATGTGTGTGTGGGTTTATCTCTGGGCTTTCTATCCTGTTCCATTGATCTATATTTCTGTTTTTGTGCCAGTACCATACTGTCTTGATTACTGTAGCTTTGTAGTATAGTCTGAAGTCAGGGAGCCTGGCTCCTCCAGTTCTGTTTTTCTTTCTCAAGATTGCTTTTCCTAATTAGGGTCTTTTGTGTTTCCATACAAATTGTGAGATTTTTTGTTCTCGTTCTGTGAAAAATGCCATTGGTAGTTTGATAGGGATTGCATTGAATCTGTAGATTGCTTCGGGTAGTATAGTCATTTTCACATTGTTGATTCTTCCAATCCAAGAACATGGTATATCTCTCCATCCGTTTGTATCATCTTTAATTTCTTTCATCAGTGTCTTATAGTCTTCTGCATACAGGTCTTTTGTCTCCTTAGGTAGGTTTATTCCTAGGTATTTTATTCTTTTTGTGGCAATGGTACATGGGAGTGTTTCCTTAATTTCTCTTTTAGATTTTTCTTCATTAGTGTATAGGAATGCAAGAGATTTCTGTGCATTAATTTTGTATCTTGCTACTTTACCAAATTCATTGATTAGCTCTAGTAGTTTTCTGGTAGCATGTTTAGGATTCTCTACACATAGTATCATGTCATCTGCAAACAGTGACAGTTTTACTTCTTTTCCAATTTGGATTCCTTTTCTTTTTCTTCTGATTGTTGTGGCTAAAACTTTTGAAACTATGTTGAATAATAGTGGTGAGAGTGGGCAACCTCGTCTTGTTCCTGAACTTAGAGGAAATGCTTTCAGTTTTTCACCACTGAGTATGATGTTGGCTGTGGGTTTGCCATATATGGCCTTTATTATGTTGAGGTAGATTTCCTCTGTGCCCTACTTTCTGGAGAGTTTTTATCATAAATGGATGTTGAATTGTGTTCAAAGCTTTTTCTGCATCTATTGAGATTATCATATGGTTTTTATCCTTCAGTTTGTTAATATGGTTTATCACATTGATTGAGTTGCATATATTGAAGAATCCTTCCATTCCTGGGATAAACCCCACTTGATCATGGTGTATGATCCTTTTAATGTGCTGTTGGATTCTGTTTGCTAGTATTTTGTTGAGGATTTTTGCATCTATGTTCATCAGTGATATTGGCCTGTAGGTTTCTTTTGTGTGTGTGTGACATCTTTGTCTGGTTTTGGCATCAGGGTGATGGTAGCCTTGTAGAATGAGTTTGGGAGTATTCCTCCATCTGCTATATTTTGGAAGAATTTGAGAAGGATAGGTGTTTGTTCTTCTCTAAATGTTTGATAGAATTCACCTGTGGAGCCATCAGGTCCTGGGCTTTTGTTTGCTGGAAGATTTTTAATCACAGTTTCAATTTCAGTGCTTGTGATTGGTCTGTTTATATTTTCTATTTCTTCCTGGTTCCATCTCGGAAGGTTGGGCTTTTCATAGAATTTGTCCATGTCTTCAGGGTTGCCCATTTTATTGGGATATAGTTGCTTGTAGTAATCTCTCATGATCCTTTGTATTTCTGCAGTGTCATTTATTACTTCTCCTTTTTCATTTCTAATTCTATTGATTTGAGTCTTCTCCTTTTCTTGATGAGTCTGGCTAATGTTTTATCAATTTTGTTTATCTTCTCAAAGAACCAGCTTTTAGTTTCATCGATCTTTGGTATTGTTTCCTTCATTTCTTTTTCATTTATTTCTGATCTGATCTTTATGATTTCTTTCCTTCTGCTAACTTTGGGGGTTTTTTTTTGTTGTTGTTCTTCTTTCTCTAATTCCTTTAGGTGTAAGGTTAGGTTGTTTATTTGAAATGTTTCTTATTTCTTGCAGTAGGATTGTATTGCTATAAACGTCCCTCTTAGAACTGCTTTTCCTGCATTCTATAGGTTTTGGGTCATCGTGTTTTCATTGTCATTTGTTTCTATGTATTTTTTTGATTTTCTCTTTGATTTCTTCAGCGATCTCTTGGTTATTTAGTGGTGTATTGTTTAGCCTCCATGTGTTTGTATTTTTTACAGATTTTTTCCTGTAATTGACATCTAGTCTCATAGCGTTGTGGTCAGAAAAGATACTTGATATGATTTCAATTTTCTTAAATTTACCAAGGCTTGATTTGTGACCAAAGATAGGATCTATCCTGGAGAATGTTCCATGAGCACTTAAGAAGACAGTGTGTTCTGTTGTTTTTGGATGGAATGACCTATAAATATCAATTAAGTCATCTTATTTAATGTGTCATTTAAAGCTTGTGTTTCCTTATTTATTTTCATTTTGGATGATCTGTCCATTGGTGAAAGTGGGGTGTTAAAGTCCCCTACTATTGTTGTGTTACTGTCGATTTCTGCTTTCATGGCTGTTAGCATTTGCTTTATGTATTGAGGTGCTCCTATGTTGGGTGCATAAATATTTACAATTGTTATATCTTCTTCTTCGATTGATCTCTTGATCGTTATGTAGTGTCCTTCTTTGTCTCTTGTAGAGTCTTTATTTTAAAGTCTATTTTGTCTGAAATGAGAATTGCTACTCCAGCTTTCTTTTGATTTCATTATGTAATGTCCTTCTTTGTCTCTTGTAATACTCTTTATTTTAAAGTCTGTTTTGTCTGATATGAGAATAGCTACTCCAGGTTTCTTTTGATTGCCATTTGCATGGAATATCTTTTTCCAACGCCTCACTTTCACTCTGTATGTGTCCCTAGGTCTGAAGTAGGTCTCTTGTAGACAGCATATATACTGGTCTTGTTTTTGTATCCATTCAGCCAGTCTATGTCTTTTGGTTGGAGCATTTAATCCACTTACATTTAAGGTAATTATTGATATGTATGTTCCTATTACCATTTTCTTAATTGTTTTGGGTTTGTTTTTGTAGGTCTTTTCCTTCTCTTGTGTTTCCTGCCTAGAGACGTTCCTTTAGTATTTGTTGTAAAGCTGGTTTGTTGATGAATTCTCTTAACTTTTGCTGGTCTGTAAAGGTTTTAATTTGTCCATCGAATCTGAATGAGATCATTGCTGGATAGAGTAATCTTGATTGTAGGTTTTTCCCTTTCATCATTTTAAATATGTCCTGACACTACCTTCTGGCCTGCAGAATTTCTGCTGAAAGATCAGCTGTTAACCTTATGGGGATTCCCTTGTATGTTATTTGTTGTTTTTCCCTTGCTGCTTTTACTATTTTTTCTTTGTATTTAATTTTTGATAGTTTGATTAATATGTATCTTGGCATGTTTCTCCTTGGATTTATCCTGTATGGGACTCTCTGCACTTCCTGGGCTTGACTATTTCCTTTCCCATCTTAGGGAAGTTTTCAACTATAATCTCTTCAAATATTTTCCCAGACCCTTTTTATTTCTCTTCTTCTTCTGGGACCCCTATAATTAGAATGTTGGTGTGTTTAATGTTGTCCCAGGGGTGTCTGAGACTGTCCTCAATTCTTTTCATTCTTTTTTCTTTATTCTGCTCTGTGGTAGTTATTTCCACTATTTTATCTTCCAGGTCACTTATGCGTTCTTCTGCCTCAGTTATTCTGCTATTGATTCTTTCTAGAGAATTTTAAATTTCATTTATTGTGTTGTTCATCATTGCTTTTTGCTCTTCAGTTCTTCTAGGTCCCTGTTAAACATTTCTTGTATTTTCTCCATTCTACCTCTAAGATTTTGGATCATCTTTATTATCATTACTCTGAATTTTTTTTTAGGTAGACTGCCTATTTCCTCTTCATTTGTTTGGTTTGGTGGGTTTTTACCTTGCTCCTTCATCTGCTGCATATTTCTTTATCTTCCGATTTTGCTTAACTTACTGTGTTTGGGGTCTCCTTTTTGCAGGCTGCAGGTTTGTATTTCCCATTGTTTTTGGTGTCTGCCCCCAGTGGGTGATGCTGGTTCAGTGGCTTGTGTAGGCTTCCTGGTGGAGGGGACTGGTGCCTTTGTTCTGGTGGGTGGGGCTGGATCTTGCCTTTCTACTGGGCAGGGCCACGTCTGGTGGTGTGTTTTGGGGTGTCTGTGAACTTAGTATGATTTTAGGCAGAGTCTTGCTATTGGGTGGGGTTGTGTTCCTGTCTTACTAGTTTTTTGGTATGTGGTGTCAAGCACTGGAGCTTGCTGGCTGTTGGGTGGAACTGGGTTTTAGCACTGAGACGGAGATCTCTGGGAGAGCTCTCGCCAATTGACATTACATGGGGCTGGGATGTCTCTGGTGGTCTAATGTCCTGAACTTGGCTCTCTCACCTTAGAGGCTCAGGCCTGACACCTGACCGGATCACCAAGACCCTGTCAGCTACAAGGCTCAGAAGAAAAGGGAGAAAGAAAAGAAAGAAAAAAAGAAAGGATATACTAAGATAAACATAAAAATCATAAAGAAATCAGTCTCAGACAGTCAACCCCAAGTCTACAGTTGCTCCCAAAGTCCACCACCTCAATTCTGGGATGATTTGTTGTCTATTCAGGTATTCCACAGATGTAGCGTACATCAAGTTGACTGTGGGGATTTAATCCACTGCTCCTGAGGCTGCAGGGAGAGATTTCCCTTTCTCTTCTTTGCTCACACAGCTCCTGGGGTTCAGCTTTGGTTTTGGCCCCGCCTCTGCGTGTAGGTCCCCCTGAGGCGTGTGTTCCTGCCCAGACAGGAGGGGGTTAAAGCATCGGCTGATTAGGGGGCTCTTGCTCATTCAGGAGGAGGGAGGGAGGGATACGTAGTTATAATTGGAACGCTGGGCAAGCCTGCAGCGGCAGAGGCCTGCGCCAGCACTTAATCCTTAACAAAACAATGTAATTTCAGTTCAAGACCAAGGAGTAAAGCTCCTCTCATAATATAGCTGGAAACAGGCTTTATATCTTTAGGGGGATGGATCCTCATTTTCTTGTTCTTGTAGACTTTGACTTAGGAAATATTTGGATATTTGCTATTTTCTAGGTATTATGTCATTATAAAGGACTTCAGTGATGAATAGTAAGCCCACAGTTGCCAGCCTAACATGGGAAGAGCATGGAAGTTGTCACTCCTGTCCTCATTAGAAAAAAAAAAAAAACGGAAAAAACTGAAAATCAATCATTCTTCAAACAATCAGAGAATAGAGGTCACAGGGCAAACTGCCACCCTGAAAACTGAAAAGACATGTAAATACAAAGCATCACAGCTTGCTTGGAACAGAAGCTGCTGCAAGAACCAGTTAGGAACATTTAGGAGTAAATGACTAATGGCTGGAGACTGAACAAGGACAAGAAAGATAGAACTCCTGGGGGCCCAAATTTAAGGGGAGAGGGTCCCTATACTTTCATGAGTTTTACCTCCAGAAGTTCCACCAGGTTTGGGGGTGAATAGTGAAGAAATATTCCCCCATGCTTCTCGCATGAAGAGATAAAGCAAACATCAAAACCAGACTCAGATAAGGCAGAGATTTTGGAATGATCAAACTGGGAATTTAAAACAACCATGATTAATATGTAAAAGGCCCGAATAGAAAAAGTAGACATCATGCAAGAGCAGACTGGAAATGAAAACAGAGAGATGGAAACTCTGAGAAATAATTTTAAAATGCTAGAGATATAAAGCACTATACAAGAAACGAAGAATGCCTTTGATGATCATCAGGAGACTAGAGATGGCCAAGGGAAAATGAGTGAGTTTGAAGATATGTCAATAAAAACTTTTCAAACTGAAAAGCAAAGAGAAAAAGATTCAAAATAGAGCAGGATATCTAAGAACTGTGGAACAATTATAAAAGCCATAACGTATACATAATAGGAATACTAGAAAGAGAAGAGAGAAGAAACAGAAGAAATAGTTGAAGTAATAATGTCCTTCCAAAATTAACGACAGACACCAAACCACAGGTCTAAGCAACTCAGAGAATACCAAGCAGGATAAACAAACAAACAAACAAACCCCCAAACTCTACTTAGGTATATTATATTCAAAGTGCAGAAAATCAAAGACAGTCTCCTTTTTCTGGTAGTGCTGCATGGCTTGCGGGATCTTAGTCCCCAACCAGGAATTGAACCTGGACACTCAGCAGTGAAACTGCAGAGTCCTATCCCCTGGACCACCAGAGAATTCCTGGGAAAGTCTTGTAAGAAGTGAGGATGGTGGGGAAAACATCCTACCTATAGAGGAAGGAGGATAAACATTATATTGGACCTCTCTTCAGAATCTGTGCAATAAGAAGAGAGTGGAGTGAAATACTTTTAGTGTTGAAAGATGCCCATAATCTAGAAAGGGAGAAAACATGTAAGCAAAAGATTATAGTGTGTGTTCAATGATAGGACAGAGGAAGAAATGTTTAACTGTTAGTTGAAGTCAGACACATGAGAGGATGGCTACAGCAAGTAGAAGAAAGAAAAGGAAATATAGGCAAAAAGACTAGCTTATTAAATGAACAGAGTTATATAAGAGTTTGATGTACCCTTTTTTATTTCCTCAAGTCTTATTTTTTTCTCCACTGGTACCACCCCCATGGAACAACACAAAAGAACACCTTCTGCAACGGTGTGGGTACTTATGGAGGAGCTTGTGACCAGCTAAGTGGGGCGCAGTGTTAACCAGACAAAGCCACCAGGTTGACCCTTTCACAATCAATACCCAGTTGTCTGGGTTCTGTAATTCTGGTAATGCTGGAGAATTCAGGGAGTGACTATGGTTGAGAACTGATAAAGTTGAAGGTCAAGGTCACAAGGGATCCTGGTGAGCACATGGTATATAGTGAATGAACATATGGTATATAGTGAAAAGCAAAATAAGTAAGGTTGGGAGTAGGGAGGATGGGCTGATAGAACCAGGGAGGTCAGAGAACTGAGGTCGTGATGGGGCACAGAGCAAAGGTAAATGTAGGAGAGTAAAAACAAAAAAAAAGGTTAGAGAGGGTGGAATAAATATGAGTAATGTAGAGTTCAATCAGCTTGTATCTACTAGGCCAGGTCTCAAAGGACACAGGAAAATGAAGATGGGTATATTCCAACACATCTGCACTATTGAATGTACGTGTCAAGTAACATGCCCTGGGGTGGTGGGCAAGTTTTGCCATGCTTATACATTTGCCTTTTATTGCTGTAGAGTGATTTTTGATCGCCTGGTGCAGATACCTTCAGTTTCCATGTCTTATCTATTACATCAACTGTACCTATTCCTTTTTTATTCTAGAAGAAATTTCTTTTGGAGTACGGAAAAGAAACGATACAAATTTCCACCTTAATAAGCCATTGTGGTAGATTGTCTTGTCACTTGGCTTGAGATCTAAATGCGTCAACTCGAAAGCCAGACCGTTCTGCAGCACCAGCAGTTCCGAGCTGGTAGATCACTTTGGGGAGGAATTGACCACCCAAGTGGCAGAGAAGGAGAACTTGAGACACAGTGTACCTGGGAAATTTGCATGGTTGGCAGCAGAAAGCACAAAGCACAGATGCCAATGCTTGATTATTTAGGATAAAGTTTGATGCTTGGGAAATGCAAAATAATAGGCCACACTAGTCATTATGACCTAGATTAGTACTACGCCCTTCAGTTCAAATAGATGATTGTCTGTGTGGTATGGACTGAGGGGCATCATGAGGAAATGTCCTGAAATCTTACGATAACGTAACTGAGAGGAACCTTCAAGATCATCTAGCCTAGAAATTCCCTCCCTGTGTGTTGTGAGTGTGCCTCAGCCCTTGGGACAGCCTTGAGGAGCTTCATTTATTTCTAGGGGTGCTGCACTGCTATCAACTTCTATATCTGTTTTGATGCGAAAAGAGCTGGGAACACTCATTGGTCCAGCCTCATCCTTTCCTACGTGAAAAACCTGAAGGCAAAGACGTGCGGTAGCTTTTGGTCAGTTGTTTTGGGCAAGGTCAGAACTTCCATCCAGACTCCCCGAATCTACTGCTCAACCCACCACCTCTTAGTTCTTCCTCCATTGGCTTGAAAGGCCCTCTACAAATACAGAGATTCTATTAAGTTAGGGGCTGGTCTGTTAAGATTTACATTAGATCATGTCAATTCCCTTCTTAAAACTCTCCTCAGGCATCCCATTACAATTACATAAATTCCAAACTTCTTATGGGTTTCAAAGTTCTCCATGACCTGACCCCAGCTCACCCTTCCAGAGCTATCTCCTCCTTTCTGTCCCCTACTCACTACACACACTCACCCTGTCCATCTCTCTGTTCCCATCCAAGTTGCTCCAACATCAGGAACTCTACCCTGGCTCTTTCCTCTGCCTGGAACACCCTGCCCCAGATTTTGCTCCTTTCCTTTCTTCAGGTGAAGACTCAAATGTCATTTCGTCAATGAAAACCTCTCTGCTCACTCCAGCTCCCCAAATAACTACGTTACCTTGCTTTATTTTCCTCATAGAGCTTACTGCTACCAAAAAATCATCTTATTCGTTTGTCTTCTGGCTTATTGTCTGTCTCTCCCACTAGAGTATAAGCAGGGATCTTGCCTGAATTCATCCCTAGGCCTTGTTCTAGGCATTCCAGTAACTCTATGAATACATGAGCTCTCTTCCATTAAAATGTAAAGTATCCTAGGCAAGTAATATATGAAGTTATTATCAGTTACTTATAGATTATTGTGAATTTGTTTATCGGCTTCTTTCCAGAGCACCAGCTAGCAGGGATTCATGACTATCTCTGGCAGTTCAGTGGGGAAGCAAAAGAGGATTAAAACGGATTGCAGACTGGTGAAAAGGTTTTGTTAGGGGAGGTAGGGAAAAGAGTCTTGGGGGCAGGGGAGGCATGGTTTGAAAGAGGGTCCAGGCAAGTAGAGGACACCTAGAGGGGCTTCTGGAGAGAAGTTTGCCATCATGACCCCTTTCACTCGCCTCACTGGTGTGCTCAAAGCTGACCCCAATTTACAGAGGCAGGCACTTATAGAGGCAGGCAGAGGGGAGCTGGAAAACATCAGGACATTTGTTCCCACTTAAATGTGACCTTCTTTCAGTGACATCACCTGTGTAGCCTACAACACGATCCTGCCTTGACCATCAGGATTCTTTTCACTCTCTACTACTCGCTAAGAGGAGATTCAGAGAAACTGCATAAGAAACCACTGGACGTAAGCTGGGAGAAGAATCTAAAAACATGAATTCCTAAAAACTCTTGAGGCCTAGCTTTCTGGAACCACTCACAGGGTGAGGCTAGAGAAAGGAAAACAGGGGAGGAGAGTGACGTGCCAAGGGAATGAAGGCATGTGACAGAGATGCTCCTTTAGGAATTAAATAAGAACAATGATAAAGGCTTTTGGAAATGATGAACGACAACAATGACAGCTTTATTCTGGTGGGGGAGATGAATACATCTTCGAATCACCCCACAACTTCTAGGTGGGAAGCACTTAACAGACATCACTTCCTTCAGACGGCACCACTCACAGCTGCATGGCTAGAGAAGACAGAGGTTGGATTCTCCTGAGTTTCTTATCCTCTCAGATTCTCTTGGATTTCTCTTGGTAGTTCTTTCAAAATAGGGCTGTGCCTTTCCCATCTCATTATTCTGCAGGCCTGTGGCACAGACTTACGTAAGACATATGCAAAGAAACAACAGGATTTCTGGGAAGCAGATCTTAAAGGCTTATTTTTTTAAGCTGCATTGCTAAATTTAGGGAAGTGATTCAGAAGACACTCCCACTCCATCACACCCCTCTGTCTAGTGTCACATGCACGTTTAGCTGTTCTTCTTGGCATTTTATTTTTTTTATCTAGTTTCAGCAAAGGACCTTGCATTTGTACACAAATTTCTTTTTATAAGGATCATTTGCCTTTTTTTCTTTCTTTTTTTTTTTTTGGTGAAGTGATGACTTGGACTAACCTGAATAAAATATAAAGCAGGGCATGACATCTCTTCACACGGATCAGAAATCTGAGGTCTGCATGGTTCGTGAGGGAAAATGCATTCCTCCTCTAAGGGCCTGGGGAGGTTTGGGGTAATTCTTGACAGTCATAGGGCATTGATGTTTGAGATGTCAAGCTGAAAATAAGCACCTGACATCAGATTGATGCCACAGGCTCATTCATTTGGTTCTTTCCCTATTACCTGGGTGCAGAAGGCCATGTGGCGACACCCCCTGTGGAAAACACACAGTAAGGAGAGGTCTAGATCCTAATCCCAGGTGTGTGACTAATAAGTCAAGTGTTTCTGAGCATGTCATTTCCTCTTTCAGCCTCATTTTCCCCTTTTTTTTTTTTTTTTTTTTTTTGCGGTACGCGGGCCTCTCACTGTTGTGGCCTCTCCCATTGTGGAGCACAGGCTCCGGATGCACAGGCTCAGCGGCCATGGCTCACGGGCCCAGCCGCTCTGCAGCATGTGGGATGTGGGATCCCCCCGGACCGGGGCACGAACCCACGTCCCCTGCATCGGCAGGCAGACTCTCAACCACTGTGCCACCAGGGAAGCCCTAATCTTCCTCATTCTTAAAATGAGAGGGTTAGTTTGCTTCATCCTCTCCCAAACTGATACACAGCACTCCAGTGGGAGAGACACAATCACACTTTTATCCCTTCTTTCGGTCATTCACAAGGTTCAGAAGCACTTTGTTTACTACAGGACATACCTAGTCTTCAAACTTATACCGCCAACAGCAAAAAAAACTTTGTCAATCACATATTCCAAACTAGCTTGGCCATGAAACCGTCCTGGTACCCTTCTCTTCTCCTCCCCCTCCTCCCCCTCCCTCAACCGCTTAACCTCTATCCTATTGAGCCCTAATGTTCTAAGGAACCCATCTTTGGAAATCCTGAGCTAGATAATCTTGTAGATGACCTTGTAGGCTCCCGTCAGCTCTGGATTCAGCTCATTTCTTCCATGAGGACCTACTTCTTGCCTAACATGTGCTGGGGCAGTGAGGAGAGACGTGGGCCCTACCTGCAAGCTGCTTACAGTCATGGTCTATTTTGGTCCATGTGATAGAAAAGCAGGTTGCTTTGGATGACATCACTTTGAAGGGGGAGCAGGCTGCTTCAAAATTCAAGGGCTACTTATAGTTCAGTGGCTGATAAAGAGCTTGCCCTAAGTCCACTGTTGTTTACCTGTGAGTTCATCAGAAGTATGTAGATTCATGGTGAAATATTGATGGGAAACTGTCACTGGCTTCCCACCTAATCCCCTAACACTGGGCTGACAGCACTCTCTCCTGGTTCCGGGGAGAACCATGATGAAGTGTGGTCATTATAGGATAAGAAAATGATCATTGAGGAAGATGCATAAAGTGTCAGGATCTATATGCCCATTCCCGTTGTGTTTGAAATTATTTGGGGGAAACATCGATACAATTGAATTGAGAAGAGGAAGACTCCTGTTTGATGGTAGAGCAGCTTAAAATCTGTTGCAGTATGTTTTATTAAAACATTTCTCTGATTTGGGATTCTTTTCTGGGCAACTCCAAGTCTGCCTCAAGCTTTACAGCTAATGGTACCACCCACCGAATCTCCATATGGCCCCATGACTAAGGACATTTGTTATCACATTAAAGTGGCCCCTAACTGTGCCATAGGCACGATAGTACATGATAGCAAGCTATTAGGGATACGACTTAGGGGCAGAAGCTATAGAGAGAAGAAACTGGCAGGAAAGATGCCGCTTCAGGGTACACGGAGGACAGATGGCTTACCTATGGCATGTGGAACACCTCCTAAACAACAGGTCACCTTTAACGAAAGTTCAAAGACAGGCCTTCTCTGCTCATCTTCAGATACAGGGTTAACAGAGATGACATGTGATTGGAAGAGCAGTAAATGAACATGCAAAAACTGAAACAAAGATGTGGGAAACTGTGGGAGGGGAGGAAGAGGAGGAAAGCAACTTATGAACAATAGGACCACAAGATGATAAAATGGAGATGTAAATTGAGAGCATTTCAGGAGTAGAGGTGTGTTAAATTTCAGGTCTAGGGAAACCACATGCCCATTTCCCCCACCCCCATATGTGTAGCAGCAGACAAAAGAGAACAGTATTCCCTACAAAGACAGTGGGATGTCAGGGAGAGAAGTGGGAGAGAGAAACAGCAGGTATTGTGCCACTGTGCTTCTTCCTAGACTGGACAGCCGCTTGGAGACACATGGAGGGAGCCAGGGTGGGGGCGGGTCTCGATTTCCTAATTAGCCTTTCTCATCTCCATGTCTGTGAGGCCCGTGGGGTGGGCTGCTTTAGGCCACTACAGGCTTGTCTTTCAGGCAGTCTTTCAGGGAGAAGATGCAAGGGCCGGGAGGCAGCGTTCTGCTGCTCAGAGCCAGCTCTGGCACACTGGGTGCTCGGATCCCCGAGCGCCAGGAGGGCCAACCAGCTGCAAAGGTGTAACTCCAGAACCCCCTTTCTGACCACTGCCTTCTCCCATTTTGCCCTTCCTCTCACAACCCCTGTTTGTCTATCTTGTTGAACTCTTTTTTTCCTCTTACCTACTTGCTCACTGCCCTCTCCCACCCACCCCGCCCCAGACCCACACCCCATCTCATCAGTGACTGACTGTCTCGCCATCACTTTACACAACTTTGTGTTTTGTCTGTATCCCATGATCACTCTGCAAACTGCTAACCCCAAGGAACTCCAGCCATCTTTCACCATTTTTCTGCTGGGATAGCTGATTACCAGAGAAAAAAAAATCTAAAAGATTCCTGCTTAAGCTGAGTCTCTGTCTCCCCTGGTGTTCCTTTCCCTGCAGTGGCTGCCTGACATTTTCACTCCCTTTTCAAACCCTTTCTTCCTCCTGCTCTCCCTCGCCCAGCTCCCCATCTCAGCAGATGGCCTTACTTCTCTCTGCACACAGGGCAACATAAAAATCAAAACCAGACAGCTGGATCTTGTTCCGTGGAAGGCCCTTTTAATCAGGGGAGTACCCTGATGAACTTGGATTTGCAAAGGAAGGCTTAGACCAGCAGAGGGCAGTAGGGGCTCAGACAGTTGCACGGCATAATAGAATGAGAAAATTTTAGCGTTCCCAAGGGCTACCACAGGAGAGAAGGAGTTAAAGAAGAGAGAGAAAAGGAGAGGAAAAGGAAAGCTAACAGGAATGGCTGAAGCAGGCTGACACCCTTGGGTGAAGAAGCCAGTGAAAAACCCAGTGGGGAATACTAAAAGGCTTTTAAGGACAAGAGTGAGTTACGGTCAGTTGGAAGCTGTTTGTGTTGCTAGGATAAATCCCCTCCTTTGCTCCCCATCAAAAGCCTCTGTAAAGTCTACCACAAATAAAAGTGCTTTGTGAGAATGTCATTTTGTAGAATTTGAGGCAGAGACATCAGAGTGCTCACAGGATGCAAGAGGATCTCTCCACTGAGCCAAGTCAGGGAAAGCCATGATCACGACCCAGAGGAGCCCATGAAGAACCTGGGAATCTGCAGAGATCTGTGGAAGGCTGGAAGACCTCTACAAGGTTTGGAATGATATTGAGGCAATCTTATCTCAGTTTAGAGGGGTAGAGAGAATCCCATGAACGGATATTTGGATTAAACAACAACAACAAAAAAACCCAAGTCTTCAAGGGTAAATATCTTCAACTTGGTCCCCTTTCTACAAACATATCTCCAACTCTACCTATTTTACCTCAATCTCACATCTCAAGGAAGAGGTAGAGGTGTGATGTGGTAGAAAAAGAAGGAATCTCGGTGTCAAATAGACTTGGTTTTGGAATCTTGACTCTAACCTTACTAACTGTGTGGCTTTGAGCAGGTTGCTTAACCTCTCTGAGTCGTGGTCAACTTTCTCATCTGTAAAATGAGGAATACAACACTTCTGGGGTTGTAATATTTAAATGACATGATACACAGTAAGGGGCTTGAGCATTTGTGGATTTTGGCATTTGTGGGGCGGGGGGGTTCTGGAACCCCCCAGACACTGAGGGACAACTGTATATGAAACTAACTCCACAGTCCCTGGCACACAGAAAGCACTCAGTAAATATTAGTTCTATCTCCTATCTAACTTCAACCTCAATCCCATTCCCTCATCTTCTCTTTGAGGTTGTTCCATCAATCATTCATTATTTTTGTATTTTTTATTTTCTTTATATCTTCACTTAAATGTGCTTAAAACTTACTCTTATAAGACTCATGTTTTCTATTGCCCTGTTTCTCTTCTCCAAGATAAAAGTCTTGATATAATCATCTGAATCACATCTACTTCTTCAATGCCTCTGTGCCCAATCCCCTACCCACTGGCTCTGCCCTGTCAATCCATGCAAGTTCCCTTGATTTGACCTTCACAATGGTAGATCCAGAGGATTCTGTTCAGCCTCTTTTTACTCGACCTCAGTGATATTTGCCAATAAGATCACTCCCTCTTCTTTTTGAAATGTGGGCCACCCCCACCTCCAGCTGCTAGGCCACTACTCTGTTCCTCCTCAATGTCTTTTTTTTTCAATTTTATTTTATTTTTTTATACAGCAGGTTCTCATAAGTTATCCATTTTATACATATTAGTGTATACATGTCAATCCCAATCTCCCAATTCATCCCACCACCACCCCCACTGTCACTTGCCCCCCTTGGTGTCCATACGTTTGTTCTTTGCATCTGTGTCTCAATTTCTGCCCTGCAAACCAGTTCATCTGTACCATTTTTCTAGGTTCCACATATATGTGTTAATACACGATATTTGTTTTTCTCTTTCTGACTTACTTCACTCTGTATGACAGTCTCTAGATTCATCCATGTCTCTATAAATGACCCAATTTCATTCCTTTTTAGGGCTGAGTAATATTCCATTGTATATATGTACCACATCTTCTTTATCCATTCGTCTGTCAGTGGGCATTTAGGTTGCTTCCATGACCTGGCTATTGTAAATAGTGCTGCAATGAACATTGGGGTGCATGTGTCTTTTTGAATTGTGGTTTTATGCCCAGTGTGGGTATATGCCCAGTAGTGGGATTGCTGGATCATATGGTAATTCTATTTTTAGATTTTTAAGGAACCTCCATACTGTTCTCCATAGTGGCTGTATCAATTTACATTCCCACCAACAGTGCAAGAGGGTCCCCTTTTGCATGGTGACATCCTAGACTTTGTCATAACAAATCATTGCAAGTATTCCAGGAAACAGATCCCATGCCGACCTCTCCCTGAGCCATCTCCCATAAACTTCAGCTATCTCCCTCTATCTCCCTCTACAGCCCCAGATTCAATGAATTCTGACCCTACATGGACCTATAATCCAGGGATTCTATCATCTTTTTACTGTCCCTGCCCCCTTCCCTCCTTAGCCAGTTTACATACAATAGTCAATCCTTAGTAACTTCTGTGTATATATCTTTTCTCATACCCCTCAATTCATTGTATTTGCTTGGCTAAACTCCAAATTTGAGCATTTCTGCCAGCCGCACTGGCCTACAAACTCAACGCAGCTCGAAGTGACTAGAAACACACACACACACACAGCCATGCTGACTTGTGTGCTTTAAATTCATGTCCGGAACCTCAAGGGCGCCCTTGATGCCACACAGCAGCCACATTGGATTCCCCTGGTGTATTTGCCTTCCCACTCTTTGAGATGATTAGTTCACACCTTCTCCGTTCTCCTCACAAGTCCAACGCCTCTGCCCCCATGCTCATTCTCAGCTGACGATCTTGCCTCTTACTTTTCTCACAAAATTGGAGCTATCAAAAGAGAATTTCCACAAACTCCCACTACCTCATTTACCCACCTCCAACCATCTGCCCCCATATACTCTGCTTTCTTCCTGTTATAAAAGATGGACTTTTTAACGTACCTCTAAAGCCAGCCGGCTTCTCCCTTGTGCAGTTAATACCTGACTGGGGTAAGTTGTGTGTTTGAGGGATGGGTGGTAGGTTTTTTTCCCCTAATTTCTTGCTATTGTGAATAAGAACGTCATGAGTCTCTTAATGCCTATTTTTTTTTAATTTTGCATTTTTTTTCTTAGGATGGATTCCCAAAAAGTATAATGATAATCCTCCTGCACCCCCTAACTATGTCACTATGAGAATATAAATGCTTAAGTATAAAAAGTATAAGCATTTATATTCTCGTAGTGACATAGTTGGGGGGGGAAGGAGGATGGATGAAGGGAATAAGCAGCTTCTGACTCACTGTCAGATATGAGGGGAGAAAATGTTATGAAACAAGAACTTTAATAGAACTAAGGTACGATAAAAACAAGTAACATTTGGGAAATATGTCTGAAATTATATGTTACAATACGGTCAATTCAAATGATAACTTAAATCCATTTGCTTCTCCAAAAAAGTCATTTTCTGTTTTGCTTGGAGAAATAACCAAAGAACAAAGCAATTAAAAGCTAAAATATTAATTCCTGCTTGCCTCATTTGTGTCAACTTGCAGAAAACAATTCTGGAAAAGGGTTTCAGAGATCTGATTTTCTCAACAATAAATATTTGTGAAATTGAATTACTAAACTTTAATATTCCAAAAACTGCACAAGCGCCTACGTAACTTTGTGAAACCTTTGCTGATATTGGAGGGAGGAGAGTGGATAGAAGGTCAAATAAATCATGTATGTTGGCCACCTTCTTGCTGTACTTCTGCAGATTTCTGTTATCCATAGTGAGCAGTGTCGGCATTTTCCTGTCTCTTTTTCAGATTTTTCCATTACAAAAGCAATGTATCTCCAGGTAAACAAGGTGGTTTACCATTTACTTTTTAAGAGAATTTCTTCTCTGTCCCTGACCGCCATAAAGTCACAGTGAAGGAATAAAAGTATGTAAGTCCACAAGGAACAAGAGACCACAGAAGGAAACCATCGAGAAGAAGATTTGGCATCTTGGGAACATCTCATTTCTACTGAGGTTAAAATATCAGGTGGAGGAGGAGTGACAGGTATGGCAGAGTAAGCTTCAGCTCCTGTGCCTGCAGAGACAAGGGGAACTTGCCTAAGAGGTTCCTGGAAAGGCTTAGCATTTAGAGACCCAGGCACTACCGAAGATGAAGGTGAGATGTAGGACTGGAAATAAGGGGCTTGTTTGGAATCTATGTAATGAGCAATTGAATGCTCCCAGATCCCCCTTCTAAAATTACACAGCCACATGATGAGTCCCTGAAAAAGATCAGAAGCTGATTCTCTAGTGAAACTGAAAAAGAACATTCCAGATGTGAACCAGGCACTGAAAATGAGGGAATTCAGTGAAAATTTGCACTTTAAACAACAAAACACTTATTTCCTTTGCTTCCGGAACACAGTCAAGCACATGTGCCATCCCACTTCCCAGACAAGATGTTAAAGGATTCTTCTATTAGGAAAACAGATAACCCCAAAGAAAGCTGTGCATATACTGAAATATGTGGGTCTCCCAATGAAGAGCTAACCCTTGATTGTACCATGGTGAAACCCCATAGCCTACAAGACCTGTGCAGGCATATAAAATTTCATATCAGATTTTTGTACCTTATTTTAAAACTAATAAGATTTTTAGGAAAACCTCCAACATGAAAGAGAGACAACAAATGGAAAAAATGAATAAGAAGAGAAACAAACACTATACAAAGAACAGAAGAATAATTACAGTATCCTGAGAGAAAAAAACTGCACTCATGAAACGAGACAGAGTACTATGGAAAAGGAACTGTGTTAGTTAAAATATAATAGGCTCTGCTATAGTAACAAACTCTCAGTTTTCAATGACTTAGGACAACTAAAGTTTCTCATTTATACCAAGTCCAAAGCGACCAAAAGTTGTTCTTCTTAATCTGGGACTCAGAGATTCAGGTTCCCATTATTCTGTGATGTCACCATCTTTTCATGTGGCTTTCAAGGACACAGCAGGAGGAGAGAGGGATGGACTGAGGCACAGCTTTTAACTGCTTCAGCCTGGGAGTGACATATATCATTTCTGCTCACAGACTATTGGCCAGAACTAGTCCAAATCTAACTGAGCCTAGAAAATATAGAGAAGCACATGGAATATTAGTTGTCTAATATCCTTGCAACAGGAACTACCAGAACAAGAAAGAGCTCTTGAAAATTAATAAGAGAGCTGGAATTTGCATTTCTATAGAGAATTTAGAGGATAAAGTTGAGGAAATTAGGAAAAAATTTTGTAAAAGACAGAGATTAAGTCTATAATCCATCCAATTGTTAGGAACTCCATGAAGAGTACAGAGAAAAAAAGATTGCGAGGAATTTTTCTATGAAGTAACACCAGAAGTTACCCATGGATTATAACCTGCAACTCTCCAGATTAAAAGGGCCCACTGATACAGGCATTCATCTTTTGTGCTAAAAAGCTATGGTCAGGAGTCTTGCGATATAAGGCCCAGCAATCTGTGGGTAAAATAAAACCCCTCAGAAGCATGGCCACCACTTAGTTTGACAAAAGGGAACAGTGTGACTGGCAAGCATCTCAAGGAGCCTGCTCCATTCAATATACAGTGTTATATCTTGTGTTTATCACTTAACATTATGTAATAATTGTATTTCCACGGCACTGGATTATCTTTGTGGCTGTTACATTTACTGATTACAAATATCCTATAGAAGAGATATACCATATTTTACTTAACCCTTCCACTATACTTACGTTTCACTAGACTTACGTTTCCAATCTTTTGTTGCTGTAAATAAGACAACCATGAATATCTTATTGTCTAAATTTTAATTTAAATTTGGATTATTTCCCTAGGATGGATATTTCCTTAGGATTATTTCCAAAACTGTAAACATGAGAGCAAACCTTATTTATATTTTCATGACTCTTGGTAGATTTTACAAAAATCAGCTTCCACAATTACACCAGTACATAAAGCATCCAGGCATACCTGCACGTATGTGTTTATCCACACATTCACTGGCATTGTATATTTTTATTGAAAGTTTTTGCTAACTTAGGAGGAAGAAATGGCTTTGTATATGTTTTTCTGTATAATTGTTTATAACAATTTCATTTTAATAAATTAACTGTCCATAAACTTTGCTTATTTATCTATTTAGTGCTTTATTACTTTACAGGACGTCTCTATATTAACCCTTTGCTAGTTATGCCTTTAGCTTTTTTTTAATATGCTGAAATTTTAAAAATCTTTATGTAAAAAATATGTTGATTCTTTCTTTGGTGATTCATTACTTATAAGAACATAGTTCTACAGAAAGTTGATAACCACTTAATTTCTTGTTGCTTTACTATGATTAACTTTTTAAGTCCCTAGTAAAAGAAGTTTAGTGTTTAGTTAATGTGTGCCTATGTTCTAGGCACTGGAGGTTCAAGACCAATAGAAGAGGTCCCTGCCTTCCAATAGTTTATAGAACTGATGCTTCCTACAAATTGTCAGACTGTCCCAGCACCACAATGCAGAATGCTTTCTTTTTCCATTGATGTCTCATGTGTCACAAATTCTTATATGTAAATATATTCTGTCAAAATCCCAATGGCATTTTTCACAGAAATAAAACAAGCAATTCTAAAACTTGTATTGAACCACAAAAGACCTTGAATAGTCAGAACGATCTTGAGAAAGAAGAGCAAAATTGGAAGCATCACACTCCTAGATTTCAAGCTATATTACAAATCAATAGTAATCAAAACAATATAGTATTGGCATAAAAACAGACACACAGATCAATGGAACAGAAGAGAATGCCCAGAAATATACCTATTCACATATGGTCAATTAATTTATGATATGGTCAATTAATTTATGACAAACGAGCCAAGAACATACAATGGGGAAAGGACAGTCTCTTCAAGAAATGGTGTTGGGAAAACTGGACAGCTACATGCAAAAGAATGAAACTGGTACACAAATATTAACTCAAGATGGATTAAAGACTTGAATGTAAGAACGGAAACTATAAAACTCCTAGAATAAAACAGAGGTGATAAGCTCCTTGATTTTGGTCTTGGTAATGATCTTTTGGATCTGACAACAAAAGCAAAAATAAACAAGTGAGACTAAAACTAAAAACCTTCTGCACAGCAAAGGTAACCATCAAGAAAATGAAAAGGCAACCTACAGAATGTGAGAAAATATTTGCAACTCATATATCTGATAAGGGGTTAATATCTAAAATATATAAAGGACTCATACAACTCAATAGTAAAAATGCAAAAAATCTAATTCAAAAATGGTCAGAAGATCTAAATAGACATTTTTCCAAAGAAGATATACAGATGGCAAACAGGTATATGAAAAGATGTTCAATATCACTAATCATTAGGGAAATGTAAATCAAAAAACCACAATGAGACATCACCTCATACCCAGAATGGCTATTACCAAAAATACAAATAAGTGTTGGCAAGGATGTGGAGAAAAGGGAGCCTTTGTGCACTCTTGTTTGCCTTGCTAAATGGAGTGACCTTGGGTTCGTCCTTAAAATTTGGTCAGCTAGTGGTTTTCTGGTCCTATAAGGCAGATCCAATCCAGTATATTCACTTATCTGAGCTTCCTGCTTCTTTCCTCCACCATTTGCAATAGCAGTTTTGCATTTTTACTTCACTTTGTGTTGGTCATTGCTTTTTCCAATGTTCTGAGAGGTATGCCACCAATAATTTAGAGTCATCTGCTAGGCCCTTGTAGGGTATTATCTTATGGCTATGATGGAGTGCTCTGATATCCACAAACTTCCCCTTAACAAACTTTATATTCTGTTCTCCCTCAGTCAAGCACTCTCAGGGGCCTCTGTTAGACACACTCCCACAGGTTCTGCCAATAAATTCTCTCTAGGTCCTGAGGCTCCTTCAATATATAGTATCTCCCTGTGGCTGATCCAGCACTTTTCTGATTGAGCTACCCTGAGATTTGATGCTAGTTATGAGTCTGGTGGCCAGGAGGGGAAGTGGAAAGATATCTTGAAGAGGACTCTGCACTATTTTATAAGGCCTCATTTGAAATCTCTTTATAATCTTCAAGAAGGGTGGGGGTAGGAGGCCCTATCTTCAATAGAGAAATAGACCACTTTTTCAGGATCAGAGGGTTCACAGGAATCAAAGTTCAAAGTACATCTACACAGTGATATCTTTATCCCAAGTCTCAAGGTCACATTCTTTGCCCATTAAGGCCCCAACTCTGACTTAGAAGGCTTGCCCAGGCTGAGAAGTCAGCCTTCTTAGAGTTCTGCATTATTGCAATTAAGTCCTATGCCCCATTTCAGCTGTTTCTGCTCTCACCCCATCCCAGCTGCAGGAGTTAAGCACTTCTGACTCTCATGTTTTGCTATAAATTTTTGACCAATAAATCTGTAATTTTCTCTCTTCAGCTACTTGTCCAATTCCAGAGACCTTATAGTCATTAATTTCCCACAAATTAGTCTCAAATGCTGACTCATTGTACCAATTAGCACATCCCCTCCCACGTGAATTTCACCCCAGCTCATTACAGATGGAAATCTTAGCAGCCACACTATGTAGCATAGCAAGGATTATCAATTCTCCACCTACCTTCAGCTCTGGGGTCCTCATTGCCATCCAGACAGCAAGTGAGCCAGCTCCAGAATCCCAACCTCATGGTAGGCTTCTTAAATTCACCTCTGAAGCCAGTGGTCTTAAGTTGGGCTCCTGAGCAGCTGGCACTGAGATGTTCTTAAATGCTTGAGAAAGCGCTCTCCGGATAAGAGGAGTGGTAAGAAGCAGAGGAAGATGGAAGTAGAAAGCTTAAACGAGACTGTGGTACCTGCTGAAGACTAGTTTCAGTCTGACTCCACAGAGAGGCCGAAGTTCTACCACAACAAGGCAAGGAAGCCAGCCTTTTCTACCACGAAGTCTGCTACCATTTGCTGAGCTCTGCCCTGGGTGGGAAGGGGCGTTGCCTCCTGGGCAATAAGACTTCTTTGGCTGAGGACTAGTTTCAAGGGTTGGGGCAGCTGTGAATTGTTATCAGTCAACAGGAGCCTGGGGGTGGGTGCACTGCCTGTAAAGAGGATCCAGGTGGGGCGCTAAGAGACGCCATCACACTAACATTTTTCATTGACTCTCTCATTTAAACTTCACAAGTCCAGAAGGGAGGTATTAAGATTGTCTCTATACTACAGATAAGGAAAATGAACGTTGAGAGTTTAAATGGCTTTCTCATGGTTACAAAATGAGGGTTCACGTTTTCAGGTGTAATAAACTTATAGATGAAAAGGAAATACCTCAGCTTATGCATTTGTGAAATGGGAACACACAGAACACATTTAGGATCATATCTTTGGAAGCTTAAACTGGGGACTCTAGAGTTAGCCAATGGGAATCAAATCCTGAGTGTTAGTGCTTTTCAATAATATTGCCTCTTGAATATGATTGTGATTTTTTTTTTGCGGTACGCGGGCCTCTCACTGTTGTGGTCTCTCCCGTTGCGGAGCACACGCTCCGGACGCGCAGGCTCAGCGGCCATGGCTCACGGGCCCAGCTGCTCCGTGGCATGTGGGATCTTCCCGGACCGGGGCACGAACCCGTGTCCCCTGCATCGGCAGGCGGACTCTCAACCACTGCGCCACCAGGGAAGCCCCGATAATTGTGATTCTTATTCCCTAAATATTCTTGATCTCATGTTGATTTTGTTTGTGTGTGTGTATCAACTTAGTTACTCATAATATTTAATTAGTTGCAACACCACATTTCCCAACTCCTTAGGATAATAGGTGTTAAAAATTACTAAGAAATTCTCCATTACGTGGTGGAAAAGACAGAAAAACAGTCTAGACATGAGATTAATAATTTATTTAGCTTTGGCTGTGTTAAGCACTTTATGTCCATTTCCTCATTGTGAAACAAGTATTAGCATCATATCCCACAATATAGATAAGAAAACTGAAACTATGGGACATCTATTAATTTGCTTCAAATCACAGAACTAGGAAGGGATGGGTCTGGGAATTGAACCAAAACCACCATCTGACATCGAAACTACTATTGGATGTTAAGGAGAAAACGGCACATCATAGATTCATGTATATAGAGACAACTGGTGACGCACATTTCAGTATAGGTAAAGGAAATTTTCCACCTTCTCAACTCTTTTTCACATGAACCAAATCTGAAGGAGATGGAAAATTTCAGAAAACACTCATTCACTCAGCCCATCACTGAGCAGAACATTTCTGAGACAAGGAAGAAGAATTGTTAATAATGACCTGCTAAAAAGTATTTTTCTAGAGGCAGTGCCCTGAGCTGACACAGGATTGAGTGGCTCTGATTCCACAGCTTGAGTGAAATCACCAAATCAGGTTCTCTGGCCTAGATGAGGATGAGGTTTTGTGGCTGGAGTGGCTATCTATCATTATGGAAACCATGCTAACCACTAGCCCTGGATGGTGGCCTCTTCAGAATTCTCCTGAGGTTTTCTTTGTTTCCTCTCCCTACTCGCCACCTCCCACCCCCAATTAATAAATCCCCTGCTGAATCCCTCTATGTTCTGTTTCCTGGGGTCACTCTTCAAAAGGAAGCAAGGTTGTTCCACTGTTGGCAGAAGGCCACTTCTGTTGTCCTTGGACAAGTTACTCAGCCTTTCCAGGTATCAATTTCCTCATTTGTGAAAGAATAACCTACTTCTTCAGATTGTCGTGGGGGGATACATTCATTTTATATGTAAGTACATGGTGTGTGTGTGCGAGCCTAGGATAAAACATTTCTGAATACATTCAGATACCTTCCCTACACCTCACCCTGACATACATACACTACCGTGTGTAAAATAGATAGCTAGTGGGAAGCTGCTGTATAGCACAGGGAGATCAGCTCCGAGCTCTGTGACCACCTGGGGGGGGGGGGGGGGGGGGGGGGGGGGGGGGGCCAAAGGGGGGGGGGGGAAAGGGGGGGGTGGAGATATGGGGATATATGTATATGTATAGCTGGTTCACTTTGTTATACAGCAGAAACTAACACACCATTGTAAAGCAATTATACTCCAATAAAAAAAAAAAGAAATAGTTGGAGGAAAGGAATATTACTTCCCTGTTCAAAACTCTTACTGGCTGTCTATGACCTATGAGATTAAAAACTAACCCTGCCTTGTATTCAAAACCTTCCACAGCATGGCCCCAATGTCCTTCCCATCCACCTTTCCCATGATACCCGACCTCTCACTAGTCACTGAATGTGATCTGCATTTGCTCACCTTTATGCTGTTCTCGTGTCCCTCTCTCTACTTGCACTAGCCTCTCCCAATTTTGCCAAAATCATATCCATCACTTTAGTCTCAAAAAGTGTGGAAATTCTATGCAAATCAGATTTCAGTAAATTATGGAAATTGTGAGTATTCCATTCCTTCAATATATCTTATCATTTGTCATGGGTGAAACTTGAATTTTAAAAATGTTCTTTGGGCTTCCCTGGTGGGGCAGTGGTTGAGAGTCCGCCTGCCGATGCAGCGGACACGGGTTCGTGCCCCGGTCCGGGAAGATCCCACACGCCGCGGAGCGGCTGGGCCCGTGAGCCATGGCCGCTGAGCCTGCGCGTCCGGAGCCTGTGCTCCGCAACGGGAGAGGCCACAGCAGTGAGAGGCCCACGTACCGCAAAAAAACAAACAAAAAAAACACATAAAAATGTTCCTTGATGTTATCAAACCATGTATTTTAAGTGTACAGCTTGATGGATTTTCCTGAAGTACACACACCCACGTAATTATCTCCTGGATGAAGGAATAGAGTATTATAAATATCCAGGTAGCCTCCCTCAAGCTGTTACCTGAAAACTGGATTCACTTTTTGGTGGGTGTCAAGCCAAGACACAACCAAGCAAAAGAGCAGAAGGAAGGAAGGATTTATTACTCACAACAAGTTGGGAGAACACCGAGGAAATTTCCTGAAGTAGTATTTCCCTGAACAGCAAAATGAGCGAAGTTTTAAGCTCAGGGTACTTGCATACACGAAGGGCCTTAGGCAGGATAGTATGTGCATATTCATGGAGGGGATTGAGTGGAGGAGAATGCAGCTTAGAATTGGGGCAAAGGTTGACAGAGTCCTGGCTCTAGTTGATTGAAGTCTCAAAGGTCAGCAAAGGTCATCATCATCATTCCTTAGGTTCCAGTTAGTGTGGTGGTGGAGTACTCGAGGGGGGTTTAGAGCTTGCAGAATAGCTCAGGAATGTGCTTCAGGCTAATCTTTACCTTCGAAACAGAAATGGGAGTCTTTACAACTGATTTATTGTCCCCAATATGGTTAAGTTATTTCCTTGGCCTGGTCAAGAGCAAGCACTTGTGGCCAGGCTGAGATCACAAAATGGCTTAGGCCTAAAATGGCTTCTCTTATGTCAAGAAAGTTATGTTTGGAGAAAGATAAATACTATGTCACTTACATGTGGAATCTAAAAAATACAATAAACTAGTTAATATAACAAGAAGCAGACTCACTGATATAGAGAACAAACTAGTGGGTACCACTGGGGAGAGGGTGGGGAGGGGCAGCATAGGGGTGGGGGAGTGGGAGGTACAAACTATTGGGTATAAGATAGGCTACAAAGTGTTTGTAGAAAACAGGGAATATAGCCAATATTTTGTACTAACCATAAATGGAGTGTAACCTTTAAAAATTATATTAAAAAAGTTACATCTGGTTCTCTTCCTTCAGGAATCCCCTACCCTATCTGCCTACAATGCCCTGCCTAATTTCCACCCTCTTCTCCAAAGGTAGCTACTATCCTGATACCTAGTATCATATATTAGCTTTTTCCTTTTTTACAGTTTTATATAAGTGGAATCACACAGTTTGTGTGTGTTTGAATTCTCTTGATCACTACTGTGTTTGTGATATTTATTCATATTGTTGCATGTAGCAGTACTTCATTCTTTGTCATTTCTTTATAGCATTCAATCATGAATATGCCACTATTTTTGATCTGTTTGCCTGTTGATAGGCATTTGGGTTGTTTCTAATGGCTAAGCAGGATATGTGCTGGGGAGGTCCTCATCTGAATCAGGTGCATCTCATCAATTTCTGGCCCAGACAATGTACAACGTGACTGCAGAGTTTGGTACCGTGTACTGAGATGTGGATATATACTCATTTTCTCCCTCATCTACCCTCTCTAAGCTTGGTCTGAGAACACTCTTGCACTTAGAGCTGCAGAATTATAAGAGTCAGTTACCAAATGTCCTGTGAAGTTATGTTAATAGGGCCTTAAAATAGCCAAATGGCCTATCTGTTGGGTTTTTTTTTCTCTAATATTTAATAAGGTGTTCAGGCATTATGAGTGTGGACCCCACATAAAGAAGAGATCTATTTACTTGAGTTTTTCCTAAACCATGGTGATTCACAAATTACATAATTCTAGGATGTTAGACCTGGTAGGGACTTTGAAGTTCATCTATTTTAATGCCCAATTTTGAAGTGATAAAAAAAGGCATAGACACATCAGTGATTTTTCCAAGGTAAAATATTTTAGGGGCAGAATGTGGTCTAAAACCTGACTAGAAGGGTCCTTTCCTCCACAAGATGGCATTGCAAGCCACTCAGAAGATTTTGTAGCAGTAACATGCCAACCTCCCTTCCTAGAAACATGCAGATTTCCCCACTGATGCGTAGACGAATATCCACTTTCCTTCTGGGGCTGGATGAGGAGTTCCACTTTGGGGTCACTTTACACATCACTTCACCAAACACCAGTGACTTTCTTGATAGAAAAGCCACCAATAGAAAATCTGATTGTACTGTGCTCCAAGACCTCACTAGAGGAAGTTACTTGGGGATGCAGGAGCAGAAACTGACTGTCCCGCATCATCCCCTTGAGAAATGTTAACAGCCGAAGGGCCTTTACTGTTCATTCCTGAAGGGAGTAGAGCACCAACAACAGCTAACCTAGACTGAGTTCTTATTACGTGCCAGGTACCTTCTAAGCTCTTTACATGCATTTGTTCATTTAATTCTCACAATTCTCAAGTAGGTACTATTATTATCCCCAGTTTACTAATGAAAAGACTATGGCACAGGGAGGCTTGGTCACTTGTATAGTCCCACTAACTCTTATGATGAAGATATGCCCCCCACCCTGGGTAAAGTTGAGAGCCCAGTGAACCTTCTGGAAGTATATGTGAAAAAAAATTATGAAGGGCAACAGCCACAGATTCACAAAGTAAATGTGTCCTCTGGTGGGGACAAAGGCTCTTGTCATGAAGTCTATAGCTCTGCCATATATATGTATAATTGTGGTCCTTTTGTTTTGTTTTTTTTTGGTCTTTGTAGCAAGTCTTGCATTGCTCAGACCAAAAACACTTCCTGAGAAACCACATACTTACTTGGAACACCCGAGAGAAAGTGACAGTCTGAGTAAAATTCCATAAGGCTTGTAGGCAGTGATAACACTCCTTCATTACTTCTGGTAATTGAGCCAATGGTGTGGGCAGTTGATCCTGGAATACTGTTTTCCCATATATCCCATTTCCCATAAACTGAAAGTGGAGCATGCCAATGGGTAAATTAAATTTTGCCAGAGGAGCATGGAGAGTCCCTCACAACATTTAGACAAAATGTCAGCATTCTCACCCCAGCTCCTGGCGCCAACACAGTCAACTGAATGGCTGCGGCCAGATTAGATTCCTCAGGACTGAGCCTGGGGTGGGCAGCTCCTTGGGAGCCAAAGGAATGAACTAGAGGAAATTCAAAGAATCAAGCTAGGACCCAATTATCAGGTAGGATATGTACAGACAGGCCTCCAGAGATAAGGTCAGGTCACTAAGCTGGAAGTTGGAGCAGGATTAGAGTGCCAGAAGGTCAGGAGAAACAAGGGCTGGGAATTCCCAGGCAATTTCCTGGAATTCAGGCTGGAATGGGTAGCTCACCCTTATAAACAAGCACATGCATACTTAGGGTGTGGGCGCAGAAGACTTGAAGGTCCAGGGAAGAGTATTTAAAATGTCATCACTGTTTCAATGTGCATGTTTTATTATAATCAGTGAGAATATTTTTCTATATGTTCCTACATGAACATTTCCTATATGTCAGTCACTTGTTTTTCAGTGGAGGCTCACTGACTAAATAATTTCGGAGGGGATCCTTGAGAAATGCAGTGGAGGCTAATATGGAATAAGCTAAAATGTCAGCTCAGGAAGGTCACCCCTCCAATACCTTCTTTCCTAGGCCTCACACTGAGATAGAACAGTATAGAGAATGCACCTTGGAAAGACTCTCAGGTCTACACTTTATTAGCTGTAATTCTTGCTTTCTGAGCCTCAGCTTCACCATCTGTAAAATGAAGATGGCAATGCCCACTTTATAGGCTGTTGTTATTCAATAAGATAACATGGATAAGGTCCACATAAGATACCTGACCTATGTCTTTCTCCCTGCTCTTCCTTTTGCCTTCTGAAGGAAGGCTGCCAGCATGCTAAGACAGAGCAATGGGTAAGATGTTGATTTGAGGTTTGATCCAGCCAAGGACATATTCCACAGGCATTCAGGAGCCTCTTTGCATACCATGGTCTCTCCAATGGCATTTGACTCAGTCCCTTTCCCAGATCTAACCCTGTTAGCATCAGAATTCCTCAAAACATTAAATAAAACAAAGAAAATCCTAGTATTATAAAGCTCTAAACTTAATGTGGTATTTCACCCAATACATAGAATCTTTATTGCCCCCAAAAAAGAAATAAGTTTTTTAAAAATAGGTGATTGTGACTATACATTGTGAATACATATTAGCAAAATAATTTTGTTTGATTAATATAGCCTTCTAAGTGTTGGCATTCACAGCCCCACGTTGCAGCTGAGCGCACTTCACACATTCCTCAAATCTTGGAAGAGCCACAGAAACCCATCTTGGTTCTTCACTTTCTGTCTATAAAGCAGGACCAGTTAGGGGAAGGAGCGTTATTACTGGGAACTCTCTTCTGTTCCCTGTGCTTCATTGAGTACCTGATGGGAGACCAAGAAAGATGCGTTGCAGCTCTGGTGCACCTGTTTCCATCAAGCAGAATCAAAAGAACTTAAACAGATCATACAGGTGGTCATATGTCAAACTCACTCAAGATAAACAAAAACATTTTCCCGGGTGCCTTCCGGACCCAGGTCGTCAGAAGTATATGTAACTGCTGCCTTGGAATATGGGTTTGAACTGATCATTCCACATCTTATCCTCCAAACCCCAATTTCTTGTTCATTGATCTGAACAATGACTGACCCTTAGGTCTTCGTATTTGCCTTGTTCTGTCGGGATCCCTCTCCTCAAGGTACTTACTTGGGATTCATGACCAGACTCTCCATTCCATTTCCTGCATCGTGAACTAGATTTTTTACCCATTTCTCTTTTTAAGATCTCTCTTCTCTTCCCACCTTCTCTCCTCTCTTTTCCCTCAGGGTTTTTTCTCAATGTTTTAGCTTTGTATTTCTATCTTGGTGCTGACAGAAGTAATCAGTACAGAAGGAGCAAAGTTATCTGGTATCCTCAAGTAATTGGCACTGGGGCGAGCTCAGAAGCAAATAAAGATGCTTCAAAGAACTGGCACCTAAGGGAAGACAGAAAAATGTGAAACATATTAGATTCCGCTGGTTGAAAAAATAAAATCTAAATTTAACAGTCATTGCTAGTAATGTTCTAAAAATCCACAAGATGAGAGTAGTTTCTCATAACAGAAAGTAGTGTCTTGTTCCAAAAGAAATTAAATTTAGCAAACGTTTATTGATTACTACATGAAAAGTATTATTTCATGTGCGGTATGCGGGCCTCTCACTGTTGTGGCCTCTCCCGTTGCAGAGCACAAGCTCCGGACGCGCAGGCTCAGCAGCCATGGTTCACGGGCCTAGCCGCTCCGCGGCATGTGGGATCCTCCCGGACCGGGGCACGAACCCGTGTCCCCTGCATTGGCAGGCAGACTCCCAACCACTGAGCCACCAGGGAAGCCCTGTAATACCTTTTTTCATGAAGGTAATGCACAGCAAGCTGTAGTATCCATCCTCAAAGAGCTGGCAGTCCGTGGGAGAAACAGGCAGCCATACACCTGACATTCCAGCCCAGCACTGCCCAACAGAAATTTAATGCAATCCACATATGTAAATTTAGATTTTCTAGTAGTCACATTAAAAAAGTAAAAGAAACAGGTGTAAATTAATTTTAATACCATTTTATTTAGCCAATATATTTCAAGTAATATCATCTCAACATGTAATTAATATTTAAAAATATTGAGGGCTTCCCTGGTGGCACAGTGGTTAATGGTAATAAAAATACATTTTTATTCTTTTCTTCATAAATTTCTAACAAAATTTCTATAACAAATAATAACTTCTTACACCTACTGTCTCTCCGTCTAGAAGTGTGATATGTATGTGTGTGTATGTGTGTGTGTGTGTTTGTGGGTGGGTGTGTGTGTGCAGGAAGTCAAGTTGTTTTATAGCTGACCAATGTTACAAGCTCAGATCCTGTTAAAAATCATTAAAAACATCTTTTGTTGGTTATTTAAATTTGATTTTAGGCAATTAATTACATTGACTCTCTTTTGACTATTGATCAATTTTATTATGTGCTTGCTGTAAATGTCCATTTTATTATCTTAAAATATTTTTTATATAATATATATATTTTAAAATTTTGCTCATCAAATTGCAATTCACTGTAAAATTTGTGTTGCCCCGCAGCGTGTAGGATCTTTGTTCCCCGACCAGGGATTGAACCCACATCCCTTGCATTGGAAAGCGGATTCTTAACCACTGGACCATCAGGGAAGTTCCTCTGCCTTCATTTTTAATTTCAAAATCTGTCCATACTTATTTTTCAACCTGGAAAAATAATTTAATTGCATTATAATGAAAATAATATGTATTTCAATTAGTTACCAATTATAATTTATATCGATACTACTGTAACTCATGCTGTCTGCATAATATATTCAAATAAATGCATTATAATGTTGCACTGGGGGCTTCCCTGGTGGCACAGTGGTTAAGAATCCACCTGCCAATGCAGGGGACATGGGTTCGAGCCTTGGTCGGGGAAGATCCCACATGCCGTGGAGCAACTAAGCCTGTGTGCCACAACTACTGAGCCTGCGCTCTAGAGCCCGCGAGCCACAACTACTGAAGCCCATGCACCTAGAGCCCGTGCTCTGAAGCAAGAGAAGCCCGCACACCGCAATGAAGAGTAGACCCCGTTCACAGCAACAAGAGAAAGCCCTCACGCAGCAACAAAGACCCAACACAGCCAAAAATAAATAAATAAAATAAATACATTTATTAAAAAAATGTTACATTTATTCATAGAAAAAAAATTCAAATTGAATCAATGGATTGACACCAACTAGATCCATGATGTGTTTATGTATATTACTAAAATGACACACATGCCTGACATCCGCACTATAATACAATAATAATATCTGAGACAATACAGTGTTTAAAGTGAACTATGGTCTTACCAAAACAATAAAGCTGTGTTTAATGGAGGAATATTTTATACTGCTGTAGCTTTAAATTTTAAATTAATTACAATTAAATTAAAAAATTCAGTTTCTTAGTTTTCCTAGCCACATTTCAAGTGCTTAACAACTATATGTGACTATAGAAAAGGCAACTTCTATCTCATTCTCTACCCTCCTATTTTTTCTTTTACCACTTTTTTTTTTTAACTCTTTAACCTTGCCCAAGAGAAAAGGTATTGTTAATCTAGTTGTGTTCAAGGTCATTGGTTGAAACATATTTCTCAGTGATTGTTTCTTCCACTTCTCAGTGCCATGTAGATGGCTGGGTAATTTGAACCCACTTCCCTGGATCTCTTCTACTTCCTGGTGACAAAAAAGCTGCCTAAAACTTCAGAATTACATCCTATCCACTTAGCAATTCACAGTGAAAACAACCTGCATCTTTTCCAAAAGTTAAAAAAAAAAAATTTTAGAATTGAATCTATTTGCCTCCAATGATCTTGACTTGGGCTATATTCCTGGCAGGGGTGGCGTCAACCTCACTGAAACCACGCGAACTCAGAGAAGGAACCAGCAATTCCCTAAGAAAAGTCAGGACACATTTACCAGAAAAAGGGCAAGTGATTACTAGGAAAGCTAAAATGATCAATCTTTGATACACAGATAAATTGGAAAATAAAAATAATAACCCCTAATTTCCCCATTCAAATATAACTATTGTTGGTATTTTGGCAAATTTACTCCCATTATTTTTCCTGGGTTGTTTTTTTTTTTTTATTGCGGTATGCGGGCCTCTCACTGTTGTGGCCTCTCCCGTTGCGGAGCACAGGCTCTGGACGCGCAGGCTCGGCACAGCTCGTGCCAGCCGCTCCACGGCACGTGGGATCCTCCCGGACCGGGCACGAACCCACGTCCCCTGCATCGGCAGGCGGACTCTCAACCACTGCGCCACCAGGGAAGCCCTCCTGGGTATTTTTTACGTAATTGTAACTACAGTTTACTTAAAATTTTTCTCCTGCATTTTTTCTCTTCCCATTCTATTATATGCATTTTGCATGTCTATCATTTTTCTAACCATAATTTTAATGGTCACATATAAATGAACTCTAATTTACTCCCATGGACACCAAGGTTGCTTCCTTTTCTTTAAAAATTATAAATAAAGCTGTGATAAACATCATCATGCATATAGCTTTTTCTACTGCTTGGACTATTTCCTTAGAATAGTTGAATTTTCTAAATGTTGAATTACCGGGTCAAAAGGTATGCAATACATTTAAGCTCTTTCTAAATTTTGACCATTTCCCAAAAAGGATTGTACTTATTCATAAGGCTGTCATCAATATAAAATTAGGCATCATATATAAAATGTTCTTGTAAAGTCAAAGGACACCACTAAAGTATGGTGAAGGTAGCAATTTCTTTGAGGGTGATAAAATGCTTACGAAGAGGATTTTTTTAACCTTTGATTCTATAACAGTTTTGCAGAAATCAGTCCTACACCACTCAATTATGCAGTTGCAAGTTTTCTTTCTTGGAAAATTGTTAATCATACAAGAATGCAAATTAGTAGGATATTATTTTAAAAAGTAATATCAATAACATGGCATGGGATTATTATAGATTTCAACTAATTCTCATCTCGCTAATATCTTCCACACTGTATAGCTAATTAGGCATCTGGACAACAATGTCACAATGTTGTTAATAATAGCAACACACTGGAGACATGTCTCCTGAGTTTTAAATGCCTTTCTCTACCTGTTTGCTAGACGTTTTGAGCCTGAACATTTCAAGGCATCTCAAACACATCCAAAATGGAAATCATTCTAGGGCTTAGTACAGTGCCTAGCATGTAGGAAATGCTCAGTAAATCTGTTTCGTAAATGAATGTTGTCCAATAAATCTACTTTACTTCCTATAGTCCATTGTGCTGAATATTTTTTCACCTAAATAGGCTTTTCATCTAAAGCCCATTATCCTACAGTCTACCTCCTATGTACCTTTTTATTTGATTAATCACCAAATTCTCTTGATTCCACTTTAGAAAGGCCCATTGTCCCTACTCTCCAAACCATTTCTTTGCCCTAGTTCACTCCATTATCATCTCTCACCTGGATTATTAGCACAACTTCTTTGTTCTCCTGCCTCTAGTCTCATCCTTTCTCCACCCTCCTAACATAATGAGCTTTCTAGAATTCAGAGCCAATCATGGAACTCCTCTGCTCAGAATTCCACAATGGTTCACCATACACAGGGCAAAATCTGAAACCATCTGCATGGCATATAAGATCCTTCATATTGTTTGACCTCTGCCTATCTGCCTGGCCTCACCTCTCCTCCCTCCTCCCACCCCTACCCCCAGCAGTTCACTGCACACTGCAGCATGACTGAACCAATGATAACCCTCTCAATCTGTATTAATCTTCCCCTCTTTCTTTCTGCAAATCATTTTGCAGCTGCCTCCCTGGAATGCTCTCTCTACTTTGTGAGTCTGACAGAAAATTTCTACTTTTACTTCAAAACTCATCTTAAGAGAAAAGTAAGTCCTTTGAAAATACTGAAGAGGAGGTCATATGAGAACAGGCTCAACTATATAGTCCTGGTGCATAGTTCTGCATAAAAGCATTGGTTGAAGATCATCAGAGTGGAAGAATTCTCAGGACAGCATGAAATGAGAGACAAGCAGTTGGTCACATTAGAAGGCAGAAGAAGGGGAAAAAAAGGAGCGTGATGAATGCAATCTTCCAGAAACCAAAGGAGGGGAGAGTTTTAAGCAGAATGGTATGAAAAAAACTGTCAAATGCAGCAGAGAAATGGAGTTGGATGATGACCTCAGAGCATGCATTGGTTTTGATATTGAAGTAGCTTTTGTAATCTAAGACCAGCTTCAGTGGAAGGTGGGGGCAAAGTCTGACTTCAGTGGTTTGGTTGAACAAGAAATGGAGTTGACAAATATGAACTACACCTTCCTCTCCAAGGCTGGGAATAAAGAGGTGGGAAGATGGCCATTGGGTAGTGACTTGAGGGGTAGATAGGAGGATAAAGGATGTTTTTGAGAGAGAATATTAGTGAGCAGAGAGGATGCAGCAGGGGAGGAGGGAATGATGAAAGATACAGATCTGAGACAGAGGAAGATCCCTGAGGAGACTGAAAGGGATGTGATCAAGGGCCCAGATGGAGAACTAGGTTTCATATAGGAGAAGGGACACCACAATCTCTAAGAATGTAGGAAAAGAGAAAAGGCTGTATGTGATTGTCAGTCTCCAAAATATTGCACAAGACCTTGTTAAAGTTTGCCAATATTACTTCTGGCCAATTTTGAAAGTGAGAGGCAAGGATTTAGTGGTATATATATGAATATGGATAATGAAAACTCAAAGTAACTCCTTGGGTAGGAAATGGGGAAAGGTAGTGTTAGTTTGGAAATAATACCACAAAGAAAGTGAGGGAAAGAGGGGAGAATGTGATGAAGGTAAAGCATGTTGGAGTCAGACAGACCTGGGGGAAATATTGGCTCTGCCATATACTAGCTTTGATCTTAAATAAGTTTCTTAACTTTCTCTGAACTTGAGTTTCTTCTTCAAAAAATAGGGGAATAATGCTTGCCTCATAGGATTGGAATGAGAATCGGAGATAGTATATTTTGAAAGGTGCAAAGCATGTACTATTTTTTTCTCACTTTCCACTCCCTCATTTCCAGGAAATATCACTTGGATATATTTATTGACTATATTTAAGAGATCTTCATTAATATGTGTGCTGGAGAAGTTTTTAAAAGAAATATGCCATGTATAGATAGATTAAGATGGTTTACTTAAAAAAGAAAACAGTAAAAAAATGGATAGCATGAGGCCAGAATAGGGTGAAAGACAAAACTTGTATAGCTTTATAGCTTCTGACTATAAAGGATAGTATAAGAAACCTTACTTTAAAAGGTAATATTGGTAGAGAAGTCTTGAAAGAAAGAAGGAAAAAAGGAAGGAAAGAAAATGAAAGAAAGAAAGAAAGAAAGAAAGAAAGAAAGAAAGAAAGAAAGAAAGAAAGAAAG
>NW_021703774.1:46599672-46620578 GCF_005190385.1 Monodon monoceros | reverse complement strand
AAGAAAGAAAGAAAGAAAGAAAGAAAGAAAGAAAGAAAGAAAGAAAGGGGGCTTCCCTGGTGGCACAGTGGTTAAGAATCTGCCTGCCAATGGAGGGGACACGGGTTCGAGCCCTGGTCCAGGAAGATACCACATGTTTCAGAGCAACTAAGCCCGTGTGCCACAACTACTGAGCCTGCACTCTAGAGCCCGAGAGCCACAACTACTGAAGCCTGTGCGCCTAGAGCCCATGCTCCACAACAAGAGAAGCCACCACAATGAGAAGCCCGGGCACCACAACAAAGAGTAGCCCCTGCTTGCTGCAACTAGAGAAAGCCCTCATGCAGCAGTGAAGACCCAATGCAGCCAAAAAGAAAGAAAGAAAGGAAGGAAGGAAGGAAGGAAGGAAGGAAGGAAGGGAGGAAGGGAGGAGGGGAGGAAGAAAGGAAGGAAGCGGTATTGCTCGTAGGGAATATTGTAGAGTGAGAATAGAAGAGAGGGGACTCACTTTTCTAGTATGAGTCAGTATTTGATTTTACATCATTTTATCACAGTAAAGTAGAATAAAGACTGATTCTGCGCAGTGTAATCAAAAGAGCATGGATTTGGGAGTCAGACAGCCACGGGTTTGACTATTGACTTTGTCTCACACTAGCTGGGTGATCTTGGACAAGTGACAAATTCCTTGAGTCTCAGTGTCTTAGTTTCCTAGGCCTGCCATAACAAAGTAACAAAAACTAGGTGGCTTAAAACAACATAAATTTATTTTCCATAATTCTGGAGGCTATAACTCCAAAATCAAGATGTCAGCAGGGTGATGCTCTCTCAAAGACTAGGGGAGGATCTGTTCCATGCCTTCTTCTAACTTTTGGTAGCCCCAGGTGTTTCTTGGCTTATAGATACATCACTCCAATCCTCTGTCTTTGTAAGGCATTCTCCCTGTGTTTCTGTGTCTTCACATGGCTGTCTTCTTTCAAGGACCAGAGTCATATTGGATTAGGAACCCACCCTACTCCAGTATAACCTCATCTTAAATAATTATAGCTGCAATGACCATTGAGTAATTATAGCTGCGATGACCCTATTTCCAAGAATAAGACCACATTCTGAGGTACTGAGGGTTAAGACTTCAACGTATCATTTTGGGGGGTACATAATTCAACCAATAAGACTCAAGATCTTCACTCCTTATATGAAAATAAAAGTATATTCCTTGTGGAGCCCTCCTACATTGTTGGTGGGAATGTAAATTGGTGCAGCCACTGTGGAAAACAGTATGGAGGTTTCTCAAAAAATTAAAATTATAATGATCATATGATCCAGCAATCCCACTCCTGGGTATATATCTGAAAGAAATAAACACTAATTCAAAAAGATACATGCACCCCAATATTCATAGCAGCATTATTTACAACTGCCAAAGTATGGAAGCAACCTAAGTGTCCATCAACAGATGAAGAGATAAAGAAGATATGGTATATATATATACAATAGAATACTTCTCAGCCATAAAAAAGATTGAAATTTTGCCATTTGTAGCAACATGAATGGACTTGGAGGGCATTATGCTAAGTGAAATAAGTCACACAGAGAAAGACAAATACTGTATGATAGCACTTACATGTAGAATCTAAAAAATGCAACAAACTAGTGAATAAAACAAAAAAGAAGCAGACTCACAGATATAGAGAACAAACTAATGGTTACCAGTGTGGAAAGGGAAGGGGGGAGGGGCAATATTAGGGTAGGGGGAAAAAGGGTTATTATGGGATTATATGAAATCATGTGTGTGAAAATTTGAAAATTGTAAAGCACTGTAGAATTTAAAGAATCTTTCTTTCAATAAAGACATAACTAAATAAAAGTCTAATTAAATGTGAAAAAAGTACATTCCTTGCAAAGTTGTTATGAGAATCCTGTGTGAACTTATGAAAAAATAACTAGCATAATATCTCACACATGGTAAATGAAAAAAGTGAAGGGGAATCAAAGCCAGTCATCAAAACTGTATTTTGGTTGTCACTATCTGATTCCCTCTGAGTTATTTGCCAAGAAATCTTGGTAGAGAGGTCTTACCAAGTTCTGTGACTCTTTAATATTGTATTCACCGGTGACCTTGATTCAACATGTACTGAGCACTTTCTGTATGTTTGGCATTATACCAGGTACAGAGGTACAGGGCCTGAGGCCACCTCTGTGATGTTCTGAGGTGGTTTGTACTCCAGGATCAACCCATCATCCCAGGTAGTACTCAAATCTAGAAGCCATGGTCTGGAAAAGGGGTCAGCAAACTATGACCCAGGAGCCAAATCTGGGTTACTGACTGTGTTTGTAAACAAAGTTTTATTGAAAGATAGCCATGTCCATTTGGTTATGTATTGTCTATGGCGACTTTTGTGTTTACCATGGCAGATTTGAGGGATTGTGACAGAGGTAGGTTCACAAAGCCTAAAATATTTACTATCTGGCTTTTCACAGAAATGTTACCTTTTGCATAGTCCAGACCTTGACTTATACTCTTTTCTTTTCTTTGCTTTTTTTCCACTATAGGAGACTTATATTCTTCTTAGTCTATATGCCTACCTTGGAATTTAAATTTGTTTTCTTTCTTGAATTTAAATTTCTTTCTCTTCAGCTACTGCCCTGACTTCTCTGACAACTTTGATTTGTCTAGTTTTGGGGCTCAAAACCTTGGGGTTATTCATTCATCATAATGTATCAATATTGGTTCACCACTTGTAACAGATGTGCCACACCAGTGCTAGAAGGTAATAACAGGGCATGCATTCCCCACAGTCCACTCCAGGCCTCGCTTTTTTTTTTTTTTTAAGACCCCCTCTTTTGTTTTTTGGCCACACGACTCATCATGTGAGATCTTAGTTCCCTGACCAAGGATCAAACCTGTACCCCCTGCAGTGGAAGTGCAGAATGTTAACCACTGGACCACCAAGGAAGTCCCAAGGCCTCTCTGTCTTAAACCTGGTATTTTGCTTATTACATTCTTTTCCTGGATCCTATTGAATAATTTGTGATTCCTTTCCAAATTTGGAAAGATGTAATACAGAAAAACTCATTCTTCAGCAAACATTTGTTGAATACCTATTATATACCAATTATATAAGTATTAATATAATAATACTAAATGACTGGAACATAGTAGTTCAAAATATTTCTGATGAAATTTGAAAGTTACATTAGTTTGTAATAGATGGTATTTTTCCTCAAAATATTCATTGCCTCTTCCATAGGGCCCCTGCCTATGGGAGGATGACCTATCTCTGCTCGTGGCAGGCATGGTCATGTGACCTGCTTTGGTCATTGGACTGTGACTTGAACCGACAGTCCTACCTCTGAACAGAGCTTTAAGAGCCATTTTGTGGTCCTTCACCACCAGCTCTTTTTCATTCTGACATGAAACTCTTACATTTTAGATAGGGGCTGCTTTTTTAGATAGGGGCTGCTTTTATCTGGAATGGAAAAGACATGGAACTGAGTCAAACTTGACCCCAGTATGGACACGAGAAATAAAGCTGTGTTGTGAGCCACTAGGATTCTGAGATCTTTACTGCCACGTAGCCCAGACTGATGGAAAAATCACTGATTATATTCTCTTCACATATTTTTTTAGCTCAAATAACATTTAAGAGTTATTTTTCTAACTTTAATATTATGGATGACAATTTACAACTTAGAGATAATCAAAATAAGGCCTAGAAATAAATGTCACTTGTGCATTAAATGGAAGTATCCAAAATTCTAGTTGGCAACTTAGCGTACTGTGCACATGGTGCCGAGTTATATAAATCCTACTTGACTTAAACTGACGTGTACTATCTAACATTTTACATTGCTTGCTTTATTCATATATCTGTGTATCCATCCAATGATCCATCTTATTTTCTAGAGTATTTTAAGTAAGCTTCAGGCATCAGTACACTTCACCCCTAAACACTTCAGCATGTACATCATTAACTAGATTTCAATATTTGCTTATGACTTTTTCCTTTTGAGGTAAAATTTATATGTAATGTACAAATCTTGCATAGATCATTCAATATGTTTTGCTAAACAGATACTCCTATGCAACGCAAATCTCTGTCAAGATACTGAACGTGACAATCACCCCACAAAATTTTCCCTGTTTATTTTAGCCCATATATTTGCTGTGTGTATGTGCTTCTGAATGTTGCATATATTTTTATTCTGAGCTTTATATATTGAAGGAGAGATTTAAATATATTCATCGAATTCACACTAATATGTCATGTCTCTAGACCTCACGAATGATACACTTTAACAGGAATTTGTTTCTCAAAAAGAACTTTTAGCATCTGATAATCTCTCTATATATAGGCCATTAGTTTTCTTTCTCTGCCTTTGCTTTTTGAATAATAATTTCTGTGATAACCATCCAACAGGAATGTCCCTACCACGTTAAGCAATGTAATCATTTCCACATAATTGAAGCTTTGGCAATCTCAGGTTCTACAAGAGACACTGAAGGGGCTGGGATGGTTTTTCTGATGCTAATCACAACACAGTTATATTGGCTTAGACTGGCTAGGGCTGAGGCTGGTTAGTAAAAGTAGGATAGCTGCAAATAAGAGAGAAAAAAAAGGTTTATCCTATATGTTTGTGGCCATACACGTGTGACAGACTGGAGGAATAAATAGTAACAGCATCAGTAGAGAAACTGGGCCAGCATGGAAAAGGCAAGGGCAGGTATAGGGATAAACATGGGCTGGTTTTTATGCCAATTAGAACGTGGCCTTAATTTTCTTCTACTGCTTCCCTGCTCCCATGTCTTTTTTGGCCTCTAAGATAACATGTACCCATATCACACACACACAAAATAAACATTGTAGAATAGCAGTCTGTTTATATATTATTATAAAATATGGATGTAAAATGCTCATACCTAAAATCTATAGATTCGAGGGATTGATTCGTATTGTATTCATACAGGGAGAGGTAGCTACTACTGGAAATTAGAACAGTGAAAGATGGTTTCTATTTATTAAATTCACTCTTAAGTACCATTCCAGTTATCTTTCTCAAGACATTTGTCTTTCAGAATTTAGGCACCAAGATTTAAAGGATTGAAATCAGATTTTTCAGAAATTACAAATTAATGGAAACTAATATGCACCCTTTTTTTCCAGGGAGTCTTCGATGGAACCAAGTTTCGGAAGAACAGAATTGCTGGACAATGTATAAATCCTGCTTATCATAAGGTGAAGGAATTCATGACTGAATTGAGGTATCTCACCACATTTTAGTCTTAATCTTTTCATAATGATCTTTCTTACCTGTAATTTAAAAGGCCAGAAATAGAAGAATGAGGAAAGAGACGACAGACAACATGAACAACCTATAAAATCACCTAAGATCCTTATCCCTATCTGTCCTCTGAAGGTTCCTTTTATCCCAGCTCACTGTTTCCTCCTCTCCAGGTACCTTCCTGGCTTCCTGTTGAGATATTCCTTGGACTCCCTGAATGTGAAACTTAGCTCAGACACAAATTAGTAGGGAGGTTATTACAAGCTTGAAGGCAGAGTCAAAAATCCCTTTAAAGAAGTAATTCTATTATTAAATCATTCTCCCCAGCCCCTACTTATCACAAACCCCATCACTGAAAATTAAATGTGTCCCCCGCATTTATTGAAATGGAGAAATGTATTTATATTGTAATTAGAAATAGACTTAGTGAAGACATGATTGTTCTCTTTAGATATCTGAAGAGCTGTCATTTCTAGGATGAACCTCTTTTTATATCTCCCTAAGGCACAATTAAGCCTTATAAGTAGACTTAACTATAGGCCAATTGAGGGCTACTCTAGGGAAAGCATTTCTAATAACTAGAGCAGTCAGATGGTAGGATGGAATACCTAATGAATATGAGAGATTTCTATCATTTGAACCACTCGAACTCTCAAGGAAGAGCTTAGGTATGAGTTTCCTGCATACAGTGGCCCTTTATAAAAATTTTGACTTGAAAATACTTAAACCCAAAGACTTTAAATCAGACTTTCATTGATCCAGCCAAAATTGTCTACATATTTATCATATCAGACTGGATGTCATAGTCAAGGGTTTGCAACTTATACATATATTTCTTACTGACAGTAAGCTTGCTCTGGGGACTTTCCTGGTGGTGCAGTGGTTAAGAATCTGCCTGCCAATGGAGGGAACAGGGGTTGGAGCCCTGGTCTGGGAAGATTCCACATGCCGCGGAGCAACTAAGCCTGTGCACCACAACTACTGAGCCTGCGCTCTAGAGCCCACAAGCCACAACTACTGAGCCCGTGTGCTGCAGCTACTAAAGCCTGCATGCCTAGAGCCTGCGCTCCACAAGAAGACGCCACTGCAATGAGAAGCCTGTGCACCGCAATGAAGAGTAGCCCCAGCTCGCCGCGACTAGGGAAAGCCCACACGCAGCAACGAAGACCAAAGGCAGCCAAAAATAAATAAATACAGTAATAATTAAAAAAAAAAAAAAAAGCTTGCTCTGGGTTTATGAGATCTAGTAAAGATGGAGCCACATCAGACTTTGTCTCATATTATTCATGTAGGCACTGGTCTGAACATGTGAGATAAAAGCCTCAAAATGCTCAAAATATCAGAGTAGGGTATACTTTTGGGAATTAGACAGCATATTGCTAATAAGACAACCTGTGTATGTGATTGCAAAATTCTACAGATAGCCTTAAAGAAGTTATCACTTGGTCCATATTCATATCCTATGCTATTGCAGCTTCATATTTTCTCTTTAGCAAGGTTTGTAGGAGGACATTGTTATTCTTGCTGACATTATCTTAGAACAGGTAAGCCTATACATTGTCATACCTCTCTTTTTTCCAATAAGAAATAACCTCAAAACTGGCATGGCCCAAGATCTATGCTAAGAAAATTAAGCTTCTTTAAAATTTGACTTCCAGCAAAGTTTAATATATGTGTACTATATGTGTAACTCATGCTGCTTTGATGTTGAATTTGTGGTTATTCCACTGAGTCTATATTAAAATAATTCCCTGGTTGTATTTATTATGCTCATTGGATTTGGTGATTTATTATTAAACTTCTTAGAGTTCATTATGTTTATTGCTCCAGTCCTCTCTGAAGGAAACTGGGGAATTGTCTTCCTCATCCTTAATTAGGAAATCATAAAATGCAATTCTGAGAACATGGGAACTGTTTTCCTTCACTCAGTAAGACTGACCCACCAAGTTTGTTAAATAAAAATGTCTCATGATACCAGATAAAAAGTTTTATCTTTACTGTTAACATGTAAAAGGATATTCTGTTAAATAGCAAATCAGCTTTTCTCAACTCCTGGTTCCTCATTTTACATTTTTAAGGGCAGAAAGGTTATTGTTGTTTTTTTTTTCCCTCTGTTAAAAACATACTTTTCTTTTTAAAGGACAAAATTGTGTTGTTATAAATGTCCTATTAGTATGCTAGGACTTCTATAAGAAAATACCACAAATTGGGTGGCTTAAACAACAGAAATTTATTGTCTCACAGTTCTGGAGGCTGGAAGCCTGAGATCAAGGTGAGTGCAGGGTTGGTCTTTCTGAGGGTTGTGAAGGGAATTCTGTTACAGGCCTCTCTCCTTAGCTTGTAGATGGCCATCTTCTCCCTATATATGTCTGACTCTGTGTCCAATTTTCCCCTTTTTATAGGGACATCAGTCTAAGAACTTCATTTGAACTGTAAGTCTTTACAGAGTAAAGTCAAGTCATATTCTGAGGTACTGGGGGTTAGGACTCCAACATTATTTCTTTTGGGGGACACAATACAACCCAGAACAAATGTCATCATGGAAAATATCCTACAGTGTTAGTTACTTGTCCAGCAACATTTTTGATTTATTAAAAGGAGGTGGAATTATCTTTGCAACCAATTTTTCTTCTTTCTTTTTTCTCCTACATTTTAAGCAGAGAAGGTAACATGGTCTCAAAATATATACAGTAAAAATGGTCAAAACCAGAGAGAAACAGACAAGCCCATAATCGCAATGGGAGCTTTTTATACATACCTCTTTTAGCAATTTATAGAACAAGCAGTCAAAAACTTAAGGATATAATACCAGGAAAGAATAATCAAGAAACTTGACTTAATGGACAAATATAGAACATTCTACCCAAGACTTCAGAATATACTTTCTTTTCAAGCACACATAAAACATCTACAGAAATTGGCCATAAACTGGCCCATGAAGAAAGTCTCATCAACGTTCAAATGAATGAAATCCTATAGACTAGATAAAATATATTATTGACCCTAATGCAGGTAAGCTAGAAATGAATAATGAAAGGTAACCAGAAAATTCTCATATATTTGGAAATTTAGCACATATTCTAATAACCCATGGTCAAAGAAGAAATGATAACAAATTAGGAAATATTTTGAATTGAACAATATGAAAACGTACAATCCAATTTTGTACAATTTAGCTAAAGAAATCCTTAGAAGGAAATTTATAGCCTTAAAGCCATATAGTAGAAAAGAAGAAAGACCGAAAATTAATGAGCAAGAATTCTACCCTTCTAGAGAGGTTATAAAAGGACTAAAAAATAAGTACAAGAAAAGTAGAAGATGAGTGAAGTCAGACAGAGAAAGATAAATATCATATGATATTGCTTATATGTGGAATTAAAAAAAAAAGGGGGGTACAAATGAACTTACCTACAAAAGAGAAATAGAGTTACAGATGTAGAAAATAAACTTGTGGTTACCAGGGGGTAAGCGGGGGAGGGATAAATTGGAAGATTGGGATTGACATATACACATTACTATATATAAAATAGATAATGGGGACCTATGGTATAGCACAGGGAACACTACTTGATACTCTGTAATGGCCTGTAAGGGAGAAGAATCTGGAAAAGAGTGGATATATGTATATGTATGACAGATTCACTTTGCTGTACACCTGAAACTAACACAACACTGTAAATCAACTATACGCCAAAAAAAAAAAAAAGAAAGAAAAAAGCGACTTGCCAAGGGGCAGTGGGCAGGGGGGAAGAAAAGTAGAAGCAATGAAATAGTAAAGGTAAGAGAGAATCAGATAGAAAACACATATATAGTAGAGAATCAACAAAACAAAACAAAAAATTTAAGGACTAATAAAATTAACAAGCCTCTGGTGAGACTTTTCAAAAAAAAAAAGACAAATGTCCAATATAAGGAATGAAAAAAGAGACCACGCTACAGATCCTGCACACATTAAACATATGGTAAGAGGAGGACCTAAGAAACTCCTTCAAACAGAAATTCTTAAGGTCTTATTCTCTCCACTCACTAGCTCAGAGGAACTGCCCAAATTACTGCTTAAAATAGGTGGATTATTGGATAGACATTTATCCTATAGATTTCTTGGCAGCAATAATATGTGAGCCCTCTCCTAATAATTAATGCAAATGAGGGCCACAGGAAGTTCCTACAATTAAATTTTTGGGGTAATCCTCAAGTCTCCTTTAAATCAATAGTGTCTATTCTTTTTTCTCACTAAAATGTAATTAATTCTCCCAACACATAGTAAAAGAGACCAATTTTTAGTTTCACTCTCTTTCTCGTGGAGGTGGAGTCAGTACAGGTGCAAACAAAAATGCCATTAAGAGGCCAAATGTTAGAGAAATGTAAATTAATTTGTCCCTGAATAATTAAAGTTCTTTTATTATACAAGCGTAACTTGAAATATTGAACTAAAGGAGCCATTAGCAAGAGGCTGGTAATTTTATATAGAAGTGGTAATGAACTTTAACATATGTAACTCAGCAATATGCAGCTTTTGTATTCTTAAATTACTTTTTAACCTTTGAGAGAATTTCCAGTTTTATCCTTGCATAAATCAAGATAACAGCCAATGACTTAGCACTACAGAATATTTGGGTTCAACATGGCATCACTTGTGGCTCTACATGCTCCTTACTAGACTGACATTTCCATAAAATTAGGAATACATTTATGAAAATAAGAGGCATTAGTTTTCTGTTGATAAGTATTTTTTCAGAAGCTCTGATTTAAAGTTGCTTTGGTGTGTCCAGAAGCTGAGATATATGCAGAGTTGTAGGAACAGGTTTGGCTGGTCAGGTGCTTTCTGTATGGGGCCTGTAATTCATCAGGGAAATGAAAAATTTTGAGTTTTGCTTTTTGGACAAAGCAAAAGGTACAAGAAAGTTCAAAGAATAATACAGCAAACACCCACATATCTGCTACCCAGAACTAACCAAAATTAACATTTAGTAATATTTTCTTCAGATCTCTTACTCTCTGTTTGGAGGGGAAGGGGCAAAGAAATAAAACTACAAATTAAGCTCTGTATAATCTCTTTTCTGGTACTTGTCTCCTCCTCCTTCCCTCCCAGAGGCAAGCACCAGGATTTTGTTGTCTAGGCAGTGCTTTTGTTTTTAGGGCAGATTTAAATATCCATAAATAATAGTACTGTGTCTTTATTGTTTTCCAACTTCCTTTTTTCACTCAACATTTTCTAAACCTACCCATGTAGGTTTAGATACTTACAGCTCTGTTTCATTCATTTTAACTGCTATTTAGTACCCCATCATATGAATAGAAGACAGTTGATCTTTTCTCTTACTGATGGACATTCAGGATGTTTGCAGATTTTTGCCACTACAAATCAATTTGCGGTTAACATACACATCTATATATATCCTCGTGCATATTTGAATTTCTTAAGACCAGCGGTCTCCTACTGTGTTCATCAGGCTGCCCTATCAAGAAAATATTTAACTGCCTATCCCCAACATTTCTATATTTATCTATAAATTATATGAATGCTCTATCATACTAATATACAATATCCACTGTAAAATGTAAACTTTTTTCTTAAAAGATAAAATAAATAAATACAAAGTTCTATTATTTTCTTCCCACATCCCATTTGAACTGCTGGGGTACAGGATATGAACATGTTCACCTTTACTTATATTACTATCATTATTATTATATTATTATTATATATCTACAATATAATACATTATTATTATGTTACTCTCCAAAGAACTGTACTAATTCGTATCCTTTCTAGCAGAGTATGAAAATTTCCATTTTCCTACAACCTTAATAATACTTGACATGAACAGATGCTTTAAACATTTTATTTTGAAAAAATTTTCAAACCAGCAGAAAAGTTGCTAGAATGTTACAATGATCTCCTGTATAAGCTTCATCTAGATTCACCAATTATTAATACTTTGCTACTTTTACTTTCTTTCTCTACCTCTCTCTCTTCTTTCCTCCCTCCCCTCCTTCCCTTCATATGCATTTATGTTTTATTTCCATAATTTTTTCCTGAGCCATTTAAAAATAAGTTGCAGAAAGTATGACCGGTTAGCCCCAGGTACTCCCACATGTAGCTCCCAAGAACAAAGACATTCTCTTATGTAACCATGGTACAATGATCAAATTCAGGAAACTTAACATTGCTAAAGAACTATAACATTTCACCAATTCTCCCACTTAAGTCCTTTATAGCAATTTTTTTTCTGACCCAGCACACGTTGCCTTTGTCATTTCTCTTTAGTCTCTTTTAATCCTGAACAGTTCCTTAGATATTATTTTTCATGATATTGCATATTTGAAGAATACAGGCCAGTTATTTTGTCTCCTGTTCCTAAATTTGGATTTGCTTGATGATTTACACATGATTAGATGGGGTTATGTATTTTTGGCAGGAATACTATATAAGTGATATTGTGTTCTCAGTGAATCACATCAGGAGGTTGTCAGATTTTCTTAAGTTTTGCCAATCTAATGGACAAGAAATGAAATTGCATTTTATTTTGAATTTCCTTGATTACTTATAAGGTTGAGCATCTTTTCCTTGGATGTTCAAGTTACTTCTTTTAAAGTTGTTTAACAACCTTTGCCTATTTTTCTTTTGAGTTTTTTTATTGATTCATCTGAGTTATTTATAGTCACACGAGTCATAAATGTTCTTCCAAAGTGTCACTTGTCTTTTATATTTACTTATGCTACCCTTTGTTTTACAGATATTTAAAGTTTTAATGTAGTCTAATTCTACCAATTTTCCTTTATGATCCCTTTTGTTGTCTTGTTTAAAAAAATCTCTGGTGCTGTAAAGATATCTTACATTTACTTCTTACAGTTTTAACCTCTGTTTTTCATATTTAGGTATTTAATCATTTACATTGTAAGGAAGAAATTTATTTTTTTCTATATGTGTATCCAGTTATCCCAACACCATTACTGAATAAGTTGACCTTTTGCCACTGATTTGTAATATCCGCTCTATCACATACTAAGAGCCTACACATGCTTAGATCTTTTTCTGGGCTCTCTGTTCTGTTTTATTAATCTATTTGTCTATCCTTATATCAATATAAAACTGCCTTAATTACTCTAAAATGACTTGCTGTGTCATATGTCTTACTAACTACTCAGGCTCCTCCTCTTCCTCTTGTTTCTTTTTATCCTCCCCAAATTATTTTGGCTGTCTGTGGTCCTTTAACTCTTCCATATAAGTTTTCAAATCAGTTTTTCAAGGTCCTTAAAACATTCATATTGAGGTTTTCATTGGAAGTGCAATGACTTTACAGAGTGTTACAGATAACTTAATCTTTATGATATTGAGTCCTTCCATCCATAAGCATGAATCTGATCTATCTTGTATTAAATCAAGTCCTATGTTATACTCTTTTTTTTTTTTTTTTTTTTGCTGTACGCGGGCCTCTCACTGTTGTGGCCTCTCCCGTTGCGGAGCACAGGCTCCGGATGCGCAGGCTCAGTGGCCATGCCTCACGGGCCCAGCCGCTCCGCGGCATGTGGGATCCTCCCGGACCGGGGCACGAACCCGCGTCCCCTGCATCGGCAGGCGAACTCTCAACCACTGCGCCACCAGGGAAGCCCCCTGTTATACTCTTAAATAACATTTTATAATTGTCTCCATGAGTCCTGCTCATATTTTACTGGATTTTATTCCTAGAGATCACTGCTAATGTGAATGTTATCTGTTTTTGTTACATTTTAAAGTTGATTATTGCTGGTGTATAGAAATCTACTGATTTTTACAGGCTTATCTTGTGTTTAGTTCCAATGGCTTGTCTGTCCATCTTTTTTTTTTTTTTTACTTTTTTTAGACAGATATATCATCTACAAAGACAGTTTTGTCTTTCTTTCAAACTTTTATACTTTTTTCTTAACTTATAGCATCACATGGTTCCTCAAATAGTGTTGAGTAGTAATAATCATAATGAGAGGCATCCTTGTCTTGTTCCTGACCTTAAAGAGTTTCACCATTATGATGTTGGTTGTAGCTTATTAGGTAACTGTAGCAGACATTTTTGGTACCCAGCAAAGTTCACTATAGTTCAGCTGCACCTATAGTGAACATCGTTGACTCATGTTAACAATATCTCACCTCAAGCATATGCCATATATCTCTGGGGTTTTGTTTTCATTTTTTTCAATTTTAGTTTTCCCTGATGGGCTTCTCTGCAATAGTAGCGCTTTTCAAAAACCATAGGAGTCCACTCAGTCCTTGTGTGGGGATACTACATAGAAGTGCTGGGCTAGAGGTCACCCCTGAATCAATGGTGAATGGCAGCTCAAGGATGGATGTCCTGGCCTCTAGTCCTTCCTTCCTCTGATGGACGATTTTTTCTATGCTTCTCAGGGTCTCAGTGGTATTGAGATGTTGTAGCTTATAACAGTGATATGGATAACACATTTATATTGGCTCACCGTCCTTGCTTGTTTCATTTTCTCTGCGACCTCACTGCTGCCACCTGGAATCACCTCCCAAATAAAGTACTCAATACTTTGTTACTTGTCTGAAGCTTTGTTTTCAAGGAACTCTAAAAAAGTGTCTCTCTATTTTGTGGTTTTTATCATGAATTTCTAGTGAATTTTATTGAATATGTTTTCTATCACACCTGTTAAGAAGATCCTATGTTTCTTTTTGTTTAATTAATGTGGTCAATTACTTCAATAAAATTTCTTGATGTGGAAACACCTTTTCATTTGGAGGGATAAAAACCCTTCTAGTCAAAATGTGTTAGTTTTGTTTCATTGTTGGTTTCTTGGCTTTTGGATTTTCTTTTTTCCTGCTGGATTTGATTTCCTAATATTTATTTAGGATTTTTGAATTTATAAGTGAGATTTGGCCATACTTTTCTTTCTTTATATTATTCTAATCCAGTCTTGACATAAATTTGCCTTTTCTCTTTCATTTTCTAGGATGACTTGCATTAGAAAAGGATTATGTATTCTTTGTAGATTTAGTGTAAAGCCACATAAGCCTGAAGTCTTTTTTTTTAGGTTGAAGGAAAGAGAGTAAGACTTCAAATAACAGATTAAATTTTAGTGGTTATTATTTTATTTTTTATCTTCTTGAGGCCATTTTGATGACTTATATTCTTCTAGAAATTTTTCCATTTCATTTAAGTTTTTAAATATATGGGCATCAGTTTAATTTTTCAAAATATTTATTCTAGTCTAGTTTTTAAATTTCCTACTGAAATGTAATTTTGCTTTTTTTCATTTCTAATGTTTTCGTGCTCTCCTTCCTTTTGCCTTTGTCCATCTTGCTAACGCTTTATCTTTTCATTTAGTGTTTTCAAAGAACCAGCTTCTCATGGTGGTTTTTTTTCTGTTTTCTAGATTATTAATTTTCCCCTATCTTGATCATATTCTGGGTTAGTGGCTTTATCTGCTTCTACCTACTATTCCAGGTATACAGCTTTACATCAGCCATCTCACAGGCTGTGGTCACATATTCTTCCAGCCCAGCTGCATTTTTATTTCATTTATGCTTTGAGAATTATACTCCCAGCCACTTTTGCCAATTCTCTGACCCAGAATCCAACAACTATACACCTTTAGCCCTAATCACTGCATTTTGTTTCTATTCAGATATGGTCCATGAGGATTTGTATCTTGCTTTGGAATATAGGTATATTTTAATTGTTTTCTTTTATTATATTTTATCTATCACGCACTGCCATGTATTTTGGGAGTGGTAATTAAAGTATAAACTCACGGTACCATCTTGACTAAAAAAACAGGCAACTACAGTTCTAATTCTTTTCAGAATTTAAAACTGTTTAACTGTTTAGAAAAACAAATAACTTTGTAGTTCCTAGAGTAAATTTTAACTAATTCTATGAACAAAACTGATCTCTTTTTTTTCCCCTTGGAATGTTTAAAAAACTAAAACGAAGCTATATCTGTTTAGAATATCTACTTAGGAAGTATGTAAGAATGAAGGACGAGAACCTCAACAAAAATCCAAAATCAAATGCTTAGCCCATTGGCCCAAGGATGGGTATAGAGGTAGAATGGCAGTCAGAAGATGTCCAGGTCACAAAGAAATCATCTTCAGATGAAACCAGCCTGAGCCTGGGGAAGATACATCAGAAATTCAGCCCCCAGGAACTCTCCTACACTGTTGATGGGAATGTAAATTAGTGCAGCCACTATGGAGGTTTCTTAATAAACTAAAAATAGGGACTTCCCTGGTGGTCCAGTGGTGAAGACTTTGTGATTCCACTGCAGGGGAGCACGGGTTTGATCCCTGATCAGGCAACTAAAATCCCACATGCTGCACAGCGTGGCCAAAATAAAATAAAATAAATAAATAAATAAAATATATTAAAAAAACTAAAAATAGAGTTACTATATGATTTGGCAATCCCACTCTTGGGCATATATCTGGAGAAAACTCTACTTCAAAAAGATACACGCACCTCGATGTTCATTGCAGCACTATTTACAATAGCCAAGCTATGGAAGCAACCTAAATGCCCACTGACAGATGAATGGATAAAGAAGATGTGGTACATATACACAATAGAATACCACTCAGCCACAAAAAAAGAATGAAATAATGCCATTTGCAGCATCATAGATGGACCTAGAGATTATCATACGAAGTGAAGTCAGACAGAGAAAGACATATATCATATGATATCACTTATATGTGGAATCTAAAAAAATTAACTTATTTGCAAAACAGAAGCAGACTCACAGACATAGAAAACAAACTTACGGTTACCAAAGAGGAAAGAGGGGAGGGATAAATTAGGAGCCTGGGATTAACAGAAACACACTACTATGTAATAAAATAGATAAACAACAAGGTCCTACTACATAGCACAGGGAACTATATTCAACATCTTATAATAACCTATAATGGAAAAGAATTTGAACAATTACATAGATAGATAGTATATCTGAATCACTTTGCTGTACACCTGAAACCAACACAACATTGTAAACCAACTATACTTCAATGAAAAAAAGAAAGAAATCCAGCCTCCATCTGGAAGTTCAAGAAGAGTACTTGCTACCCTCCAGAGCTGGCTATATCTTGGGTGGGGCGCTCTCAGGTAAGCAAGAGCTCCTAGTATAACTTGAGTGAGAAGATGAGGACACCTATGAAACTTATTACCACTCGCGAAGAGAAACCACCGCAGGACTCTGTCACTTCTAGTACCCATCTTGACACACAGTGTGAGGAGGAAGACCTGGAAACATATTCCTCTGAGCACTCAGAAGAGCTTCAGGGAGAGCCTATTGGGGATGATGGACATATCCTTATTGCCTTATTTGATGGTGAAGACCTAGAGCCACTCTCTGGAGAAGATTGCTCCGATCAACCTAAGAACTGTGGGACAGCTTTCCAGGAGCTTACAGAACTTCAGGAGTATAAGCAGAACCATTTAGCGGAATGTTTCCACTGCTGCCCCATTTGTAGTAGGGAATTCTTCCAGGCTGCCAACCTACACGTGCACAAATTCTTTCACTCTAGGGATGGGACACAGAAGTGCCCTGAATGTCATAAAGGTTTCATCTACACAGCAGATGTGTGGAGGCACCTGTGTAACATGCACTGGATGGAACACTCAAAAATGGTTGTAGAAATGGTACCCTGAGAATCCCTGGTCCACTGCGCACCTGAACCATCACAGTTCAGATGGTGGAAACAAAGAAAAGAAAGGCTCCAAACCATACACCTATCTGTCCTGTTTGTCGTAAGGGGTTCTGCAAACCAAATCTTCTATGGAAACATAAGGTGATCTATTGGCAGGACAAGCCATACAAGTGCCAAGAATGTGGCATGGCCTTTGTACCACTGGTCAGGTTAAAAAGACACCGACAAACACACTACGGAGGGCGACCCTTCTACTGTGTTGAATGTGGAGGGACCTCCCCTGGCTGAAACCCCTGCAAGGCCATCAGCGGATTCATACAGGAGAGAAACCACACTTCTGTGCTTTCTGCGATCATTCTTTCACTGAGTGAGGCACTCTGAGGAGGCACAATGGACTCATAGAGCAGAGGAATCCTAGTGGCTAGGACTGTTAAGTTCATTATCACCTTTTGGTTTTGTCTCCATTAAGATTTCATGTTGCCAGCTTTCTAATATAGTCATTAACTTAGTCCAGCTTTTTCCCCCAGACCCTGCTTTCTCATGGATGGCTTAAAATAAATCTAAGAATGTGGGGGTTTTCTTCCCCTTAGAAATGCCATAGTCATTTCTAGCAGGAGTAAAGAAGTAGGTATTTACAAGTACAGATAACAGTTTTCAATGACAGAACTAAATGAAGTTTTTGGTTGGCAGGCTCCTTATCAAGAAGCCTCTGGCTCTTTTCATAATTTGGTGCTCCGCTTGGTCCTTTAAGGACTAGTCCTTATTGGAGTTTTCCATAGTTGTAGCCCCTCTGCAGGTTTGCATGCAGTTCAGGATGCAAAGGTAGACTCTTTCCTAGAGTACACTAGTAATTTGGTTAGCCTTGTCACTGTTGCAAATTTTTCAAAAAAGTATTTGTTTTTCTTAAAAGCTATGACAATACTTTAGTGAGATGAACTTGTACTTTTTTCAAACTACATATACCATTTTATAATTACAAGAATAATTGTTACCTTTATAAGAGAGAACATGACTAATTTAACATGTTAATTTAACATGACTAATTATAAGTTAATTTACAAATTTATACTCGTAATAAATTCATTTCAGCATTTGAAGAAATATGTTTATCCCTTTGGAGTATGAATTGTCTTAGTCATCTTCTGTGTGATTTTCCTTTTGTAAAATCCCCTAAAAGATAGTCTTTGATGAGGATTACTTTGTAAGTCTGTTGTAGCCCTTTCCTACTGTAACTGACTTAAGTTCCTGGGTATTGGTGCTGGACACATATTTGGAAGAGGAATCTAACAGAGATTCTTAATTCCTGTCCAGTTGATGGGCTTTATAAGGTCTGTGACTCTGAAATCATAACACAAAACATCAGTAATGTGGGTTTTTGGATAGGATCCATAGCTTTCATTGAATTCTCCAAAAGCCTGTGATTCAAGGAAAGGTTCAGAACTGCTTTAAAAGATTCTGGGAGTGACTTCCAGACTCATCACTCTAGTTTCACCTTTAGCTCTTTACCGCTTCTCTTCAGGACTGCTGTATCATTACAAAAGCATCATCTTTAATATGCCTCTAATAAATGCTTTCTTTTACATTTGTGAAAATATTGGCAGTAATCTCTTTTGCATGGTGTAAGCGTGTTTTAAGATCTTTTGAAATATGATGGAAGGAGAAGAATTTGGAAAATTGCATGCTAAGATTGAAAACTTTTTTTTCTTTTATATTTGCCCAGATAATAAGTGGCGATGGTAGAAAACAAGTTATAATAAGGAGTAATGGTGCTGGAAAGACTTGAAAGCTTAAGTAGATCATTTAATTGAGATGGAAATGGGAATTATGAATGGCTCTTAGAAGACAGAAACAGCTATAGATTGAGAATTGAAGCAATTCTAAAATAAAAGCAATGTTATTAGTATAAAAAGAAAATGTAAACATTTTCATTTCTGATATCTAAGTATTTTATTTAAATCTACCATAACTTCTGAAATTAACAGAGCTAATTAAAGTTATGACTGTTAGTGACTTTAAAGATTAGAAATCAAACTTCACACAAAAATGAAAAAGAGCATCTGGTAGAATGAAAAGAACTCTGGACTGCCGTTAAAAGCTGTGTAATTTGCAGCTTTCTCCCTTGCAAAATAAGTGATCTCTAAGGCCCGCTGTAGTGCCAAAGTTTCTTTAAGTGACAGGAAAATTATACTTTCACTGACCTTTCAGCTACCTTAAGTGAAAGATTGTTTATCACTTAGCATTCATAGTTGTAAGAAGACCCCTGATACTATTTGTTGCGCATTAGGGTAGTAAGCTGAATAATGGCCATCTAAAGATACCATGTGGACAGATGTTACCTTCTCAGGAAAAAGGGTCTTTGCAGATGTGATTAAGGATTTTGAGATGGGGAGATTTCCTGGATTATCCAACTGGGCCCTAAATGCCATCATAGTGTCCTTATAAAGAGAGGCAAACAAAGGTTTGACAGAAAAGGAGGCGACATTGTGACTATGGAGACAGAGATTGGAAGGATGCAGCCACAAGCCAAGGAAGCCGGCAGCTGCCAGAAGCCGGAAAAGAGAAGGAATGGATTCTCCCCTACAGCCTTAAGAGGGAACTCAGCCCTAAAGACACTTTGATTTTAGCTCTTATTTCAGACTTCTGGCTTCCAGACTACTGAGAAAGTAAATTCTGTTGTTTTAAGCCACTGAGGTTGTGGTACTTTGTTACAGCAGCCACAGGAAACTAATACAAGTGGTTTAAACACACACCCACACAGACATCCAGGCATCATGATTGTGAACATCATTATACTGGGGGAAACAAGATGCACACTAACTACACTTCCGCGTTGTCTGTTTCGAGTTATAGATGTTCCAGGCTGACATAAATAATTACCTATCAATTTCCAGATGGATGTCTTATGATCCGAGGAGCACTTGGAGGGTGTCTCTCCCAAATATCTCCTTCCATTGATGCCTACAATCCCTTTTTAATTTTTTAAAGTTTTTTGGCTTTTTTATACAACTTTTAAAGGTTACTTTCCATTTACAGGTATTACAAAATATTGGCTATATTCCCAGTGTTGTACAATACATCCTTGAGCTTATCTTACACACAACAGTTTGTACCTCCCCCTAAAATCCCTTTTTTAAGACATACCTCCACAGTCTCCAAATGGAAAAGCTTTAGGTATCTATATATTTCATGTCACTTTCCTCCCGGAAACATGAGCTGAGGATGACCCAACAGGAGCTTCAGTTGCTGCACAAATGTGTCCACATCACCATCTTCTTAAAGTCCCCATTAACCCCCTCATCCCTTGGAGATAGGGGTTGGAAAGTGAGAGTGGGAAAGAGAAATGGGAAAATGCTAGCTGTGGTATTTACAGAAGGCCTAGGGCAGGGAAGTGGGAACAAAAAGAAATTAGGAATAAGAGCCAGTGGTCAGAGTGGAAAGAGCACTGACTCTGCCCAGTGAGCCCAGGGAGAAACCTGGGGCCAATCCTTGGTTCCCACGCCCTCCCCCACTCCAAGGCTGAGCCAGCACAGCTCTACAGATCTGACTTGGTATTCTGGTTCTGTGCTTAGGAGCTCTGTGACCTTGGACGTGTTGCTTAATCTTTGCACTCCTTTGTTTCCTTACCTGCAAAATGGACATAATAATACTTCCTTCACAGGATTGTGTTCTACACTCTAGAGAACTAGAGATTTCCCCCCTTTCTGGGAAGATCATGCATTGATTCACTTATCTCCATGGAGTAGGAATTGCAGTATTCCAAAAATAAGGGCAAGCAAAAGGGTTTTAATTCTCAGCATTCTCTATCACCTGTGGTGCTAGTGTCCAGATATTACGCACAATGCTTCTGCCCCCTTCCCAGAGGGTCTATCTTGCTGGGCCCTAGAGTTAGGACAGTTCACTTGGCAATGGGGCTTATGACAGAGATGTACACCAGCTGAGCTTCTGCCAACCTTAACAGTGACCTGAGCGGGGGGGGGGGGGGGGGGGGGGGGGGGGGGGGGGGGGG
>NW_021703774.1:46557556-46599572 GCF_005190385.1 Monodon monoceros | reverse complement strand
GGGGGGGGGGGGGGGAGGGATGACAGGAAGTGGAGATGCTTTTCAACCCCTCTGTCAATTTCCTTAGGGCAGAAATCAGGGCTTATGGTGACGTCGAGTGACTGCTCTCTAATCCATTAGGGGCAAGTTGTTCTCTAGCGTTTGTGACCTGTTCCTAGGTCACAAATTGCCAACCAAAACTTATCATCTTAAAACAACAAGTATTGATTATTTTACACAGTTTCCAAGAGCCAGGAATTTGGGAGCCACTTTGCTGGATGCTTGTGGCTACAGGTCTCTCATGAGGTTTCAGTCAAGCAGTGGGCAGGTCTGCAGTCACCTGAACTCTCGACTGGGGCTAGAGGATCCCCTACGAGCTCACTGATGTGGCGGTTAGCAGCAGATTTCAGTTCCTCGCCACACGGGTCCTTCTGTAAGGCTACTCACAGCATGGTAGCTGGTTTCCCCCATAGTGAGTGATGAGAGGGAGAGAGAGAGAGGGAGACAGACAGAGGAGAGCTGTAGAAGCCAGAGTGCCTTTTATGATCTAGCCTTAGAAGTTGTGCACCAACATTTCCGCTTTATTCTATTCAGTAGAACTGAGTCACTAAGTCTAGCCCACACGAAAGAGGAAATATTAGGCTCTACTTCTTGAAGGGAGGAGTGTTAAAGAATTGTGGACATATTTTTATTAAAACTTTTTAAAATTCTTTTTTTTAATTTCAGTTTATGGAGGTATAATTGACATATAAAATTGTAAGATACTTAAGGTCTACAATGTGGTGATTTAATATATGCATACATTGTGAAAGGATTCCCCTCATCTAGTTAATTAACATATCCGTCACCTCGCATATTTATCTTATTTTTTTTCTTTTGGTGAAAACATTTAAGTTCTACTCTCTTAGCATATTCCAATTATACAATACAGTGTTATCAACTATAGTCGCCATGTTTTACATAAATCCTCAGATCTTATTCGTCTTATAGCTGAAAGTTTGTACCCTTTGACCGACATCTCCCCAGTTCTCCCACCCCCAAGTCCCTTGTCATCACCATTCTACTCTGTTTCTACGAGCGCAACTTTTTTAGTTTCCACATATAAGGATATCATACAGTGTTTGGCTCTCTCTGTCTGACTTATCTCACTTAGCATAATGTTCTCAACATGTCTACCCATGTTGTTACAAACAGTAGGATTTCCTTCATTGTCATCGCTGAAATAATATTCCACTGCATACATATACCACATCTTCTTTACCCATTTACCTGTTGATGGACACTTATGTGGATATATTTTTTAAACCACCACAATGATGGAAAATAAAAATGTAAGCAAGCATGATTTCTAAACCAAAAGGCAGGGGATTTGCTGCACGTTCTCCTTGTTGCAGGTATGCAACCTATTTCTTGGAAGGGGTACACAGACTCTAGTGATTTAGTGACCCTTGCTTAACAATAACAGACAAAGCTAAGATCTATTAATGTCACCTGCTTTCCTGGAAAGGAAAATTGTTGTAGACCCCACATGGGAATATTTCTCAAGGGTCTCCCATAACAGGCCATTGTAAGGATTAATTGGGATAATGAATGTAGTGTCTGACCCCTAAAAATTGTTCACTAAATAGTAGCAGTTATTATCCTGTCATCAAGCCTAATTGACTACACCTTTGAAATCTCAGGCACCTTCTCATTTAATGTATTATCCCCACTTGTCCTTGATTTCATCTGAACTATCAGACAGAATCCTTGCTTTCCTCCTGTTTTTCTTTAAATCTTAATCATAGGTTATATTTTATAGACACTCCATTCACTCATTGAGCCAATCTGCTAACAGCCTGACACTCCTGAGATGAGTCAGTGAAACTCTGAGCCAATTTGACTGAGGAGAAAACAAGGAAAAGGGAGATTTTAAAATATTATCCAGCCATAGTGGAAAAATTTTAATTATACTGGCATGGTTTTATACAGAATGGAAAGAGGGCAATTGATATAAAAAATGAGCTTCCCAGCCGCAAGGCACAGGGATATTAGCTCGGTGCTTTGTGACAGCCTGGAGGGGTGGGATAGGGAGAGTGGGAGGGAGGGAGACGCAAGAGGGAAGACATATGGGAACATATGTATATGTATAACTAATTCACTTTGTTATAAAGCAGAAACTAACACACCATTGTAAAGAAATTATACCCCAATAAAGATGTTTAAAAAACAACAACAACAAAAAAAATGAGCTTCCCTCTCAACTTTAAAAAGATGTCTTTTTCTCTTTTGATGAAACATTGAGTCATTCTATCTCTGGCAATATTTTCATGGGTAATTGAGTCTGTAGTTCATAGTCTAGTTCTGAGCCTAGCAATGACACCTGCTTGAGTATTTTAGCAATTAAATTGATGCTTTACACAAAATTTCCTTCCAAGTAAGATTTTTTAAGGCCTACTTGGAACTCCTGGGTGATCTATTGTGTTCATATTGGGGGTACTATAGCTGTTCAGTGTGCGTGCATTTGGTTTATAAAATGTTGTGTAAGTGCTGAGTGCCAAGATTCATTGCTGCTGTATTTTTCTGTGTCCAGCATAGGCACAGAATGTTTCTTTCCTCAGTGAGATGAAGTAATGGGTAGGTCTTCAGGGAACCATCGTCCCTTTAGATTCAATTCCTTCCCTCTGACCAGGTTACTGACAGCTTTTCAAAGGAATTAATGATTAACAGCTGCCAACCCAGGGTCTCCCAGACCTATTCTTAAGTAATTCACAGGTCTCCTTCCTAGAGTCACACCGTGGTTTCTGCTGTGCTGTGTTTCAACCTTTATCTTCCCTTGAATTTATTATCATCCATTTTGAAAACGCATGTTATCAAGAATTTCAGGGTATTCCTCTGTAACAAACAGAAGCAGTTAGCTCTGTGGTTAAGAACACAGTCTCTGGAGCCAGGATGTCAAATCATTATTATGCTACTTTCTAGCTACGATATCTTGGGCAATATAACTTTTTTGTCTCTTGATTTCTGCATCTTAAAAATAGAATGTCTCTTGTACCGCAATGTTCATTGCAGCACTATTTACAATAGCCAGGACATGGAAGCAACCTAAATATCCATCGACAGATGAATGGATAAAGAAGATGTGGCACATGTATACAATGGAATATTACTCATCCATAAAAAGAAAGGAAACTGAGTTATTTGTAGTGAGGTGGATGGACCTAGAGTCTGTCATACAGAGTGAAGCAAGTCAAAAGAGAAAAACAAATACCGTATGCTAACACATATATGTGGAATCTAAAAAATAATGGTTCTAATGAACCTAGGGGCAGGACAGGAATAAAGATGCAGACATAGAGAATGGACCTGAGGTCACAGTGCAGGGGAAGGGTAAGCTGGGACAAAGTGAGAGAGTAGCATTGACATATACACACTACCAAATGTAAAATAGATAGCTAGTGGGAAGCATCCACATAGCACAGGGAGATCAGCTTGGTGCTTTGTGTCCACCTAGAGGGGTGGGATAGGGAGGGTGGGAGGGAGGTTCAAGAGGGAGGGGATATGCGGATATATGTATATATATAGTTGATTCACTTTGTTATACAGCAGAAACTAACACACCATTGTAAAGCAATTATACTCCAATAAAGATGTTAAAAAAATACATAGAAAAAAAATAGAATGTCTCTTGATTTCTTCTTCTTAAAAACAGAATAGAATAGAAAGGCTTACTTTAAAAATGAAACAGTTAATACATGAGAAACACTTAAAACAGTTCCTGGCACTGTAAGTGCCAACTCTTATCCAAAGGATGTGGATCATGGTGACTGTAGACTCTGGTGAATACATTAGGAGAATTTTTATTAAGTGAAAACTTACAAATGAACAGTTTTACTGGGCATATCCAAATTAACTCTGGCAAACTAAACCGTGGAAACAGCACTAGTCCAGAGAGAAATGTTAAATTTCTTCTATCACAATGAGGGCCCTGCTCTGATTTTAAATTACATACTAGGGAAGTAAGATTTGAGGTACAGTGGGTGTATAGAAAACCAGAAAAGTAGCTCAGCATCGCTTGCAGGCAACAATCTGAGCCAGAATAACCAGTATTCTAGCATTGATTCTTCTTCAAATAGAGGATTCAACTGCCTCTAATTTGGAAGGACAGACTATTGGGCAGAATGTGTGTCAAGCCAGCCTGCAGCTGGATGATTTCTCTGCTGGCCACTCCATGTGTTGCTGCCTTCTACGTGCACCATGGAATGGCCCTGTGACTATGGCAACAGGATTGCTCCCCCCCCCACCCCCCGCAATACCTACTCAGCATGACGCTTGCAGTTGATGTAGTGAGAAAACTGTTTGGGACAATTTTCCTTTAAAAAACTGTGACTTCTTTATGTAATAAGCACTGAAGGATTAATGAAGTTCTCTTCAGCATATTATATAATATTCAGTACATTATACACCCTTATATTCCAGAAACACAGTACACAGCTCCAAACGTACCCAGCACAAGCTAAACTAGTTGGCCTATTAACTCACTCTCTCTCTCCAAAAGTATAACCACCTGGAAGCCATACCTAGGTGCTGCATCTCATCTGCAGAAATGAACTTATGGGACACTTCAAAACTTGCTTGCTAGTTTGAGTCTACCATATCCAACTCAGGAGATGTTCCAGTAGTTTGTGCCTATTTTAAGTCTAGTTCTATTGTGATCTCATCCACATTGCCCACTTCTTATTCCTCTATTATTTGTTTATTAAATAATAAAATTTAAGCATCACCAGTATATTAATTATACTAGTGGTCCCAACTTAGCTGTGCACCAGAACACATGGGAAGCTTTACAAATTAGATTGCAAGGGGGCTTCCCTGGTGGCACAGTGGTTAAGAATCCTCCTGCCAATGCAGGGGACATGGGTTCGAGCCCTGGTCTGGGAAGATCCCACATGCCGTGGAGCAACTAAGCCCATGCACCACAACTACTGAGCCTGTGCTCCAGAGCCTGCGAGCCACAACTCCTAAAGCCCGGGCTCCTGGAGCCAGTGCTCTACAACAAGAGAAGCCACTGCAATGAGAAGCCCGTGCACCACAACGAAGAGTAGTCCCCGCTCACAGCAACTAGAGAAAGCCCGCGTGCAGCAACAAAGACCCAACGCAGCCAAAAATAAATAAATAAAATAAATAATAATAAAATAAAATTAGATTGCAAGATGCACTACAGACGTGTATCAATATTCAAGGCTAGGATTCAGCAAGTTTGTATGGTTAACAAACATCCCAGGTGATTTCTATACAGCCATTCTATGAACTGGTTTGGGGAACAACTACCTTAAGAAATTACAGGCCAAACCAAAAATTTTAATTAGGAAAAACTCTACTAACAACCACCTTAAGAAAAACGGAACGCGAAGAAAAGGAAGAGTAACTTCAGTTTTCAAATATTTCATTGACTACCCAGAAAAAAGTATACTATCCTTTGCTCTCTTCATAGTCATAAAGTTATGGCTGATTCTTATGACTTTTCTACCAATCTAATGCTTTTGAATTCAAAGCTCTTTTCCTGGGAGACTGATGCTCACCCTTATTACCCCGTTATTATCCTTCCTATTTTGCCAATTCAGATGCAGAAGCTGAATTCAAGGTCACGTCACTGGTGAATACGGAGATGGATTAGGAACCCAACAACTGGCTCTCCAGCCAGGCCCAGGACTGGCTAACTCTGTCTTTTGGACACGTAGATCTATCTAAGTGAGTCAACACACAAAACCTGCAGGCATGCTGTCAGAGCTCTAAGGTTACCTTTGTCAAACAAGGCATGACGCCTATAGCAGTTCTCTCTGGACTCCATGTGTCAAGCATAAGAGCACTATTTAGCAGTCACTCCCTGGGTCCAAATCAGCTGAAATTCAGATTTGGCAGGTTTGGGTGGCGATTTTAGGAATATAGCAAAGATATCCTCAAAAGGAGAGTATAATACCTTTTTGTGGAGTACCTTCTTTAACTTTGGTAAGATGAGAAGTGCCGTTTACCTCTGTGCATCAACGGAACTCTGTGAAGTCACGGATTCCTCCCGGTTGAGGTCCAGAGCTAAGAACTACTGACTTTTAAACTATACAAAATCAACGTATGTAGCAGTACATCTCTAAGAATGGCTGTTAGTAATGCAAATTTCAGTTAACCTTGTTCGAGAATAACTGCGAGTCACGTAGGTTTTCAAACCTGTTTTTAATGATGGTGAAACAAGCTGATTGCACTTGGGCAAGGGGTCCTTTATTTTATTTACTTCACATTGGAGCTTTGATCCTGGCAAGTTTAAATGAACCTAAAAGGCTTCCTGAACCATGGTCAAGCCCATAGGGAGAAATTTTGTATATGTCTTTGTAAATGGGCAGATTCCTCTGTAAATATAGCATGTGATTGAAGCTCCCAGGGTGGAAACAGGAGAAGAGGTAGCCAGAGAGGAGGCACCTGTGAATTTTGCGGGTGAGACTCAGATTAGTTCCAGTTACTAAGCTCCACTGTGAAGAGAAGCGGGCTTCTTCTTTTTCAGAGGCTAAGGCTGTTCTGGATTTCTAGGATAACTGGGTCCTAAATATAGGACATAAACGCCCCTCTCTTTAAGATAAAGGCCTTCTCTAATTCAAAGCCATGACTCATAAAGACATTCCCCAGGGTAAAGTCATTTCGTTAGGAAAGTGAAATGCTGAGCCATTTGGATGGGTTTGAGTTACCCCCAGGTATAATTTGCTGCTTTGGAAGATTCCTCCATAGAGACCACATCTGGGGATTCCTTTATTTACATAAAAACAGAAAAGTACCTTTCTCTAGACAGGACCAGCCCGGACCTTCTCGGTATTTGCACATGGCTTTGAGGGCAGAATGGGCTAGTTTTTTTCGTCACTGCATCCGAGGTCGGCCATGTCTTCACCTTCCCTGAGAGTCAGCTGATGGAGCCCTCACTCGTCCGAGGAGGAGGGGATGGGCTCCTTCTTGCAGCTGCGGTGCTTGGCTCGATGTCGTTGGAGGTGGTTGGAGCGGGTGAAGGCCTGGCCGCAGTCCTCACACTGGTAGGGCCTCTCCCCGTTGTGCACCCGAATGTGCTGGGCCAGCTCCGAGGCAATGCGGAAAGCCCTGCCACACTCGGCGCAGAGGAAGCCCTTCTTCCCGGAGTGGATCTGTTGGTGCCGCTTCAGGGTGGAGGAGCGCGCAAAGGCCTGGCCACACTGCGCGCAAGGAAAGGGCCTCTCGCCCGTGTGGATGCGCTGGTGGCGCGCGAGGCGCGAGGGCTGCGCGAAGGCCACGCCGCAGTCAGCGCACTTGAAGGGCCTCTGGCCCGTGTGCAGCGTCTGGTGCTCGATCAGGTTGGAGGATTTGGTGAAGCACTTGCCGCAGGTGGGGCAGGGGAAGGGCCTCTCGCCCGAGTGCACGCGTTGGTGCTCCATCATCCGACTGGCCACGGCGAACTCCCGGTCGCAGGTGGGGCAGCGGAAGGGCTTCTCGCCCAGGTGCGTGCGCTGGTGGCGCAGCAGCGACAGCGGCTTGTTGAAGGTCAGGCCGCACTCGGCACACGGGAAGGGCTTGTCGTTGCTGTGCATGTTGCGCTGGTGTTTGCGCAGGTCGGAGGAGCGCACGAAGGCCTTGCGGCAGTCCGGGCAAGGGTAGGGTTTCTCGCCCGTGTGCGTGCGGATGTGCTTGCGGTGGTCCGAGGACCACGTGTAGGCTTTGTCGCAGAAGGGGCACCGGTAGGGTCGTTCGCCCGAGTGCACGCGCTGGTGCTGCTGGAGAGTGCCCCGGTGGGAGTACACCTTCCCGCACAGCTCGCACGTGTAAGGCTTGGCGCCAGGCGGCTTCTGGAAGGCCTGCCCGCCCCACCGGCGCTTGTGGGGACACGCCTGCCTCTGCCCGCCCTCCCCGGCGCCCGCCGGGTTCTGGTCCTTAAAGCCCTTCCGCACTTTGGCCAGCGCCTCTGCTGCCAGGTTGGCTGGGGTGGCCGACCCCTGGGCTGGTATATGTGTCTCCTGCGTGGAGGGGTCCCAACTGCCCGCCGCCTTGGGGACACAAGCTGGAGAGGAGCTGTCTGGGGACTTGTCTACCCCTTTCTGTGCACAGAAATATCTTCCAGAACCAGGGAAGTTGGATGGGATACCTAGAGCAGTGTCCAGGTTTGCCCTCCAGTCTCCATCATTGCCAGCAGGTAATGGGTCCCTAGGAGGTTGCACCTGACCAAACCCCTTGTGTGAGAAGCTGCTGGGGAGGCCACTGGGAGTTGTGCTTGCTCTGGGGGAGTCCTGAGTCAGGGTGATCTTTGACTCGTCTCTTTCCCAGCTGGCCTTCTTCCTAGGCATTGCCATAGGTTTCTTCCCCACAACTCCTGCACTAAAGGAGTCAGAGAATTTCTCTTCCTTTTTGTGGAACGGATGCTGCCATGGCAAGTCAGTTTTGTCCTGAGTCCCTTCGGAGCTGAGCCTTGAATGGGCCCACTGACCAGTGTCACCAGTGCCCCCTTTGTCTCCTGCCTGTCCACGGTCCTCATCCTCACTCTCCAAGTTCATGCGTAGCATCCGGGGGTCATAGCTGCAGAGAGGAGATACCTCACCCTGTCCATCCTGGGGGTCCACCTGTGTCATATGTGCAGGCCCTTCTATCCCTGCTTCTCCGACACAGACCTTTACTTGGCTCAAGATACCTGCAAAAAGGAAAATCACAAAGAATGGACTTAATCACCTTCACGGCCACGGGGACTGAGTTCTCACTACAGATCTGTGTCCAGCTGGTAGCCGTTCCAGCCACATTGCTGCCCCTCACAGGCGAAGGAGGAGCTGGGCCCTGCTGAGAACTCCACAGTCACCCTTAATCCTTTGGAGGTCCCACTTGCCCGAAGCCCCAGGAGACAATGTTGTCAGGATGGCAAGCGTGGGGCATTTGTTGAGGGCCAGCTGTGCCCTGCCCTGCCCTTCCCAGGGGCTCAAACACCAACTGCTAGCCAGGTGGGTTCTCTGTGAGCCTGGGGAAGAGAGAGGGCAGGAAGCAAGGTCTGGTCCTCCTCGGACCTCTTAAACTGCCATCCTGGTCTGGAAGCTGAAAACCAGGCCGGCTCTTGCCATTTCTGCTGGGAGTGCAAGCCTGCCGTCTCTTGATGGTGGCAGCTGGGACTGCCTCCCAGGCACTGGACTGCGTGGGCCACCCCTTCCAAAGATAAGGACCAGCTCCTGGGAGAATGGGGGTGAGTCAGGAAGGCACCAGCGTGTTCCCAAGAAGAAACCCAGCTGCCTCTCACTGCTTAAGGGGAGCTTCTCAGGCCTTTGCAGTGAAGAACACCCTGCTGCTTGGGCGGGGTAGACACATGCACCCAGGGAGAAAGGGATGCCCACCAACAGCTTGAACTATCTCTGAAGTATTGCTTCATCTTAACTGTTCATGAGAAAGTAGATTCTATGTCATGTCTGTTTTAACATAAAAATAGTGTTTTAAGTTACCTTCAGTTTAAACGTTTAACTTTTCCCCAGGTGTGCTGTATTTATCCCATGGCCTCATGTATTCCTGGCATACCCCCATAGGCTCCCACGGGTGTACATACCCCAACTTGAAAAGTATGGACTTAGGGTTTTGACAGCAAGGCATGAGACAAGGGAGGCTTTGAGTTGCATTTTCTGATTGATTTTATTTTAGCTTGAAGATACAAAGAAAGCCTGCTGGGGTTGGTTAATAAGGATTGTTTGTGTGAGTTTTACAGGAGTTGCTGGAGTGAGAGACAGGCTACTGAGGGTCTCTGTGGAGGCCGGGGGTGGGGAGTGGGGCAGGATGGGGTGTAGGTGGGAGAGGAGCAATTTCTGATCCGGGGGCTGAGTTTGCTTTGTTCTGGAGGGAACCTTCTGAGAATCCCAGAGAGCAGTATTACTAGCAGTTCCATTTTCTGGACAAATGTTATGAGCCCGGCAATGTGCTGAGCATTTCACAAGCATGACTTCCTTTAATCCTCCCAGCAACCTTTAAGATAAGTGCTATTACTATTATAGTATCCTTTCCATTTTACAGACCAGAAAACTGAGGTTTCAAGAGATTACTCACCTGCCCAGGGTCACACAGCTCCTAGACAGCAGCCGTGGGGTTTCTGACTTCAAGGGGCTGCCCTAGCTCCCCGATGTGGCCTCCACACTGAGGCCCTGCCCCGGGGCTGGGCCCTGCCCAAGAGCAGCCGCAGCATCCTGGGGTGGGGAGAGCCGCTGCTTTCTGAGGCATCAAAGCCCCTTGTGTTTTCTGGGCCAAGACACCTTGGCTACGGGGCCTCACGGCTGGGCTCCTCCCTGACCCTGTTGACCCAAATTGCCCTGCACAGGAGAGAGAGGCCAGGCCTTTGCCTGAGGTGGTTCGGCGTATGAGTCACTGAGTGTTTGCTTTCCAAAAGCCACTGCTCCCCTCCGCCCACCTTCCACCGCCTCTCAGAGGGATAGGCTCTTGGTGTGGCTCCAACGTGCCGCTTCAGGGCGGGAGGCGTGCCATCATCCCTCAGCAAGACGGAATCATTCATTCGACAGATGTTGACCAAATAGTCAAAATCGTATGCCTGCGTGTCGACAAACATCTCTGAGCCAGGTTGTCTTCGTCTGCAGGATGGAGATACTGCCCCTACTGTATAGTGTGGGGGACGCTCCTGCACACATGGCTGGCACTCAGTGACTGGGCCATTGTCACTCGTGCTGCTAGCTCCTCTGCACCGCAGTGGGACTCCGGGGAGGTGTCTAGGTCGATGATCTTCGCAGTTTGGTGGTCAAGGTTCACACAGTAAGGTCATGTCCTGTTATATTAGCCCCTGTCTCACCAGACTGCCCTTCCCCCAGCTCCTGCCTGATCACAACAAGCCCAGTTACTCTGTGTGTGGGCTGGAGGGAGGGGAGGGGCAGCGATGGGGAGGACTTCTCACTCTCTCCGTGGATACAGTAGCCGTAGATAAATGGAGGACACAGTGCAGTAACGACTGGAGTTCAGCATCTCATGTCCCTTCGTACCCGAAGCCCAGGGATCACTCCCTCCCTCTGACCCTTCTGCTCTATCCCCATAACACGTCAGAGTGTAGCTGGCGTACCTCTTGGCAGGAAACCAAGTTTGACATATTTTCAGCATAGTGGTTCTTAGAGAGTGGCTGTGTGTGTGTGTGTGTGTGTGTGTGTGTGTGTGTGTGTGGAGAGAGGACACAGCGCTAACCAGCTTACTATGACTTACTGAGGCCAATGTGCCTGCTCAGGGACTGGTCTGCCAGCAGGATGGCAAGGGGACGCTGGATTTGATTGAAGCAGGTTCCAAGGCGTCTTTCTTTCTCTGGGACAACACGCTGTGCATGCTCACAGAGAGCTGTTCACAGACCACTCATCTCACCCACTCCCCACCCCGCCTTCTACACAACATGTGTCTCATCCCTTTCCTCTGGGCCACAGGGGAGCCTCCTCAGGGCGGCACACAGCCCTCTGCTAGCTCACAGCTGACGGGGATTGCCTTTCCAGATGGGAAATCCCTCTGTCTGCAGCCACATTCCCAGTGAATATGTCCCGCTGTCTTCCTCCTGTAGCTGCCAAAGGTGCTCTCTTGACCACCAAGAAGACCGAGAGGAAGGCAAGGGCTCAGGCTGGGGTTTTCTGGCCAGGTCAACACAAATATTCCCGGTCTGGAAGAGGAACGCTGACACCCTGGTGCGGGCAGAGCACAGCCCTTTCCTGGACCTTCCTCCGTGCTTGCCGGCCAGGGGCGGCCCCGGCTCACCTACCTCACCCGTGGACGTGGATGCTTTGCAGAAGCCTGGCCACAGGCCTTGTTCCAGCTCCCAGCCCCTGCCCCTTTTTCCTTCCATAGACGGTACCCCGTCCACCCCAGGGCAGCCGCCTCCCGCCTTCTCCCCTGCCCACCACCTTCAGGCCTTGCTCATCACTTCTGGCTCTGACACAAATAGTCACTTACCTGGGAAATGCAGACAGCCACGTGCCCCGCCCCCCCAGCTTCTCTGTCATATGTAGCTTCTCAGCTACTGGAACTAGAGTTGGGTACAAATCAGCAGAGATGGTGTCTCTGTCCCTCACGCTTTTGTGTCCAGTCCAGCAGCTGTGGAGAGAGCTTCAGGAGGCGGGGCCAGCGTAATACACTCAACCTTCCTGCCTGCTTCCCAGAGGGCAGCCTGGGAAGTCTACTGGGGCTGCCCTGTCTCACTGCCTGGACTGATCTTGCTGCTTTCTCTGCGCCTGCCTCCCCTCCTGCCAAGGCCAGCCTCCCTCCCTCCCTTCCTCCCGCCCTCAGGAAGGTTACTCAGCCCTCCTGCAGGTGGCCCTCTCCCTTCTGCTCACTGTCATCCCTTCTTCCAGCAGACCAGGCACTCAGTCCTTCCGTCCTGCCCCAATATATCCGTAAGCCTCTGGTCACATTGTGAGCTTCCTAGGGGAAGCATGCTTTCCCTTCCTGGGAAGCAGGACAGGGTATTAGGCCTGTACCCCTACCTCCCCATGCTAGTACCCACCTTTTGCAGCACTGTGGTTTGAGCAGGGGTGTTCCCAGGATGTTTTGCAGTCATCATGGGCTCAAGGATGCCCATGACTATTTAGCTGCGGGTGGAGTACAGGGAGATAATTTTCTCTCCTGACTCATATACAAACCAAGCCTCTCTCTCCATCTTTCAGCCTTGCTTCCCATGCAGGTTCAGTGTGAAGAGAAAATTGTTAAAGAATTTTTATTGGAGCATAGTTGATTTACAATGTTGTGTTGGCTTCTGCTGCACAGAATCACATACATATACACACATCCACTCTTTTTTTAGATTCTTTTCCCATATAGCCCATTACAGAGTATTGAGTAGAGTTCCCTGTGCTGTTCCCTGGTCCTTATTTGTTAGCTATTTTATTTATAGTAGTGTGATATGTCAATCCCAATCTCCCAATTTTATCCCTACCCCCCTCAACCCCTGGTAACCATACGTTTGTTTTCTGCACCTGTGACTCTACTTCTGTTTTCTTTCAGCATTGCTTCCCATGCAGTTTCATGTTGAAGAGAAAATTGGCCCAGGATCTAGCCTCAGTATGTCTAGAATTGGCATCCACTCGAGTATAAGGTGCTTTTATTAGGGTGAATGCTCAGGACATTAAAATAGGGGATGGGAGTATGGTACCTGTGATGTCCCTAGGTGGCCAAAAATATACTGGTTGACAGTAGGGTTCTGGGACTGGGTTTAAATCTTAACTCATGACTTGTATGACCTTGGACAAGTTATTTAACCTCTCTGTGCCTTAGCTTCTTATCTATGAAATGGGAATCATGGCAGTATCCCCATCATGGGGGCTTGGGAAGGTTAAATAAGATCATGCATGTGAAGAGCTTAGCACAGTGTCTGGAGCGTAGTAAGTGCCCAGAAAAGTTAGCTGCCCACCTTGTTATTATGGATGTTCTTGTTTCCAGGGAAGACATGGCTCATGGGGCTCCTTTCATATCCCCACTGCCTTGTCAGGGCTGCAACTCTGACAGCAGTAGTGACACCTGACACATTTTTCTGAACAGTGTACTTCAGAATGTGATTGAGAGAAGTAGGTCTCTCTGCCCCTTGGCGTTTTGTAGGTGTGGCTTCAGAGGAAGGAGTCAGGCAGCAGAGAGATGCCTCTAGGTCTTTGAGTCTGCAAGTCTGGAACAGGGTTCAAAACCTGATGTCCCTGAAATAAAGTGCAGAATGCTACAGATATGTGGATATGCACTGTCTAGGCAAGAGGATCCTTAGCTATTACGCATTTCTCAAAGGGACTGTGATCCCCTTTGTGCAGGGGGAGCGATAGGATAGGGAGAGTTGGTACTTAAAATATCTCCCATAGCAACGTATCAGATGGTGTTGCCACCAACCCACACCCCAACACTGCTGTTCAAAATTTCCCAAGTGGCCGTGTCATACAGGATGGCCTTCAGATACCTTTGGCAAGAAAGTGACTAAATCCCTCAAAGGGGCCAGAGGAGGTGAAGGCTGCAGCTGGGGTGGAAGTGTACGGGTCCCTCCCTTCTCCCAGCCTCGCGGCACCGGTGCACATGCGCTGAGCTCTTCCTTGTGCCAGCACTACGCTGACACCACGTGCAGTGTCTCCCTTAGTCCTCACTGCATCCCAGTGGAGTGGCTGCTGCCAATTTTACTCCCGTCCACAGACTGAGGGTGCAGAGACACAGGCGGCTCAGCGCCTTTTCTAGGCTCACAGCACATGGTCACTACCGAGTGGAGCTGTGGTTCCAAGGTCTCAGGGTCTGCACTTGAACCACTGAGCACAAACTGCTCAAACACTGTCACCTCAGAGCCTGTGTGTTTGGCCTGGCACTGCCCTCCCTTCCTCCTGGAAACCCTCAGTCCTTCCACCCGAGGCTATGTGACGTGTGTGTGTGTGTGTGTGTGTGTGTGGTCCCTGAAGTCCCTCCTCCAGAAGACCTTCTTTTCCCTCAGCACAGCTGCCCAAGGAGACGATGGGTCCCATAAATGCCAACTTATTATTGTCCAGCCAACACATCTTGTCTCTCGTCGTGCTTTATTTCTAGAAACCCTAAGCATCAACTGTATAACAAAAGCCCACACACCATGGAACTTCCGCTTGCCCACTTTGTCTCCCCCTTGGTTTCCAAGACACCCTGCCCTGACCACCTCGCTGGTGTGGGCCAGGTGACCTCACCGAGTGAGAAATGGGATAAGGAGCAGCCTGGGTACTCCCGACAGCAAGACGGAACAGGAGCCCCTTATCCCGAGTCACCTACCCTGAGAGATCACCGGAGCCCTCTCTGACATCCTGTGTAGTCAGACCTCCCTGACTACACATGCACAGAAAGGCTCCTTGGAGGTCAAAAATGGAGGGGGCGCCACCTCATAGTAAGTGGTGTCAACGACCCACAGTCCTCTTTGCTAGAATCCATCTTGGCTAAGAGATGCGCACGCACACAGGGGAGTACTCCCGACAGCAAGACGTAACAGGAGCCCCTTATCCCGAGTCACATACCCTGAGAGATCCCCGGAGCCCTCTCTGACATCCCATTTTGAAGTGTCATGCACCTTTTCTGTGTATGGAACTTCGTCCTAAGGAGCCGCAAGCAGGGGGCTGAGCAGGCCTCAGAACTGAATCCTGGGTCTTGCTCAGGCCCCTGGTCAACCTGCTCAGACCCAGTGGACAGGGATCTTTTTCCTTTCGACAGCACAAGCACATTCACTATTTAATCTCCCCAGCAGTCACTCTGGGGACCACCGGGCATGAGAGTTGAAGGGAAAGCCACATCTTTTTCCTTCTTTTAAGAGCTCTTGGAATCTATATAATTTGGCCCAATCCCTTCGGTATGGAAACAAGGGAGGCATTGTTTTTCTTTGTTATTATTTGCAAGTCTACCTTCAAAATCTGGCATTTTCCTTGAGCTGTTCTGACTGGCAATGGTGAAAACAGGGGTCCCCTTGCCTGTCTGGGAAGGGGAGAAAAGACAGATTGAGAGAGGCTTGCAGGGCACTGGGGAGAGAGAAGGGAACCTGGCCCCTGCCAGGCATGGTGCCAGAGCCCAGCGGTGCCTATGAACCACACCGACTGGACCGGCAGGGCTGAGTGACACGGGTGGAGAACAGGCCAGACTGGCCCTCCGTCCTGGAGGACGCGTGGGCACCTCGCTGAGTTCACGAACCGTGGCTAAGCCTGGACGTTGGGTCTGATTATGCTTCTGAGAGGACCTGAGGAACTTCCCGGTTCCATTGATGAGGCTCCAGGATCCCCTCCCCTGCGGGTTTTCCCCATGCTCTGCCTCCAGCTGTCATCACAGTGATCTAGCTGAGCTGCTTTCAAACAGTGGGAACCATTGCTGAGAAACCAGTCATCCAGTCTGCTTTCTTGCCCCAGGCCTGTGTCATCCTTGAGGAAGATTAATGGAGCCACTTAAGTGGCCCATATGTGGGAGAGACTTAAAATATTTGTTGTTTTTCTCTCAGGCATCAAAATTTGTTGAGTAAGAGAATGCGTGCGGGCGAGCAGAATTGTGGGTGGAACAGGAACTTGGTACATGATCTTGGGTTAGACAGACCTGGCTTTGAATCCCAGGTGTATTTGTTTGACGACCTTGACCAATTTCCTTAACTTCTCTGAGCCTTAGGCTCTCTGTCTGTAGAATGGGAATAAGAATTCATTACAACCTTCATTACAGGGTTGTTGTGAAAATACCCTGAAACAATATTTGTAAAGTTTTAGCCCAGTGTCAGCCATGTTGTGGTTTTTCAATAAATTATTATTTTTATCCTAGAGCTGGTGGGAGCTTGCTGATGTCTTTACCCCATCCCTGTCCTTCCAGAATGCTTGTCCTTAATTACTCTGCCACCTGAAGGGCACCACCTTTCTGGTTCCTACTCTGGTCTCCCTGCCCAAAGCATTCCCACTCAGAGGCCAGCCAAGCAGACTTTTTCAAGGCCAATGATGTTCTCAGAGCAGTGATGTCAGGGCTTTTCATTGTGTGTTGCACTCGACACACATGGCAGTCAATGCCATGGCTGGGAGGTTCGTGCTCTAGACAGGATGACAAAACATGGCAGTGATTCCAAATGTCAGTACTTCCTAGAACTTTCTGCAGGATGGCACCAGGTAGAAGTGAGGCAGGAGATAGACGGACCCCAGGCTGAACAGTTTCTACCCTGTGGACAGAAACTCCATAATAGCAGAAACTCCATAAAAGCAGGATGATGGAGGAGGCTAGGCCCTGCCCAGATAAGAGATAAAAGACCACATATTCCTCATTCTCGAAGTCAAGGAGACCTCCCTGACTACACATGCACAGAAAGGCTCCTTGGAGGTCAAAAATGGAGGGGGCGCCACCTCATAGTAAATGATGTCAACTACCCACAGTCCTCTTTGCTAGAATCCATCTTGGCTAAGAGATGTGCACGCACACAGGGGAGGATCCTGAGAAAGACCAAATATGGACTCAGAACCAGGCAAAGCAAGATAATTGGTCAAAGGAAACACAGAAGAAATGCCCCATAAAAGTGATTCAAGCTACCATGAGTGTGCAACTCTCTCTCTGAGCCCGCCCACACGTCCTGTACTCTTTTTCCTCCTAATGAACACTTTACTTACTTCACTATGTTCCGTCTCTATGTGGAAATTCATTTCTACATAGCTGACAGGCCAGGACCTTGTTACTGGCCACTGGTCCCTGGTGGTCTGGTATCTAGGATTCAGTGCTCTCACGGCTGCTGCCCGACCTCAATCTCTGGCTGGGAGCTGAAATCCTGCTTCAAGCCAGTGCCGGCTGAGGCCACCTGAGATCAGAAGACCTTCGCTTGACTGATAGCACCACCTGGCAAGGGGGAAGCCTGCACAGTGTAAGGGCCGAGAATGCAGGCTCTGGAGTCAGGCTACTTGGGTTAGTTAAACCTGCTTCTACCACTTGCTGCATGGCTGTGGGCAAGTTACTTAAGCTTTCTGTGCCTCAGTTTCTTGATCTGTACATTATGGTTAATAATAGCGTCTACCTTCCAGAGTTCTTATGAGGTTTAAGGGAGATGATGCTGTACTTGGTATCATTCTTGCCCTGCATAAAAAAAAAAAACAGGAATCTGTTTAAATATGACGATGGTAGGACCACACTCCCAGAGATTCTTGGGGTAACAGCAGACCCTAGAATCTGCATTTTGACAAGCCCCTGCATGACTCTGAGGCATGCTCCAGGGAGCAAGAAGGAGGAGAAATTGGCTCTGCCTGGGCTTCGGAGAAGTCTTTCCAAAAGGATGATTTTTGACATGGGCCCTGAAAGATGAACTTGAGTTTACCAAGCACAGACGGGGAGGGACAGGGCCACACTACCATCAGGAATTTCACGTCACATTCCTCGGCCTTGCTCTGCCCTTCTCTGTACAGGGACGGGCCTCTCAGCTCTCTGGCTCTCCCTCTGGCTCAGTTGAACATTGCCACCGGGATTCTGACTTCTGCCTGCACCAGCCGAGCTGCTGCCACGGGGCCCTCCTGGGCCATACCACCTACAGTGCTGGCCAGGGGTAAAAGGGGCCTTTTCTTTCCAAGGCCCCCACTGAACACACACGCGTTTCCTCGCAGGTGTCTAGCTCAGCTGCCTGAACACAGAGGTAATTCACAGGAGATGAGGAGAGGCGTTTGGGGTTTCCAGGAAAACACACCTCCCTTTCCCTTTGTCAGCTGCTGCACTGAACATGGCTGGAGAGGACCTGTCTTCAGAAAGGCCTGGCGGAGGGTGTGAAGCCAAGATTCTTGAAAGAAATTTCGTTTAGGGCTCCTGGGATGCGATATTACTCGGTACATGCGGATTCTCCGGGCCAGGGTGAGCTGAGGACTGGCCTGCCCCCTAGCCCAGCAGTGCGCGTGTCTGTCCTTTGGAAAGACTGAAATCCTTGGACAAGTCTAGTTGGAGGGTGTGGGTGGAGGACGGATGTAAAAACACAAACAAAATTGAGAGTGGTTATGAACACATACAGGAATACTTTGCAGTTTTATGCCATACATTTGAAAACAACAATGAGATAAGTTATGTCCTCATACATAAAATGAATAAAAATAAAATTTAAATTAAAATCTTGCATTCAGAAAAAAAGTATCCACAATCTGCTAGTGGCTGGGCCTCACCGGATGAAAGCGCCTTAGCTGAATCCAGTCCTCAGCCTCACAGAAACAGACACGTGATTTTGACGGGGTGGTGGGGCTGCTGAGGTGATGACTCCAGGCAGGGCTGCTCTGGAAATGAGAACTCTCAGTGTCCGGGTTCAGCTTTTTAGCCAGGTTTCTTCATCAGGGTGGAAGCAGAGAGGGGGAAGAGAATGAGAGATGGCAGACGCTCTCTGCACAGAGATTTGAAGTCATTCTTTACCAGGACAAATGGGGTAGGTGAGTATTCCAGGCAGAACAGTAAATGTCAAGGCCATGAGTTCAGATTCTGCCCAGCTTGTCTGAGGGGCAACAAAGGAACCAGTGTAGCTAAGGGAAGGGACAGCAGGAAAGGAGATCAGAGAAGCAGCGAGGGGCCGACTGTGTAAGGCCTTATAGATGATGTAGGAATCGGTTTTATTTGGAGTAAAATGGGAACTCTTCAGAGGGCTTTGGGTAGATAGGAGGTATCAATTCATTAATTTGACAAATATTTAGTACCCACCATGTTCCAATTACTGTTTTAGACTTTAGGGTTTTATCAGCGAACAAAGCAGACACAAATTCCAGCCACAAGAAACTTGTAACGCTGAAGGTCTATGTTATAAAAGAAGAAAGGTCTCAAGAAATGACCTCAATTTCCCCCTTAAGAAGCTAAAAAAGGAAGATCAAAGTAAACCCAAAGTTGGTAGAATACAGGAAATGATAAAGATCAGAACAGAAATAAATAAAATGGAAAAGAAATATAATGCGGAGAAAAAACCCAGTGAAACCTAAAGCTGGTTCTTTGAGGAGATCCATAAGATTGATAATCCTCTAGTCAGACTGATCAGGTAAAAAAAAAAGAGAGAAAACACCAATTAGTAATATCAGGAATGGGAGATATGACATCTCTACAGATGCTACAGATATTACAAGGATAAAAAGGGGATATTACGGACAACGTTATCCCAATAGATTTGACAAGTTAGAACAGAAAAACCCCTTGAAAGAAACACACTACTAAAGCTTACTCAAGAACAAATAGGTAATGATGATAATCCTGTATCTATTAAAGTAATTGAATTTGTAATTAAAAACAAGCACACAAACAAAAACTCCAGGTCCTGAGGCCAGGTCTTTCTATCTCCTCCTCACTTGGTCCCCAGATGCAGGAAGCTGATGGCAGCAGCAATGGTAGACTCAGGAAGATCAGTTAGGAGGCTTTTCAGTCATCTGGATGAGAGATGATGGTGGTTTGGACCAGAATGGCCACAAATGGTGAGAAACGGTCAACTTCTGGGTATATTTTGAAGTTAGAGCTAACATGATTTTGTTACACACTGGATGTGGAAGTGAAAGACAGAGAAGAGTCAGGGACAACCCTAGGATTTTTGGTCCAAGCAACTGGAAGGATGGAGTTGCCCTTAACTGATTTAAGGAAGACTGTGGGAAATAGAGTTTCAGGGAGAAGATTAAGGAGTTTAGGCTTGGACAATGTTTCCAAGTGGAAACATTGAAGAGAAAATTGAATATTGGCGGTGGATTGGGTATAGGCATCTGGATTTCAAGATGGAGGACTTGGTAGAATATAAAATTTAAGAGTTATCAATGCATGAATTGCATTTAAAGCCACGTCATTTTAATGAGTCACCAAGGGAGTGTACAAAGGGGAAGAGAAGAGGAGCCTTAGACAGATTCAATGTTAATAAGTGTGGGAGATAAGAGGGAAACGAAGATATCTTCAGCAAAAGAGATGAAAAGAAGGACTTCCCTGGTGGCGCAGTGGTTGAGAGTCTGCCTGCCGATGCAGGGGACGCGGGTTCATACCCCGGTCTGGGAAGATCCCACGTGCCGTGGAGCGGCTGGGCCCGTGAGCCATGGCCCCTGAGCCTGCGCGTCCGGAGCCTGTGCAACAACAGTGAGAGGCCCGTGTACCGCAAAAAAAAAAAAAAAAAAAAGAGATGAAAAGAAGAGAACAAAAAGATTTGAAGGGAAATCAGAAGGATGTGATATTCTGGAGATCAAGGGAAGAAATGATGCCAGGAGAAGGAAGTGATCTATTATATCAAATGGTGCTGAGAGCTCATGTTAAAATGACCACTAAGAAATGACCATTTGGCTTAGCCACATGGGCATCAAAAGCTGATTGGGGTAGATTTAGGAGAGGAGAGGAATTGTCAGTGAGTATAGATAGCTCCTTCAAGGAGTTTTCCTGTAAGAGGGAGCTGGGACATGGGAAGAGTATGTCTGTAGAGAAAGGGAAATTGATGAGGCAGGAGCGGAAGGAATTGCTGGGGAGATGTCCTTGAGAAAGTGAGAGAGGATGGGATCCAGGACACAGGCAGGTGTTGGCCTCCACACAGTTCATCCGCAGGAGCAGGAGAAAAGCTAAAGGACATGGACACAGATGCAGGTGTGTGGGGAGATGTGGGGAGGGAACACTCGAGGAAGTGTTCTTTCTAGGGCTGCTTCTTCCCTCTGCGATAGGCAGCAGGTCATTGGCTGAGATGGAGGGTGGGGGAGGAGGTGTGGGAGGCCTGAAGAGAGAGAGGTAGGAGATATTCAACTAGGAGAGTAGGAGAGTGAATGGGTCCATGATTACCAGGCAGCATTGAAGGCCCACTTGAGGTTAGCAGTCATAAATTAATGTTAAACCGGTCGGGAAGGTTGTGTACTTTCCTCCAGCCATGGTCAGCTGTGTGGGCACCAGAATGGAGTAGGCTCCGAAGTGGAGTTAACCAGGGTTAGAGTTTTGCCAAACCAATACAGTAAAGCGAAGGAAGGGTGTTGAAGATGAAGAAGTATGGAAAAAAAGAAGATATGATTAAAGTGATAAACCATGGAATTTAAGCCAAGTAAATTAGGGAGAGAGAACATGAGGGGCGCAGAACAAGTTAAAAGGCAGAGGATCCAGCAGTCCCACTGTGATGAAGGACTGTTGGTGACGGCATTTCAGGAGCAGTGAGCTAGGAAGTTGGGAGGCACTGGTCAGAGAGGAACATGCACCGAAACTGAGAATATGGAGGGGGTGCGGTTTTTATCAGTGTCAGGCATGTGACTGAGGCCATTTAGAGTATCTGTGATAGGGTGGAAGATGAGACCATTGGAGGAGAGGAGATCATGGAACTGAGAAGCCAGATACATGGGGTGTGGTCCCAAGAATGATGACATGATGGTGTGGGTGAGAGTGACAGTGAGCCACATGCTAAGATCCACATCAAGAATGAAGGAAGGTGATCTGGGGTGTGTGGGAGACTGTACCTAGGAGGGTGATGGGTGCTGCAGGCTGATGATGTGACCTTCAAAGCCCAGAAGCTCTTAAAGGAATGGCCTGACACAGCAAGAAGGAATGAAGAAGACACCTGCCCCACCAAATGGTAGGAGGGATGTAGAAGAGAAAGATAAGTCACCCCTTGAGCAGAGGCTGCATGGAATTGCTCCAGAAGAGAGCCTGTGCTCAATGAGAGCAAAAAGGGAAAGAGACGACAGTGAAGATACAGGATAATGTTTCTATTGGTGACATCCCACCACGCTTAGAACCTCTCAGACCAAGTCTCATGCTACCTGCTCACTCCCTTCCTGCACTCCAGCCACAGCGTCTTTAGCATGTTTCTTAGACATGCCAAGTTCTTTGCAACCCCAGGGCCTTTGCATATGCTTGAAATCACACCTCTGCCCCCACCCCACTCCTTTAGATCTCATGTTGAGTATTATTTCCTCTCAGAAACCTTGCTGAACATCCTCCTTAAAACAGGGTGCTGTGCTGGTGCCACAGAAGTGATCTACACACAAATTTTCTGCTGTCAAGTAGTCCAGTCTTGTGAAGCAGATGAGGAAGTGAGCAGGTGATTTGGAGTTTGCTAAGAGCCATGATGGGGCAAACCCAGAGACAGCACACAAGAGAAAGCCTTAACTCAGCCACGGTAGTGGTGGGGGGATTCAGAAAATGACTAAACAGAGGCCTAAAGGATGAACAGGAGTTAGTTGAGAGAGGGTGGGAGGCTATTGAGAGAACGTAGGGAGCCCTTCTGATGGCTGAGTTAGAGGAGGTGAGAGGGGCTGATGCTGTAGAGATGCGGATGCGGGGCCTGTGGCACATGCTAAGGAGCTGGGGCTCCACTGAAGGATGACTATTTTGTCTTTAGAAGGTACATAATTCTTTTGCTGAACAATTATGAGCAGAAACAGAACATGATCAAACTGGGCCCCCATTGTGTTTGGCCCCAGAACAAGTGCAGAGCTGGCACTCCAGAGCCAGATGACCCCAACCTTCTGGGGGCACAAAACAAGGCCTAGAGCTCTCTGGAGAAAAACATTTGGCTGGAATCCTGCAATCACCAGAGCTACAGAATGTCCTAGACTATTGGCCTCCCACCCACCACCCAGACTATTTTATTAACCAGCTTTACAATAGTTACACCTTCTCCATTTGATCCCAGTGCCACATCTTGACCTGCCTTGTACCTGTTACCAGTAGAATCTGCTACAGGCCCTGGTGTGCAGGAATACTGAGTTCCTTTGTTTTCTTATTGTGGTTTGAATGTATATCTCTCTACTTCTGGAACTATGTCAAGGTCCTCAAGTCCTTCACAGGACCAAGGGTTCTGGTTCTTGGGCATCTGTCTCCACGGGTTACCATGGAGACAGCTGGGTCTCTTACAGCAGGGGGCTCATAGGTCTGCAGGCTCAGGGATGCTTCTCTGCCATTCTCGGGACCTGGAATTTCTTTGTAGGCTGGAAGGGCAGCACATCCTGGCACTGCAGCCACTTCCCTCTGGGGCCTTGATACGTCCCTGGGGCGCTGCAGGGCCAGGTTGGGAGTGGTGGTTTGGAGCCCTCACCCCACCGGGCCAGGAGAACTCTGCAGAGGGGAGAAACCCCCTCTGCCTTTTGTTTCCCCTGGATACATGACTTCTTCCCTCAAACCCAGCCCTCCCTCGTGTACTTTCACAATAGTCCTGGAGGCCCTTAAAACCCAGAATCTGATTTTAACAACTGAAAAACTTGTTTCCCTTTCTCCTAATCTTTAAATCTGCCCAGAAATTGAGGGGAAATGTTTGCATTCCATCCTTTAGGGGCAGCCAAGAAGTGGATTAAGAATAAAACAATTCAGTTTCTATATTCAAATATCCTATCTTCACCTGCCAGCCTCCCACTTACCCTCAGCTCAGACGTCACCTCAGATAGAAATTATCCGTATTCATGAGTCACCCTTACTTCTCAATCCCTCTGCATTACTTTCCTCCGTATGGCCAGCCCACACCTGGCTCATATCAAGTGTGTGCTAAACTGAACCGAATTCAGGGCAAGATGGTGGATTAGCAGGTTCTGCCTGTTGACTGGTGGCTGCCCAGGGAAGATGGGCTTAGATGAGAGGCACCAGAAGAGGTACAAGACTGGGGGACACCTATAGTTCTCATAATAGGACAAAGGCAGAACAGGAAATGGAGGGCAGGGCCACGCCCCCTGGCTTCCCACCTCTATTTGCATCCTCCCTCCGAGAACGGGAGACGTTTCTAGCATCGACCAGCAGGTGGCAGCCTTGCTCCTCAGATGAGGGACTCCTTTCCCCAGGATAAGCTAGCACGGCTTCTTGCCGTGGGAGATGGTCCCCAGGAGGCCTTCTCAAGGCCAGTCTCAGAGAGTAATTTGAGGCGCAGACAAGGCCAAGATGCCAGGTGCTCTACACGCAGTTGGATCTGTAACTATTTGTGGATCCAATTTTTTCTAATTCCAAGACTTCTTAGATCTAGAGGTCTTGCATACTTGTTTAAAAAAAAAAAAAAAAGGATGCACAGGTCTCACCCAGAACCACTAAATCAGAATCTCCTGGATGGGTCCCTGGGAAGCCCCAGGTGATTTTGATGTAAGCAGGCCAAATTCTTATTTGCCTGATTTGATTCCATAGGCCAGCCTTTCAGACACAAAGTTGACTTTATCGATTAAGAAAGCCTAGCACAGCTCAGCCTACAGCCCACCGCTCTGCCAGAGGCACGAACTTCATCGGCGAAGGCTGAGCAGGTGTCTCCAGGAGATGGCTGCTGGGCGCCAGGCACAGCCTCGTGCTCCCACGGCACCCTCCTCTCTCCTTGTTCCTATACCAGCCTTGGCTCGGGCTGTAGCCAGAACACAGCCCACGCCCACCGCCCGCTGAGCTTTCACTCCACCGCAGGGCTTGCTGAGGAGTCTGCGGAAGCAAACGGTTTAGTAAGCCGCCCCATCACCTCTCAGGCAGGCACCCCATGAAACTGAGGCACATGGAGGGCGTCCTGGTGTTGATCGGGGGCCCAAGTTGGCAGGGCTACCCATGCATGGAAAATCCGGGCTGGGTGGATGACTGTGGGTCTTCACAGCAGGGGACTACGTTATCGCTGGTCTCTCTTCCTGCAGCCTCCCCCAGTCACTGCCCCCAGATGGCCCTGGGCACAAAGCTGCCAACGTGGGGAAAGCTTGGAGGAGGGGAGCCCAGGTGCTAAGCAGCCAATGTGAAGGAGCTGGCCTGGTGGGGGTCTGCCCTGATGGCTCCCCACATAGCCATCCACCACTTCTCGCCTCCATGCCGTGTCTACTCTCTCCCTCTGCCTCTTCCTGGACTGGCCCCTGCCATCCAAATCCTATGTGTTTCAGAAAGTCACTTTCAGATGCCACTTGTGAGGCCCCTGCACTGTCTTCCCTGCGGTCGGTGCAGCATCTTCCTCCTCCACCTCCTGTAGCACGTTCTCTGACGCCCCCTCATGGCGCCATGTGAGAGCATCCCTCCTGTACGTACATCTTCCCGACTGCATCGGAAACAGGGGGTGGTGGTACCGTGTGACGTCTGCCCCCAGCCCCTAGTGCAGGGTCTGGGAAGGACCTGACAAGAGGAGGTGCACAGGAAGTGATAAAGAAATCCAGAAAAGAGGTGTGGTTGTTAACTCTTGCAAATGCATAAGGATGCTGGAGAAGATGGTGGCAATCTGGAGTCGACAAGGAAGGTTTCATCGTGGAGGTGGGAATGGATCTGGGCCCTGAAGGAGGGGTTAAGTGATTAGGTGAAAAGGCCACCAGCATGTTATCAGATCTTTCTTCTTAAGTCAATGCTGAAATATTCAGGGTGGGAGGAAAGTGGCCCATGGTGGCCATGGACCAATCAACGATCAACAGGCGATCCCGTTGATGCTCTTGGTCAATCCCCAGTACAACTTTCTGGAATGTGTGGAACTACCCAGGATTGAGGAGTGCATGGAGAGCCACACCCTGGCTTCCTCCCTGGACCCAGCTCACACTCAGAAAGGAACATCAAACACAAAACCAGAGAGAGGGCTGGAGGCAGATATGCTGTCAGGGTGGGCATGGCACCCCCAAACCCAGTCCTTGGGCTTATGGTGTGGCCATGCTTGACACCAGCCCAGCAAAGCCACATCATAAAATCAAAGAGGGAACAGCCTGAGAGGTGGAATTCACGTCTTTGGGGAACACATCTTTGGGGACTTCTGTGCTCTCAAGAATCTCCTCCACCTTCTCCCCTGACCCGGAGGTATGCATTGTGAGACTTTGCGTGCTTCCCCTCTTCAGTGAAAAGTTTGGGGTCTTTGCTTAACGAGGGTCAGGGTGTTTGGAGGGGACAGCAGGCAGGATGGAGGAAGGGGGCCCCCAGGATGAGTAAAACCTTGTTCTCCAGCTTCTTCGCTCCTCCCAGAATGTATCACCCATGCTCACCATCCTCCCTTCTGAGTTTGTCTAAGACAAAGAAAGGTTCCACCAGGGAGTCCCCTCTTGGCCACCCCATGGGCCCCTGAGAGTGGGTGTGGATGCTGTGGTCCAGGTGGGGAGCTGCAGGCCCATGACATGGTCAGCACCCCACCCTCCCCCTCCACGGCTCGCCCAGCCTCACCTCTGTTGTCTGGGAAAACAGCACCCAAGGACAGAGCGTGCCTTGCGTTCCCCTAGGAGAATGCGCTCTTTCTCTACTATCTGATGGAGCTCTGGCCAAAAAGTGTACATCTCCCTGCCTTCCTTTCTTCCTCCTTGAGGGCCTCACTGTGTCCTTTATCAGGCCACATTGCTGAGCTCAGAAAAACAGACAAGTTATGTTCATGCGGGAGCAGCCTTCTCTCTTGTGGCATCCTGTAGATCTGGCCATCTGTGGCCGCCCCAGCTTTGAGCCCTAGGCTGGCCCTAGGCCACACCCCTCCTCCCCTGCTTCAGGCTGGCCTGCCGCCTCCCATGAGTCACTCAGGTAAAAAGGAGGGCAACCACAAGAGGAAAACAATCACTTTTGTTGCCCTAGGGGGAGGTCCCCGTCCGGGGTAGAGTAAAGCTGGAGCACTACTTGCAGGTCCACAGAAGTCAGGCCTGTCCCTGGGGCAGCAGGAAGAGGCTGCACGGAGATGCTGGGACAGGGAAGCCGAAGCATCCCGGAACCCAGCCCGCGGCATCCTGACTTGCCATTTCTGATGTCAGCATCTTCCTATGCCCTTTCATGGGGTCAGAACCAGGGAAGGCAGAGGTAATGAGATCAAAATGATGCTGGGTGAATTTTATGGAAGATGAGTGTTGAGCCCATTTCGCTGACCAGCGCTTATCGGTAAACAAGCTGCGGCTCTTCCCTCCTGGCTCATCCCAAACACACTCTCCCTTCTCTGCATCCATAGCTCTGATTTGGTTCTTCATTTTAAGACATGTGATTTGTCTATGGGTCTGTCCTCCCCACTGGGAAGCCCTGGGTTCCCTATCTCTGACAGCGAGTGCAATGCTTGCCCCTCGTGGGCACACAGTGGACATCTTTTGAGGTAATGAATGAACACTTAGGTTCCATATAGCCCCAGAGGCTCTGAGGACAGAGCAGCTGCTGAACTTGGGGTGCTGATTTGGGTGCTCCTCTGAAAGTGAGGGGAGGGATGCTGCGGCAGGACTTTGCGTCCTCTGAGTCGCTAACCTTGTAAGAACAGGGCCATCCTCAGGTGGGTAAACCAGCCTGGTTCTGTCCGCACATCTGTGCTGCCTCCTTTCCTTGACCATTCCTCCTGGGCAGCACGTCTGGGTCTCATTTAGTTTTGAACTCTAGCACAGAGCCTGGTCATCCCAGGCGCCTAGCAAATGCCCATTAGATGAAGCGTGTTCTCGTCTGCATCTGTGCCTGGGCGCCGTAGACACCCATCGTGGCTGTAAGGTGGCTGTTTGGGAAGCGTATTGACCCACCCCTTCCCTGCACATCCTGGGACAGGAGCCCCAGTGATGGGTCCTCTTCCCCTTCCCTCCCCCAACATCTGCCCCAGAGCCTGCTGTGGCTCCCTGGGCCCCTGCAGGCCTGGCAAACCCCTAGCATAAAGACACAGTATTTATAGGATGCTCTGATGGGTAGAGGAAAGAGAACACATTCTATTTGATAGAAGCTTGAGAAATTCTCAGGAGAAGAATGAGCTGGCTCCTCATATTTGACCCAAACTGCCCAGAATGTTGTATCTTCCCCTCCTCTCCCTCACTTTCCTTCACAAGCTGCAGAGGACGGAGTATCAAGCCCATCACGCTAACCAAGACCTTTTGGTCACCGAAGGACCTGGTGCACGTGCCAGAAAAATACATCTCCTCCCCTCCTGCCGGGAGCCCAGGTCCCCTCAGAGAAGCCTGCTGGCTCTGCAGGTGCTGGATTCCGAAATTGCATCTTACACTTGGTATCCTGAGACCCGCCGAGGAAGCAGGGACCACCTCTGACTCAGGAGTGGACTCGTGTAAGCAAAAGGGAATCTCCCAGGCCAGCCATAGCAGACACTCATGGTTTCCTGCTCTAACTAGTCCTGAGTATTTGCTTAAATGAGCTCTGGGTGACATGCCTGAAACCTCAGACAACGGTCACACACACTCACACCTGCTCTAAGCCCTGTGCTCTCGGCTACACACACAGCACCCGTGGTGCAGACACACCTAATGAATGGACCTTCTAGGCTCGGGGAGTAGAACATGGGCCTGCTGAGCATGAATCGTATCAAGAGAGTGGGGACCCTGAGAACTGTAACAGCCCACGAGAAAGATGGTGGCCTGAGTAGGGACAAAATCACCCATAGGGTCAGATCCCGAATGATGTGGGAACATGGAATGCATGAAAACCCCAAGTGGAGACCGAAAGCTCAGCTGGATCCCCATCTTGTCTGTCTAGGCAAGAAGCCCATTGTCCAGTCTATTATCCCAGTAGAAAGCAGCAGAAGTAACAATAATTACCAAAACCAAAGCCAAACCAAACCAGGGACTTCCCTGGCGGTCCAGTGGTTAAGACTTTGTGCTACCATTGCAGGGGGCATGGGTTCGATCCCTGGTTGGGGAACAAAGGTCCTGCACGCAGTGTGGTGCAACCAGAAAAAAAAAAAAAAAAAAAAGCTTGGGACTTCCCTGGTGGCACAGTGGTTAAGAATCTGTCTGCCAGTGCAGGGGACATGGGTTCGAGCCCTGGTCCGGGAAGGCCCCACATGCCACGGAGCAACTAAGCCCATGCACCACAACTACTGAGCCTGTGTTCTAGAGCCTGCAAGCCACAACTACTGAAGCCCCCACGCCTAGAGCCCGTGCTCCGCAACAAGAGAAGCCACCACAATGAGAAGCCCGTGCACCGCAACGAAGAGTAGCCCCCTCTCGCAGCACCTAGAGAAAGCCTGCACCCAGCAACGAAGACCCAACACAGCCATAAATAAATAAATAAATAATTTATTTGAAAAAACAAGCTTCATTCCTGATAGACGGCCCAAGAGACAAAAGAAAGGAAACATCAGAAGGCATGTTGAATGCTGAACAAGACTTTCTATCATTTGAACATAAGCAAAACCAAACCAAACCTTGTCAGTTTCCATGTTGGTTTGATGGGGGAGTGCTCAGAGTTAGTGGGGGGGAGAGCAGCTTTCCGGGCAGCCAAGTAGGCAAGAGCCTGCTCTGCCCGGGGCAATGTATCCCCCTGGTCATCTGCTATGCCCCTGTGCTCCAGTCTGCTCAGGGATAATAAGATTTTTGTTCTCGAAAGTTGGAACATGTAGTAGCCCAAATGCGATGACTTCTGTGGACATCAGCCCTCCAAGTGACATTAGTGCAGTAGAGCGTTTTCTGCTCAAAGCCCCCTGCCTGTCCCACAGTATCCCATCTCCCTGGAATTCAATCCTGGATTCACACTCAGCTAACTCATTTAAGTGCCACTAAATGCTGGTAGGCCTCATAACAACCCTACAAGGGGCATATTTTCCTTCCATAAATCCAGAAATTGAAACTGATTGCTTCCACCACTTGCCTAAGATCACAAAGCTAAGTGGTCTTCCGATTCCTAACGCAGTGTTTTGCTACCACACAAAAGCTGCCTCCTTCTTGTTTGAATCTGGAATGGTGCCATTTGCCCTCTCTAAGTCCCTCAGCAGGGAGACAAGGCAGGAAGAGGCGGGGCAAGGTATAGTCAGAGACTTGGCATGGACCCTTTCCTCCATGTGCCCTCCTCCTCCCATGGAAACTGACTGCCGTGTTCCCTGGAGGTCTCCCACGGTGGTCAAGAACGTGAACTCAGGAGCCAGACTGCCTGGGTTTAAATCCCATGCACTGCCACGACTACCCATGTGACATCAGAAAAGATATGTCTCCCCTCTGGACCTCAGTTCCCTCATCTACAAAGTGGGATTATAGTAGCACCACCTCATAGCGTTTGTTTTAAGATGAACTGAGTTGATTTGTGTAAAGTATGTAGAACACTGGTTAGCACTTAGTAAATGGTCCGTGTCTATTATTGTTGTTAATAACAGTTACTTTCGATACTTCATATTACGTCCGAACAGGGCAAATTGGTTGCCTTACTCCCCTTTTATGTAGAAAACAAAATACAAACAACTGAAGCTAAACAGCCAATAGGTGCTCTAAACTCAGGGTCCCAGGCTGCACCTCTTGCTGAGCTAAGCTCTCTGAAGCTCCCCCTGGGAGCTTTCTTACGCCCAAGAGGTTGGGGCTGCCAGCAGCTTCTTGCTGCCTTGCACGTAGGATGGACAAGTGCCTGCTTCTTGGCCTTGGCCTGGCCCTGAGGGCCCAGTGCAAAGTTCCTTACACGGCCTGGAGCTTATTCCAGGCTTCCTAACAGGAAGAACCAAAACACTGGCTCCTCTCTGAATCCTCACGTTCTTCTTATTCTCCTCTTTCTTTTAATAGGATCCAGGTGGCCCCTTACTCAAACCAACTGCTTAGAGAGCTGCCTCCACCTTTCATTTCTTTTGACAGTTTTCTTTCCCAGAAGGTAGGATGGGGAACATGACGAGGGAATGTGACGTGGACCTCACTGAGATGGAGAAGAATTGCTTGTAGAATGGCAGCAATGGGGTTATGGGGGGAATGTACCCATTTCCCTGTGAAGCTTGTGGTGGCTGAGGAGAGAAACCCATGCTACAGGCTCAATGCATTTTTCCAGACTGTAGGGAGAAGATTTCAATAGACTCACGGAGAAACACAAATATGATTTGTTTTAGTTAAGATGATCCTAGCTATTGTAATATACAAATTCTCAAATCTCAGTGGCTTAACATGATACAAGTTTATTTTGTACTCCCACAAAATCTGATGGGGAAAGGGCTCACTCAGGCACCCAGGCTGGCAGAGACACTGCCCATTTAACATGTGGCTCCTGAAGTGAGCTGGATTGGGGACATCCAGCTGCAGATGGGGAAGAGGGCCGTGGAGAGCCAGGGAGGAGGTCTTTTTGGATCAGCCCTGCAAACGGTATTTATCATGTCTGCCTTCATGACATTGGCCGGAACTCAACCACTGAGTTCCCTGTCTGAAGCGGGGCTGAGAAATGTAGTCCATGCTGGAGAGCCCCTCCCAGCACCAACTCCACACTGTGGACAGAGAACATGACTCTGGTGGAATCAGAAGGGGAATTCTAGAATGAGAGTCTACCATTGAAATCTCAGCTACTCCTGAGATGGAAGGAGAGACGGAGGGATCTAAAAGGGCCATCTTAATAAACATGGGGCAGTAAATAAAAAGGCAGAAGTGGCTACCCAGGAAGCTCTCAGATGAGCTCAGTGTTAAGAAAGAACATGTATAAAAGAAAAGCGGCTGTTGACCAATAACAACATAAACTATAAAAGACTGGTATGGCACTGTAAGAGTCATGTCAGGAATGCAAGCTATCTGAAAAATGTTAACACAGATTTTTAAAGCTTTTTAAAGCATTGTTTGAGCAGACAAACACAGGAGACTTAGCTCTGTCCCTAGTGGTGGGTGATCGGGTGTTACTGAGGGTCAGAAAAACATTCCTACCCATCTATTTTGCTTCCAACTTCTTTGTCAAAGGGAATGATTTCAAGACCAAAAGGAGCAGAAGACACCGACATCCTCAAAGAATGAAGAGTGTGCAAGAGTGAAACTTACTCCTCAAGTTAACTGACGTATCCTGGCCTGAGTATATTACATTCCAAAATTCTGAAAAAATTTCAAGAAGGGGGCTTCCCTGGTGGCGCAGTGGTTGAGAGTCCGCCTGCCGATGCAGGGGACACGGGTTCATGCCCCTGTCCGGGAAGATCCCACATGCCGCGGAGTGGCTGGGCCCGTGAGCCATGGCCGCTGAGCCTGCGCGTCCGGAGCCTGTGCTCCGCAACGGGAGAGGCCACAACAGTGAGAGGCCCGCGTACTGCAAAAAAAAAAAAAAAAAAATTTCAAGAAGGGATTGCTGTAGCTTCAGAAGAATAGTTAAGAACACACACCCTGGAACTAGACTGCCTGGGTTGGAATCTTGGCTCTGTCACTTGCTAGCTGTATGACCTTGGGGAAGTTACCTAATCAAGCTGTCTTAGTTTTTCCACCTGTTAAATGGGTAAAACAATAATACCTACTTCATGGGATTGCTGAAGGATGAAAGGATAAGATTCTATTTATTCTTAGCGCTCAGCCTGGCACCTATTCAGTGCTCAAAAACTGTTAGCTGATGCTGCTATAACTACAGTATATGGCTGATCTGATATGAAACATCGGCTAGGAAACATGGCAATCAGAGAAAAGCTTAGAAGACAGAGATAAACAAATACATTCTAATTTTGAAAAGAAAAGAAATGAATTTTCTCAATGCTATCAGTGCCAGGCAAAATTTCTGGCTGTACCGTTATTCAATAATTATTATTACACACCTACTATGTGTTGGGCCCTGGAAATATAGCAGTGAACAAAATAAACAGAAGTCCATGCCCTCTTCAGTGTAGTAGGTCTAGTAGGAGAGACATATAATTTTAAAAAATAAGTAAATATACAACATGTTTGTTGCTGATATGTGGTGTGGAGAGAAACAAAGCCGGGCAAGAAGATGCAGGGTGTTAGAGGGAGAGGGTTTCAATATTAAAGAGGAGAGTCAGGCAAGGTCTTGGACACAAGAAGACCTTTTAGTAAAACCTGAAGATGTGTCACCCTCTGGAGATGGAACGGCAAGTGCAAAGAGCCCAGGAAGGTGTCCTGTGTGGCTACAGTGGAGGGACTTGTGGGGAGAATGGCAGAGGATGGGGTCAGAGAGACAGCAGGAGGCCAGACCGGGCAGGGCTTTGCAGGCCCTTGTGAGGACCATGGATGGTCCTTAGAGAGATGACAGTCATTGACCTGGGGAGTGATATGCTCTGATTTACATTTTAAAAGTTCACTCTATGGTGTAACAGACTGAACGGAGGCTTTGGTGGAAGCAGGGAGGCCTGTTACGACGTTCTTGTAATAAACTGTGCAGTGATGATGGCTTGAATCAGGCTGGTAGCTAAAGGAGGTGCTGAGATGTGGTCTAAGAAGTAGTCAAATTCTAGACAGAAACAACTGGATTTTGTTAATAGATTGAATGAGGATGAGAGAAAAAGAGAGGTTAATGTCAAGGGTCTGGGCCTGATCAGCTGGAATGATGGAGGGATGATGAAATGGGATGACTATAGGAGGACCTGGCTCAGGGGGTGGGAGGAGATGAAGAGCTTCTTCTTGGATAGGTTACAGTTGAGATCCTTACTTGGCATCCCAGAAGAGACATGTGGCAGCTAGTCGGATTCCTGAGTCTGGAGCTGAGGGAGGAGGCCAAGGTTGGAGAAGTATATCCATGAGAATGGATGTACCTCTCTCTGGTGGCGCAGTGGTTAAGCATCCGCCTGCCAATGCAGGGGAGATGGGTTCAAGCCCTGGTCCGGGAAGATCCCACATGCCTCAGAGCAACTAAGCCTGTGCGCCACAACTACTGAGCCTGCGCTCTAGAGCCCGCGAACCACAACTACTGAGAACGCATGCCACAGCTACTGAAGCCCACGCCTAGAGCCCGTGCTCTGCAGCAAGAGAAGCCACCGCAGTGGGAAGCCCGCGCACCACAACAAAGAGTAGCCCCCGCTCACTGCAACTAGAGAAAGGCTGCACGCATAGCAACGAAGACCCAACACAGCCAAAAATAAATAAATAAAATAAATAAATTTATTAAAAACAAAAAGAGACTAAAACCTAGAAAAGAGAGGAAGTCCTAAGGACTGAGCTGGAGCACATCTCAATGTTGAATGTTGAGAAGAGGAGGAAGCAGCACAGGGAGACCCAAAAGGAGCAGCCAGTGAGGTTGGAGCACAACAAGGAGAGGGTAGTATCTTGAAGGCTAGTGAAGACAAGGTTTTCAGGAGGGAGGGATTGACTGTGTCAACAACTGCCAAGTGGTCAAGTAAGATGAAGACTGAAAAATGACCATTGGAACAGCTGGCTAAAAGGATTGTCAGTGGACCCTTGGAAAGAAAGTGGTGATAACTAGAATTCAAGATCCGTCCACCAAGAACAGGTTTTGCCAGATGACGCACATTCTTTTATTTAGAAAGTATCTCTGGACAGTGCAATAGTTTGGCCAGATTTCAACATGGTGGTTGAAAAAAAGACTCTTCTGGTATTTTTTAACATGATGGCAATACGTGGGCTTGTGAAACAGTTTTATTACTTGAATTTATAAATGGCATGTTCTACCCTCTCTCTCCTTGGCCTGTTCAAAAATTCTGTCACAGACTCGAATGAAAATATCATTGAAATGATAGTCCAGTGTGCAGACGTTGCAAAGCTAGGAAAGATAGAAATATATTGACAGAACACGTAGGATCCCAAATAATTCTGTTGGACTAGATGAATGGGCAGAGTTAACAAAGTAACGTATAATAAGAATGAATGGGAATTCCTGCATTTTGGTAGCAAGGACTGAATACCTCAATATCAGATAAGGAACCAGTGTTAGGCCATAGTAAATGAGAAAGCAACCCCAGAATTTAATGTTGATAATAAGCTCCACATGAAGTAACATAGCGATATGTTACCAAAACCTATTGTCATCCTAGAAGGGTGGTATCTACGGTAATTAGTTATCTTATGGCATCTCTGCTGGTCAATCCTCACCTACAGTATTTTGTTCCATTCTGGCATCATGCTTAAAGAGGGAAATTGACATAGCAGGGTGCATAGAGACGAGAAAAGCGGGACCCATGAAAACCACGACAGCTTCCATGCCGGTTCTCCACACTACTCTCAGGGTGGTTTCCCTTGAACACACATAGGCTCACATCACTCATTTATTTAACATCTTCAGAGCTCTTTCTCCCGTTACCTACAGAATAAAACCCAAGACTTTCCACATTCTAACCCTATCTCTGCAGCTCCATTCCCTCTATTCTTTCAGTGGGCTTGATGCCCTGGCCGCCTGTCCCCCTAAGCTTACCAAGCTGGTTCTCACTTCCTGCTTTCTCTCATTTCATGCCCTCCTGCAGGCTCCCAAAGCACCTATTTTTTCCCCTGCGTTCTTGCCTTAACTCACTATGTCATTGTTGCCTTTTTTTCCTACCGATATCCCAAACTAGACTGTAAGCTACTTCAGGGCAATGCTGCTTTTTTCACTCTTATTTTCTTACTTAGAGCAGATCTTGCCACAAAGCAGGTATTCAGTAAATATGAGGTAAATGAATGAAAGGGGAAATAAATGAATCGGTGCTGGTTCTTCTGACTAGAATGCCCTCCTTTTCCATTTGTCCATCTGGGAAATCTCATTCATTGTCTAAAGCGGCCAGCTCAGGCAACAGGCGTCCTGAGAATCCTTCCCGCCGCTGCAGGTGTTCACTTCCTGTAGCACTTGCCACGTGGCACCACAGAGCACTCAGGGCCTTGTACTTATGTGCCTACCTGGTCACTCTATCTTGTTCCTCTTCATATGCTCAGGATGAGGAATGACTCTAGCAACAGAGACTGTAGAGCACAGAGAAAGGAGAAATAGGATTTTTTTAATTAGGAGATTTAAAAAAAGAGATGGCCGTTTGGCCTTGGTGTTGCAGTGGTAACACATCTATGAGGGGTAAAGTGGATAGCTCTCCAGTCTCTTCCAACTCTGGGTCTTTGTGACTCTTGAGCTCTGGAATTCAACAGAGTTGTCCTATCACTGAATTGATAGAGTCTTGCTTCAGGCTAAGTGGCCCCAGGAAAGGGCTTGGAAGAAGCATGGCCCCCTTTGCAGCAGGCAGATTGTGGTATGAGAATAAGTGAGACGGTCACCGTCTGGGGCAGCAGAGAGGTCAAGGGAGAAGTTTCTAATCTCTCCCTGGCCTTACGGGAAGAAAGCTTCCCTGGTCCCACAGGGGTTGCTGGTGATGGAGCAGCTCGTTACAGCCTGCCCCAGCAGGCTCACTCCAAAGCCAGTCTGATTCAGGGAGCTCTGGCCACCGCAGACCTTTGTCTCCCTGCATTTGGGGTGTGGAGACACAGCCTTGTGCCAATGCCCCAGTTCATTCGGGCTCAGGGCAGGTCTGAATTCTCACAGAGATCTAGCGGGAGGTCATCAGTGTGGGAAGAGAAAGGTCATGGCAAGACTGAATGTCCCTGTGACCCTCAGCTGCAGGGCCACTTTGGCCCTGGGATAAGGGTGGAGGGAGGGGTGGGAGGTCAGGGGGGATATATCCACAGAACCTCTCTGCCAGCATTCTTTAGTCACGAGATGAGATTTCCAGGAAATCTGTGGGTCAGCATAGCAAGAGCCTGGCCTCAGCTTTCAGGCCATTAATAAAGGTTCAGAGGACATGGTACCTTGTCCTCAAAGGCTCAGCTTCCTGGAAAGGGCATGCAGAAGACTGTTCCCTCTGTATTGAGCCTGCTTGGGTCTGCCAGGTGTCTACAGGTCTGCACTCTGAGTGTGGGATAAGAACCATGCTGGCCGACAGGGAGCATTTCTAGGTTTGTTTCCTAAGAATAGAAGTGATAAGATAACAGCACTCAGGTTTTCTGTTCCATTCATCTTATCAAAGGGACAAAGTTTGTAAGTGCGGCGCTCACCTTTACAACCACCTGAGATGACATTTGATGGTTTCAGTGTCCCTCTGAAATGTTCCCCTTGCTTGACTCTCCCTACTTGTTCTCCTACCACCCTGTCCCTAAACACCACACCACCTCCCCTCAATCTCATCACCAGAATCTCAGAAAACAATTCAACTCACAATAAACTAGTAAAACTCTTAAGCTGAGTTCCCTTCTTTGTCTTTGCAGTGAATTGGGGGCCCCTAGTGGCCCCTAAAACTTGCATCAGTAACTTGCTTCTGCCCTGTCACACTCAGCAGCAGGTCCCGGCTCGCTCGGACAAGGACTGGCCTGACTCCACCGTGGACCCTGGGCTGGAACTGGCCTGTGTGATGGTGGAGAACGGTGCCCTCCGCTCTCAATTCTGGGAGGCTGCTATTCTAGGGAGAAATACAGATCTGGTAGACTATTTTTGAAGAGCAGTTAAAAACGATTTGTAACTGTAAGCACCTACCCAGAGAGTTGATTGGATCTTTACAAAAACAACATCTGGGACTTCCCCGGTGGCCCAGTGGTTAAGAATCTGCCTTCCAATGCAGGGGACACAGGTTCAATCCCTGGTCAGGGAACTAAGATCCCACATGCCGCGGGGCAACTAAGCCCGTGTGCTGCAACTACTGAGCCCACATGCTACATCAAAAGATCCCGCATGCCACAAAGAAGATCCTGCGTGCCGCAACTAAGACCCAACACAGCCAAATAAATTAATTAATTAATTTAAAAATAAATAAATAAATAAAACATCATTTAAAAAAATCTGTTGATTGTTATCTCAGTGCCTGTCACACAGAATCCATTCAATCAGCATTTGGCAGATGTCCTTTGAATTTGTTCTATCGACAATAATTTAATGGACAACAAACATTAGTTCTGGATACTGAGGGAGAAATAAAGAACAATGTCAAGTTCCAGTCCTCCACTGTCCTACAATCCTGTGGTGGAAGAAAGACATGTATTTGAAGAGTAAAATCCCACTGCAAGGCAATCTATGACTAGGGCACATCTGTGCGTTGCGGTCCTGCAGGCTATAAGAGCTGAGGGATGTTTTGCTTGGCTCAGCTCACCAAGTTGGCTGGGTCCTACCCAGTGTGCCCCAGGGCCACATACAGCAACTATGCAGGGCCATGACTTCAACCTGTGGAAGGAGATGACCACATCCTCCTCTCTCTAGATGTTAAGGTCCAATTCTTCCAGCTCTAATTTGGCTGGAAACACTGTATAAACATCAGAGATGATGTCATAGGGGAGGATTACAGAGGATATGTTGGTGTTACATTATTTAATTTTGTCAGTGAGCATGATAAAGGTAATGGATTGGAATTGCTATAATGTTTTTGATGCTTTGCCACGAGGAAATTGTTAAGGAAGGAAGCTTACCAAGGGTCATGAAGAGGAATCCAAAGCAGAATCAACACTAGGAAGTTCTCCCCTTTCAGATCCTTCTGCTGCCTCTGTACCAGTTCATTCTGGAAATCATAGCATGACCAGACCAGTGGGCAAACCTCATCCCTGAGTGAATCTCTTACCCACTCCAAACAGATGGGACATCATACCTTCAGCTTTCCACTCATGAGCAGACTGCCCTTCTTAGCTGACCTCTGCGTGGTCAGTCTACCACCTGTCAATTGTGTTTTCTCTTCCCTCTAGTTCTGGGCTCCCTGGAAGAAGATACTCATACAAGTATCTGTGGTGTTACTCGGATAGTTTCTGCTGTTTGCAAGATGCCACTGTTCTGGCCTTTAGTTAATTTCTCTGGTTCTTGACACAATTTATACATTTATGTAGATGACCAATCTCCCCAACCATATTCCTGGGTTCCCCTTTGCCCTGGCCCATCTTGGCCATGTTCAGGTGGGGTCTTTGTGTTTGCAAGTCATCTATGACACCTCCTACGCCACCCTCTTCTTCACGCCTCGCCCTCCTGCCAGACTTCTGCAGACCTGAAATGGAGGAATTGGTGGTTATTCTGGCCTGCAAATTCTCCAGCTATTTTTCCTCTCTTTTTAAAGGCTGGTCACCCTGCGATGCCCACGTGTTTATAGGTGTCTAGCCCACTTGGAACCTGGTTTTGAGCCACATCACTCTCCTGTCCTTATACTCCATGGGGTGAGGGATACAGTCTCTCTGGTTATGCTCTCCCGTACCCAGCACAGCACAGGGATACTCTAGGTCCTCAATAACTATTTGCTGAGTTAATTAATCAATAACCTAGTCTTCAGGGATTCTCACTTCTACCAGCAGAATGCCTCTTGCCTAATTCCACAGGTCCAAGAAAGTGAAGTCCAGATGTCCTCTCCTGACCCTCTCCCCCTGTCCACCACCTCCTTCCCAGTCCATAAGAAATTTCAGTCTGATCCCCCTTGCAGAACAAATCTATGCTAAAGGCAGAATTTTCTTTGAGGTCACAAGGAAGAATTTCAACATCAGCTGAAAATAAGCCTCCCAGGTCCTTTGTGATTTCAGTATTTGGCCCTTTGAACTTGTTGCTCACCTTCAGGCCTGGAAATCTCACTCTTTCATCTCTTTCCAAGACTGGTATTTTTCAGGTGAATTGGTTGGGGGTAGAGGGCAGATATGGGAGGGTGGGATGTGGCTTGAAGGAAGGTAAGGGATCTTTTATTTATAAATGGTCTTTGGCACCACTTTGATTTTCAGATGTCTTTGATTTCTCATCTGATAGATTTTCAGTGTTGTTCCCAAGTGTCAGTAGCCTTTTCCCCAGTTGCAAACATGTCAGATGGCTGTGCCTATCCCTGAGGCATGAGAGCGGGTGGAGGCAGACAAACAGTCCAGCGGGTGCAGGCCGAGGGAGGGCTGCCAGAGCGGGAGCAGGTGAACAGAGGAGCAGCGAGCCGTTCTCTGGAGCCCACAGCCCGCTGCGCCCACCCCCCAGCCCTGTCCCCTCAACGCATCGCAATCTCCTTGCAGACAAGGCTTCCACTACAGGCCTCTTGCTTCTCTGACGCACAAAGAATGTCTGGCTTGATAACCATTTATTCAGTGATTATAGGATTAACTGCAACCTGCAGCAGAGGTAAGCCTTTACACAAAGGTTTTGCTTTGGTTTTTTGGAAGGGAAAAGAAAATATAGAACAAACAAACATATTATCCATTAATGGGCACTTTCAACTTAGGACTCCAGCAATTTAGTTATCAGCGAGGATGTCCTCGTGCAAGGAGGTAATCAAGTTCAGGCTGTAGTGCCCACATCCCTCCTTTTCCTCACAGGCTCAACCTTTGATTGCAGTTGCCATGGCAAGAAAATTGTTGCAAGAGAACAAGAGAATGATGGTGCCTGTACTTGGGACGTGAGATGTTTATGAACATTCACACTTTCCTCTTTTCTCTGCTAGAAAATAAGAAGGAATGGGGGACAGGAAGCAATCTCATGTTCTCTATTATGTGCCAGGCATGAGGCTAGTTGCTTAACATATATATTGTATGAAATATGTATGTACGTGTGTGTATAAAGCCCTTTTCATTGTGAACTACAACTCACCTATCAAAGAGCGCACAAAACAAAGATGTTCAGCTAATTGCATGTGCAAAACTATTTGTAGAAATGTGTTCTTCCTTGAAAGAGGATTTACATTTGCTTCTGCCGGGCAGTTGGGATGGTTCTAATCCGAAACACCTGGGAGGGTTTGTCTAATTTTAATTCTTCCTTCTTCAGCATCTCAGCTCAAAGTAAGAGGATTCACCATTGACCCTTTTCACCCCTGGACTGCAATCCATTCCCTTAGTTCAGCCTCTTAGCTTCTCTCCAACCCCTCAGGATTTACCAAATACTCTCAAGCAGTCCTATCTACCAGTTTACTGCTCTGGGCCTCTATACTGGCCTGGTAATTCTTCACGCTCTTGTTAGCACTCACTTTTTTTTTTTTTTTTTTAAGCTTTTCTGGTTATCATCAACAGGAAAATTGGTCTGAAATATCTAGTTTGCCATTTTCAAACTTGGGTAGGCTAACGAACTCACTAAGGTCATACATCTTGAATAGCTTCGATAAGGCTGGCTACAAAACTTGTTTCTTTTGTTTTACACTAAGCTCTCCTTTACTCTAACTGAAAAAGAAAGAAAAACACCAGAGCATTTCAAATTGAACCAGAGTTTTACATTGCCAGCTACAGAAGTCAAAATAATCTCTTAATATTTAACTATGAATCTCTTAAGTATGTTCTCTAAATCTTGTCCATCTTTGTATTCTCAGCCCCTAGCAGAGTAATTTCAGATAGTATTTGTTGAGTAAAAGAAGGAATAGGTAAAAGGGTGAAATACACAATTGTTAATGAAGGTACTTTCTACATGGGCCACAGACTCCTCAATCTAATGAACCCCCATCCAGTATATCACAGAATAGCCTCTCTGTCCAAGTTTCCTTTTCAAGATAAAGTTTTAAAATGGTGTGAGTGGAAAAGATCTGTAAGTTCAGGGTCTCCAATCTCAGCTGCTCAAAATATCGTGAGGGATCTTCAAGTTCAAGGCTGGTCTAGCTTCTTTCCAGGGAGCTCTAGGGCTGTAAAGGACTATCAGATGGTGGACTACCAGATGGATCCACCCACTGTCACCCCAGCTTCAATATGCCCTAAACAAAGCTCAGCATCTCTTCTCCCCCCCAAACTTTAAAAAAAATATATTTATTTATTCGGTTAAACCGGGTCTTGGTTGCAATATGCGGGCTCCTTAGTTATGACAGGAGAGTTCCTTATTTGTGACATGTGAACTCCCAGTTGTTGGATACACGTGGGATCATACTCCTACCAAGGAATCAAACCCGGAACTCCTGCATCGGGAGCACCGAGTCTCATAAACTGGGCTAGCAGGAAAGTTCGTCGTTAGATCTATTTTTATCACAGAAATATCAGCCTTGTTTATTCCCACAAGCCTTCAAAGAATTGAGGCAACTGTCATGCTTTTTCCTCCCCATGTGAATCTTTAGTAAAAGATAAAAGATTCATTCGATTATGAGGAGAAACACTAGTATAGATTCCTCTCCCCCCCCCACTTTTTTTTTTTTTTTTGCTGTACGCGGGCCTCTCACTGTTGTGGCCTCTCCTGTTGCGGAGCACAGGCTCCGGACGTGCAGGCTCAGCGGCCATGGCTCACGGGCCCAGCCGCTCCGCGGCACGTGGGATCTTCCGAGACC
>NW_021703774.1:46502007-46557456 GCF_005190385.1 Monodon monoceros | reverse complement strand
TGCTGTACGCGGGCCTCTCACTGTTGTGGCCTCTCCTGTTGCGGAGCACAGGCTCCGGACGTGCAGGCTCAGCGGCCATGGCTCACGGGCCCAGCCGCTCCGCGGCACGTGGGATCTTCCCAGACCGGGGCACAAACCCGCGTCCCCTGCATCGGCAGGCGGACTCTCAACCACTGCGCCACCAGGGAAGCCCTCCTCTCCCCCTTTTTAATTGCTTCTCCTTCACTTTGTTTACTGCCCCAGTTGGTGCCACTGCTTTTCCCACTTGCCTATACTAGTAACCTAATGGTCACCCCTTATTTCATCCTACCCCAAATCACCAATTTTGATGAGTTTTTAACCTAAATATTTCTCATATTTGTCCTTCTCCTGGACATCTCCACTTTTACTGCTTTAATGTGGGCTCTTTTCAATGCCCACCTGGAGTACAGCGCTGGCTTCCTAATTGGTCTCACCTCCATTCTCTCTGGACCATCCTCCACAGAGTGACCAAACGCAGCACTGCATTCTTTAAAGCTCTCAGGGCTTTCCTGTCACCTGCAGACAATGCCAGCTCCTTTCCAGTTTGTAAAACTCTTCATAACCTGGCCCCTGCCTACCTCTCAAGACTCACGTTCCCTTTTTTGAAGCTCATGTTCTAAAATTACCAAATATATTATGCTTCCAAACATTTCTGTTATTCCTTCTGCATGAATTTCTCTTCCTTCCCTCACTTCTTCACCTGCTTAATTTGTACTCCTTCTTTAAGAATCAGCTTCCCCAGGCTAGTCCAAGTGATCTTTCAGTGTGCTCCCAAGGTAGACCTCAATAATAAAACACAATCCATTATATTGAAAAGGTTTTATATTTATCACTTTCACTAATCTGTAATAAATTGAAGGTATTCTAGCTTAGTGGTGGCACTTAATAGGCCTTTAATAACCTCTAGGTGTTCGTTCTTCAGTTTGAAGAGTTTAATTGAATAATAATATTTAAGATTAATCAGAATTAGAATGCATATAGTCCAAGTATCTTAGTCATTTCAATAGGTGGTTTGTTATGTTGTTTCTTGCGTTTTATTTTTCTCTTATCACTATTAATAAGCATTAATATTATATTATTGCTACCTTAAAGGTATATTATATTTGCTACCTTATTAATCTTTATTTTATTATCTGAAAAGTTGATTTTTTTACATAACTGGATGGGCGTATTGAGAGTGAGATCTCATTTTCTCTTTTTAGAGCCCTCACATATTTTGATGTTTTTTTCATTCTCCTTCTTCATGGAAAGAGACTTGTGTTTTTTTACTGTGCCCCACAGCATGGAGCTTTATTTATTAATATGTTACCTTTGCTAATATGTTACCTTCCTTCTAGTAGGATTGGGTCCTACACTGTTTTATGTCTTCATTCATTCCACGTGCTAACAAATTCCTTATATCTGTGTCCTGGAAGCCCCTGATTCCTCAGAGTAAAATCCTTCCTTCAGCAGAAATGAGAAATACCCTTGCTGGTTATTCTAGTCGCAAGAGCAATATTTAGTCTTGTTCTCCTCACCCTGCCATCAATCCTGGGTATCACTGTCAACCTTCTTGCCTTTGATGTAAAAGTCACAGCTTGCCTTGGCTTTCTGACTGACAGTAATGGTGGTGCCTGCTTCAATGCCTATCACCAGTGGTTGGAAGAGGCAAGAAGGATATGAAGGGAATGGATGCTTTGTACAACTGACTTGGCCTGTACTTGGTTTTACTGCTTTATTCCCTTACAACTTATAATGCTTGAAAGGCAGTACAAAAGTTCATCAGCCCAGTGTCTGACAGTTCAGAAACTAGTAACCTTCAGACTGATGTTCCCTCCATTGACTTACTCCGTGTGGCCGGTTAAACTTTCCAAAAATGGCCACAGCTATATTTCTCATCCTACGTGCTATTCCAGGACCTGTCAGTCCCCCATCAAGAAGTGAAGTCTATCTCCTCTCCCTTCAAACCTGGGTGGATCCTGTGACACCCTGGATGAGTATAACATAATAGAAGTGACACTGAATAACTTCTGAGGTTAGGTTATAGAAGGCAGTCTACACTTTGGGAACTTTGATTCGACCTGTGAGAAGTCCACTTACCCTGAAAGGTCATGTGGAGATATCACATGGAGACAGAGAGAGATGCCCAAGGAACCCCAGCTCTTTCAGCCTCCAGTTTTGTGTCTTCCCACCCTAGTAACAGAGATGTGAGTAAGTGAGCCTTCAGAGGATTCCAGCTCCTCTGATGGATCCTCACAGGATCCATCCTGTGAGGGTGGATCAAAAGTTTCCCTCCATATCTCTCCCAAATTGCAGACTTATGAGCAAAATAAATGCTGTTGTTGTAAGTCACTAGGTTTTAGAGTTGTTCGCCATGCAGGAACATATGGGCAGAACACGCCTCATCGTCAGAGCTCAGACAGAGACTCTCATTTGATGCCTTTTCTGTAAAGGTGGAAATTTGAGATTCTAGATGTGCCCTTAGATGGCAGAATGGGATGATAAGTCAGAGGGCTTTAAACTCTTTGTGTTGAGGCTTCTGTGTGAAAATAACACTGGAGATACTTTTTCAGGGCCCTTTGGAGGCTGGGAGAAAGAAAGAGGAATTAAAGTGGACCAGAAGGAAGAGAAGCATGGGACAGACAGGCTATTCCCGGTACCTCCACATCAGAGGACGAGAGACTACCATTTCTTTCTCTGTGTCATGTATTACGATCCCAATTCCCTAACAGTGTTCACTGCCCTAGAGAAGAACACAAGAGCCTTACTTTTCCTAGTGCATGATTCTCCTTACAGAGAAAGAAGACTTGTCTCTTTCTTTTCATTTGCCACTTATATTTTTAGGGCATCTGACCTCAGGGATCAGGAGAAAGGTGGGTGACTGTCCAGGGTGCTGGCTGAGGATTACCATGACTATTGGATGTCTCTTGCTCCTGACACGCTTTGTTCTTCACAGGAACTCACATCTATAGGCTCAGTGACTTACAATGACAAAGGCATCCTAGACCTTAAGATGATCAAGGATTTGTCACTAGGTTTCATATATTTAGTTTTAGGATGTGATACAAAGACCAATCTAAAAAGGAAGACCACCATTTGTTCATTTCTTTACCTTAGTACCATACAGACGCCTCTGTGTAGGGGTGGGGGGTGGGAGGTGTAGTATAGGTACTCAACAGAACAGGGACTAAACAAGTTCTCCTAGAAGGGTTGAGGTATTTTACTCATGGACAATGTAACATTCCTTATACTGGAATCTCAAGTAGGCTAATCAGAATTCTCTTCTGCATGTTTCATTGAATATCTTTGTTCACTGTCACTGGATGTGGACATAGGCATCCAATGTGCCACTGTCCTGGAAAGGGCAGACTGGGAACACTTGAGTCCCAGAATCTGGGACATGCAGTTGGAGGATCAGTTGGTCTACCTTTCTCTTTCCCCCTCCTATCTTCCTGTCCCCCCATGTCCTCTCTCTACAGTCCTTTCTTTGCTGTGCAAGACCACATCCTAGGGTGGAAGTAGAGGTAGAAATTGAATGGTAATGACAAGTTCCTGTGGGGGCAGGAGGATAGGCTCCACCCACCCCACTGTGCTTCACAGTCACCCATGTGGCAACTGTGGTGAGGTGGTGAGGGAGAGCACTGCATCTGAAGGCAGACCTGTGTTCAGATTCAGCCTCTGAGGTTTGATGGCTGTGTAACCTCAAACCAGTCATTGAGTCCCTTTTTATTTTCTCATCTGTAAAAAGATAACTCAGCCTGCTGAGACTTGTTGTGAGGACTAAGTGAGATGACGTATTAGAAAGAATTTTGTAACCTATGAAACACTCTACTAATGAATTACTATGTCTGATAATGAAGACATAAGAAGGGATGAAGGGGTGAATCTAAGGGGCTATTGAAGGCAGCAACAATGAGCGGACAGATGGGAAGAGAGGAGAGACATCCTCACAGGCAGAGGATATCTGCACCAGAGTTCCTGCCAGCTGGGTCTAACCCAGTAGAGGGAAAGCAGAGGCTCACCTGGAGGTGTGCATGTGCCCAAACTGAGGCAACAGGTAAGAGGGGAGAGCAACTGAATAATAGCAGTCATGTGCCCCACACTGGCTAAATGCCGGAACTGTGCTGAAGCCTTACCTGCTCATTTACTTCTCAGGACAACTCTGTATAACAGGTGTTAGTATCCTTACTTATAGAGAATAGGTTCTGATAGGTACAAGAAATTTCTAAAAACCTCACATCAAGTAAATGGCAGAAGATGGATTCAAATCTAGATTTTTCAGACTCCAAAGCCCCAGCCAGGAAGATGGAGAAAAGGTTTTATTTTGTTTTAATGAATTTTTATAACAAGGAGGAGAGTCAGAAAAACCTACTGTGAGGCAGTTCATAAAGCTGAGGTTTCAAAGAACCAGGGTGAGTGAAAGAAAGTAGGTGGTGGGACAAGTCAGAAGGTCCAGATGAGCCACAGAGACAGAGGCATATACCATCCTCCCTGTGGGATGGCTCGTGGGTGAGCTGGATGCATTTAAAGTGCTGTGGACAGAGCAACATCCTGCAGCCTATTCTAGGTGAGGACCAGAAAGTCTTCATCTTGGGTCTACCTGTGCTCCTGTTCTTCTCTTTTCATTGCAGTTAATAGTATTAGTGAATGGCACAGACCAGCACTTACCACAGTATATTCCAGGGCACGTTAGTTCTGTAAGATGTTAATGGACAGGACTTGGAAAAAAGGGTCAAGTAAATTCACTTCAATTTAATTTAAGACATTTTTTGAAGACCCACAACAGGGCTGTGAACTACAAATTCAACCATGAAAAATACAGGTAAAGTTCTTGTCCTCATGGAGCTTGTAGCCTAACAGTCAAGTAAGTTTGGATATGTTATACCAAAGTGATGTAGGTTTCTTTACTGCAAACATTTCAGGGTTTTATGATACATGCATTTCAACTTTCCAAGAGGAAAGTAGAGTATGCAGGGTATACTCTATGCAAAAAAGGGTACAGAGTATGCCAAATATCTGGCCATGCAATCCTATTTTATTTGCCATAAAGTCTCTTCTCATGACCCCAGAGCTGGTGTTCTGCAGCAAAAGCCTGGAGGAGATGCTGGGGGCAGATAGAGAAAGAAGGACATACACCACCTCCACCTTGCTACATGTCACCACCATATTGGTAATGTGACCAAAAGAGATGATGGATAACATTTAAGCCCAGGACATGGCATTCAGGTGATGTAAATGTGGGGGACAGTGGTCCCCGTTTGTGGACATTAAACGACAGCTACCTCTCGACACTGAACTCTGATGGAGAGTCAAGGTCACCTAGAAATTGCCAGAGGAAAGTCTGAGGGGGTGGATGGTTCTCTAAGCAGGACGGAGAGACTCACTGGGCCAACGGAGTAGCAAGAGATGGAGGCATAGAAAGTGGTGAGTGAGGAGCGGGTAGGTCCTTTCCTCCTAGGCCATGAGAGAGAGGGAGTAGCGTTTCTTGTCAGAGTCTTACAGGAGGACCTAGGTGGCAGCTGTGCTGGCGTGGGCCTGAGGGTAGAGCATGTTCCATCTTGCATATAATATAGACAGAAGCACTCACTTGAGTCAGCCATGGGCCAGCAATCGAAGTTTATCACTCAGGCAAACAAGCCCAGGAAAAGAGCTGACAGATGGCTAGTCTTTTTTTTTTTTTTCCTTCTCCACGAAGACATTTTGATCTTGGTTACCCTCTGGGTTTTTCCTCTCTTTCTCTGATCCTGTCGCTCTCACGAGATGTGCCCTGCACAGGCGTTACATAACAGACGGCCTGCAGGGAACACCTATACAAGAGGGCATGACAGTCAGACAATGGGCGGGCAGAGCTGCCCTGAGAAAATGGAGTCATTCATGAGGCCTGTGAGAGGCGGCTCTGTTCCCAGCTTGGCTCGCTGGTAAATGAAGTGCGCTGGGGACAAAGAGGGAAACTTTACACTCTTGCAATTTTCCCACAGTGGCAGGCTCACAGAAAAACAAGGCACTAGTTGGCTTAGAGGAGAAAAGGCAACCATATCCATAGACTTTGCTTTCTCTCCCAGGTCGGTGTCTTGTGCCAAAACCACAGAATAATCTCCCAGCGAGGGAACAGCAAGGCTGACTTGCTGTGGGCCTAAAAGGCAGAAGCCAGAGGGTATGTATGGGTCTGCCTGCTGCTCCTGTCTGTTTCATCATCTCTCCATGGGTTTTCACTTCTGAATCACTCATATTCTACCTCTGTTCCAGCTCACTTTGCAGGGAAAGAATGTTGTCAGTGAAGACGATGACTCTGAAACAGAAATAACAACATCTCCTCTAAGTGCGAAATGGGCTGCATCTTCTTCCACAGAGCCAGCCGACTCACCTGTTGTCAGGCACTCTTCAGTTCGAGGACAAGAGGACCATTGCTCTAGGCCTGTGTCCGGAGTCACATCCAGAAAATATGTAGCAGCTGGGCCCAGAGGCTCTTTGCATGGGAATTTTGTACTGTAGGTATATTGCTGCTTTGACTTATAAATCACAAAGTGCCAAAAATTTAACCTAAAAGTCATGTGTGTCTTCTAGTGTTTCATATAAGACTAAATTTCATGCCAGGATACCAAAAATATAACAAATAATCTCACATATTAAAGAAAATTCCCAAACCCCACTAAAAACCTACTTATCTTGGTACAAAGCTCTTGTCCAAGTTAACTATTTAAAGAGATTTTTGGAATCCATTGTAGAATGATTGGACACATGGCACTATCCCTACCACTAGGAATTCCACTGTAATCCCCAGGTGCAGAGTGGATCCCGCTGTGGGGTAAGTAAGTATAATATAATCGTATAAGATAGGAAGGTCCCTCTTTACCCTGGAAGGTTTTCTCCTTACCCAGTACCAGAGGATTCCACAGGATAAAGAAGGCGAGAAGAGAGTTAGGAGGTGTAAAACACTTCCAGAATGATATGAAGGCACTAGTGCAGTCCAGTCCGGGATACAAATATAGTAAAATAGACCTGGGTTTGTAAGCTCAGCCCCATATGAGGAGGCTCTGTCATTCTGGGCACTAAGCCTATGATGTGATCAGGTACCAGCTGAAGAAGATGGTGGTTAAATGCTCTGGAATGAGATAGATGAGTCTGTATCTTAATTTTAAAACTTGGTAACTATGAGACCTTCAGGAAATTACTTTGCTTTTGTTTCCTCAACTGTACAATCAGAATGGCCACAATTTATAGGAAGGTGGGAAGGCGTAGACCAGACATCTGTCCCGGGAGAACTGGAGGACGTGAACTGTAAGGCACCCCCCATCTCAGGCCATTCACAAGACTGAACAGCCTCATGAAGCAGGTGGAAATTTTTTGAGAAGAATCCTCATTGCCTTGGGAAAACTTCACACAGACCAGTATCGTGTCATGCACTGGGGCCTGGAAACCACTGCACAGATTATCTGCTGTGGTTGAATCCTACATTGACTTTAATGATATTCTTTAAAGAGTAACCTTTCAAGTTTTCTCATTTATGCTTCAGGCGTAAAAATGCAGCTTTCACCAAATCCATGGGCCTCCCCTAACTGCTTCCACTTTAGAATTTGAGAGAAGAATCAAAAGCCTGTGGGCTTGCAGCTGATCAGAGAATAGGCAGTCGCCAACATGTTTGGAGCACCTATCATGTCTCAGGTACCGTGCAAGACTTCAGTTACTTATGGTACTTACAACAGAGTGGGAGAGAGAGGTGAGGAACTGGGTTAAATGTTACAAGAATGAAGCTTGGGAGCCTCTGGGAGTATGCCTTAACCAGAAGAGCAGTGGCTGGGGAAGATTTTCCAGAGGAGGTGATACCTGAGCTGAGTCTTGAAGAGTATGTCAGCCAGGTGAAAGTATGGGGTGTACCCAGGCAGAAGGAGCCAAGCGTGCAAGGCCATGGAAGGCAAGAGGGCATGTATGTTTGATACACTGCAGTAGTTCCACATGGCTGGAGAATTAGAATGTGGTGAGATGAGACATGGTGAATAGGAGCTGGAGATGTAGACAGGGCCCAGATCTCCATAATATTCCCAATTAGCTCTGAGACATCATTTCTTCCCAAGGAATACCTTCAATAGGGATATTTACTGCTCTAAGCATTTACTGATAATTTAATTCTTCAAATGGAATGGTAAAGCAGAGCAAGACACTGGGTAATGCTTCACATGTTTTCACGTCAGCAGTCCCTTTAATGACCTTTTTCTTTCTAATTTGAAAAGAATTCTTCAGGCAATTTAGTTTATGCTTCCATAACTATTTATCTTCTCTCTACTGACCTTTGAAACTGATCTTTTTTGAAAAAGCTATTTTTGACCAAATTGATCTAGATTACTCATTGACTAGTCTATTGACCACAGCTGCCTTTCAAAAGGGCTTCACCTTTTAAGCTTAATGATAGCTACCATTATTGGGCTACTATTATATGCCTGGCACTGTGCTAAGTGTTTTGAAATATTGTTATTCAATCCTCACAGCAAATCAATGAAAAAGATATTACTATTATTTCTTTTGTAATTTATACATATTTTATCTCATTCTTTTTTTTGAGGTGTAGTTGACTTACAAGATCATATAAGTTTCAGGTGTACAACACAGTAATTCACAATTTTTAAAGATTATATTCCGTTTATAGTTATTATAAAATATTATTCCCTGTGCTGTATAATATACCCTTGTTGCTTATTTATTTTATACATGGTAGTTTGTACCTCTTCATCCTCTCCCTCCTACCTTTCCCCTCCCCCTCCCCCCTCGCCACTCGTAAACAGTAGTTTGTTCTCTATAGCTGTGATACTATTATTATTTCCACTTTACAGATGAGACAAATGAGGCTTGATAAAGTAATAGCTTATAAATGGCAGAACTGGGATTCAATCTGTTTGATTCCAAAATCTCTACTCCTCACCATTTCACTCCACTACTATTTTAAAATACTTTTGAGGGGAACAACTTAAAACAAGATGTATGAGAGTTGCTTCCCGGTGGATAGTCAAGTTCTTAGACCAGAAAACATCTTTTCCTTTGCAGATAGAAGGCAGCTGTTGGGCTGCATCCTGCAGGCTTACAAGGCCAGCTTCAAGACCAAAGAAAGAGCCCAGAGTCAGCCACAGAGACATCAATGGTTTAATGGATGAGGGAGCTTACATGTCTGAAGCAAGGTCCTGGAGCAACGACGGGCAGGACATGGTGACAGTCTTCGCTCCTGGAAGGGGGGCGGGGAGGGGAGATTACCTGTTATAGGGGAATTGATGTCAGGTGGGCTCATTAGTTACCAGGGAAACCAGTAGAGGGTCACACCCCTCACCACCCCTTTGATAAGAACAATCAGTAGCTGGGGTCTGGGACAAGTACATAGGAAAGTCAGTCATGTGTATAGGGTACAGGTGAAGCAGGCACTGGTCGGGCAGGGGATGTGCTCTCTTACAGAGAGCAAGAGAACAGCCATCTTGAGCGGCCTGACCATATAGCAGCAAAGCAGCAAACAATCAGTGAATGTTTTAAGAGGTGATGGGGGAGATAGGAGGTCAGAAAAGAACTTCTCTCTGTGATGTGAAAACTTGAGTTAAGATACCTCTGAAGAATTTTAATGCCAATTTTCTGTAAAACTCTCATTCTTTGAAGTATGGACTTTAGTTAATAATAATGTATTGGGACTTCCCTGGTAGCACAGTGGTTAAGAATCCACCTGCCAATGTAGGGGATACGGGTTTGAGCCCTGGTCCGGGAAGATCCCACATGCCGCGGAGCAACAAAGCCCGTGCACCACAACTACTGAGCCTGCGCTCTAGAGCCCATGAGCCACATCTACTGAGCCTGTGTGCCTAGAGCCCGTGCTCCGCAACAAGAGAAGCCACCGCAAGGAGAAAGCCCACACACTGCAATGAAGAGTAACCCCCGCTTGCTGCAACTAGAGAAAGCCTAGGCGCAGCAACAAAGACCCAACGTGACCAAAAATAAATGAATAAATTTATTTTCAAAAATAATAATGTATCAGTATCGGTTCCTTAATTGTAATAAATGTACCATGCTCATGTAAGATGTTACTCATAGGGGAAATTAGGTGAGGGGTATATGGGAACTCTGTACTATCTTTGCAATTTTTCTTCAAGTCTAAAACTATTGTAAAAAATAAAGTTTGTTTTAAAAAACCTCATTCTCCAAAGCCACATAAATATTCCAGACGAGCTTTTATTCTTAGAAACATCCAGAAACAATTGATTTGCTAAGATCATGGCCCAGATTAGAATGAGCAGTAATTATTAATGATTAAAGTTTAGTGCAGAAGTTCCAAATTTGTACACTGGAGTGTTTATGTATCTCTAAATCTATATGTGTATGGATATATATATATATATATATATGTATATATATCAGTGATTCCTGTTGCTCTTTATTTTGTAGACAAAGCATGATTGACAAAAAGTATGTGTCACACACTTTTTTACCTCGTTATCTATATCTTTGAACTGCATGTTACTGACCCACGTCCCTTTATCCATCTCTTAAGAGCTGTTGAATTAGTCAAACTGCCTGGGGTTGAAGAGGAGGCTTCCAAAGAGCTGATCTCATAAATTCAAACTGGCAGGCTGGCCAGTTCTCAGGCACATGAAAGTGTTCTCTGGTGCTAAACACCCCATTCTAGTTGTGCCCATTTGGGGGGCATGGTTGATACAGCCTTGATGCATTCACTGGGCTGCTTTTCCCTCTCATCTACCCTGCTCCAGCCAGATTAAGGAGAGCATGTTTTATGAAGAAACCAACTCCCTTAGTTAAGATTATTCAACTCCTTGTTACTCTCATCCCCTTTCTCCAGGTGGAGATCTGAAGGGTCTGAGGAGGGAGGCTTCCTGTTGGAGGTTGTATAGCCAGGCTGGAAGCCAGCAGTTGGACAGAGGGAGAAAGACGCTCAAAAAGGCTTGCTTCCCAGGGCCCCATCCCAACCACACCACTTCTCTTTTTTTTTAGATAACAGCGTAAGGAGGTTGGTCAACATGAGTTTAATTATTATCCAGAAAACCATTAAGGGCTGGATGAGCTCACTCACAGAGGCCACTGGATTTCGGAAGCAGGGATTTTTATTTCCTCTGGACTGGGAGAGTTGAGTCATATAAAAGAACCCAAGTTTTACTGAATTCAGACCCACAATTTGTTTCCAGCCAAAGGTCATCTTGAAGCAGAGTGGGAAGCAAAGCTTCCCTATAAGAAGAGGGTTAGGCTCTGAGCTTGGTTCCCCTATTTACATTCAGACAATGGGAGGGCAGTTGACTGTTTTCACGGCGTGCAAAATAGTTCTCAGTGTATTCAGTTTGCTCTCTCTGCCATAATGCTTATTGGTACCCCCATAAATCTCTTCTCTTTTTAGGGGCCTACTGACTAGCCCTTCTATAGATTGGGATCTAAAAAAGGCAATTCCTTCTTTGGTGTGAGCTTTTTCAGAATGCCTGTGCAATGAATAAGAATTTGCTGGCCATCTGCCTGGGAGGAGACATCTGTATCAACTATAAGATCTGGCTTCTAGGTCACCAAGAGTTAGAAAGAGTTGAACAACCACCCTGGCCCCTTGGCTTGTGAGGAGCTCCCTCCAGGGTTAATAGGAAAAGAGATGAGGGCCAGGAGGTGGACACGGTCAGCCATTCTCCAAAGCCAGAATTGGACCTTGGAAGCCTTGTTTTCTAAAGTGATATAGGAAAATTAAGGGGAACCAGTAGACGAGGGACTTAGCAAGGCTGAAGCTACAGCACAAGGTCACATAGACTCTGAATGAACAAGCTGTGTCTCCAACACAGGTTTTATCTGACTCCAAAGTTCAGGCCCTTCTACTTGAGATTTAAATCTCTCATGTGGAATATGGTCAGTTAAGGCTACAAAAGGGAATGGAATGGAATCCCAGTGTTGAATATTTATGAATATATAAACTCCTGAACACTGTCAACAGTAAACAGATGGGAGCTCACTTCAGATATAATTATAACCATGCCCAAAAGTCATAATTAACATTGAAAACCTTTAGTGCACTTGCTATCGGAGCTACTGAGTATTCCTAACCCTGTGGTGCAGAAGGAAAAAAATAAAAGCCTGAGAATTCAGCTCATTTACTCAAGTCGTTGACACATCAAAGGAAAAGCTCTTCTAAGTCCATTTAGGTGGTTTAGGGCTGGGGAACATGCCCAGAATCCCTAAATAGAAATAAATATTGGTCATCAGAGCGGTGTGGTCTGGCTGAGAGGTCACCTCGGGCTCCAGAAGTTCCTTGTTCAACTCTGGTATCTAAACGTCCAAAATGCCTTATTCACTTCAGAGGGTGAAAAACACTCAATTCCCCAGGATTGTCAGATGGAGTTTTCCAGTATAAAACGTCTCAGTCGCTGGGAATCCGGCCAAAGTAAACTCCTATTCCTGACCCACCCATACCTCTGAACTGGCTGGGAAGGGAGAGAGGGAAATCCCAAAACAAATGTAAAAGCAGCTTGTCAGTTTGTGCTGTGGCCCTCCCCTCCCCCGGGGGAAGGTTCACTCCAGGTGAGACAGGATCTGGGGAAAGCTGTGGGTGATGAGCTGTCAATGGCATCTCTGTTTGGTTCCAGGCCTGAGTGGGGCCGTGGCTTACATAATAGTTTGGCAGGGGTACGCAGCCAGGCGGAAGCACGCGGGTTTCCAGCAGCATATAATCATCTTTGATTTCTCTGTTTGTTCAGTAGTTTTTAATGTGGTGGGAGAGGGAGCGGTGCAGAAGGAGGAGCAGGATTCTGACACGCTGCAATCTTCTGTTTCCTTCTACAGAACAAATAGCCCCAAACGGATCCCTGTGGCCAGAGAATTAGCAACTGCCACACAAGTCCTCTCTGGGGCAGGAGCTGCACTGGAGCCCAGTCCTGACCTAAGAAGGTCAGAGATTGACCTAAAACATGTGCACATGAGCCTGATGGGCTGCCGGGAGGTTGGAGTCCCTGGCAGTGCCTGACACTGTTTACCCTCTTGGCTGCAAGGACTATCGTGTCCCCCTCTCATCTTGCAGGTTGCCGTGTCCCATGCCATGTTCACCCAGAAAGGCAGGTATTCAGCCCTTGTGTCTTGCTAACCAATGTCTCTCTCTCCAGGCCACCTCCATGTAGGTACCAGGCTGATCATGCTGGAACAGTGAGCATGTGGGAGCGACCAATTTACACAGTAACATTCACTTGATAAAAGCACAAATTTCCAGCCCCTTTTGATCCTAATTTACCTGGAGTTGAGTAGCAACTATCCCCCTGAGAATGAGAACATGCTCTCTACTGGCTGTAGTCCCCACCAGTCCCTATTGTCCCTCACCTGGAGGTCTCTTCATTTACTTACTTTACTTTTCTGGTTCTTGCAGACACCTTTCGGTTGAGCTCCCTGTCCTATCTTATTGTAATCATTTGCTGTCATAATATCTGCTTACCTCTCTGACCTGCCTGACAGAATGTGAACTCCTTGGGCAGGGACTCAAACTGATCACTGATTTATTGAACAACTATCTATGGAGTCCTCACCTTGGGCAGAATAAAAAGTACTAGTCATTTTGTCAGGAATATAGTATTCAGCATAGACTTCTAGTGCCTAGCACTGAGCACCTGCTCTCTATATGTATTTAGATTAAATGAATAAATGACTACTTCTTCCTTTGTGAGACGTGTTGATCTTGGCAGTAGGGTTCTGTTACCAAATATTCCCATGCTGTCAACCTTATAAGCAGGTTTCCTGATAGGGTGCACCTTGTTATGCAGGCAATTTGCATGAACTTGTGTAATGTTGTTTTGCTCAGGTATTTCCCTATATTCAGATATTTCTAATCCCCAGCTTGCATCTCTAGCCTCATTTTTGGCTACTCCCTACCCTAGCCAGCCATGCAGCATTGCTTATATGACGTCTCTGTATCCACTTCACTCCTGGGACATCCATGCCCTTGCTCACACTGTCTCCTCAATCCGGAATGTCCTCTGTCTTGCCCTTTACTTCACCTCCTTACCACTCCTCCTGGCCAGCTCCCAGCCCACTCATAAGACTCAGCTCACATGTCACCTCCCGCAGGGGCCTCCCCTGATCTCTCCAGGCTGGGTTAGAGATTTCTACTTTCTGTTCTCGATTTTTGTGCAGACCTTTTATGAGTCTGTCTCCACCACCATGCTGACAGCCCCTGAGGTCAGGGACTGTGTCTTTTCACTTCTGGATTCTCAGGGCCAAGCACATAATAGGAACTTTCTATATAGAGAGAGAAGACAATTCAGTCGTGCTGGTAGATGAGACCTTGCCCGGACCAGATCCATTATTAGCACCACATCAGTGCACACACACCCTCAACCCTGACATTCCCTGCAGAGGCCACATTACCTGCCAAGGAACCAACCGGATTCCTGCTTTGTACAGAGACTAGCTCTCTGTTGACATATCATGTTCTTTCCCCATTTTAATTACTACCCAGGCTCTGTGTGTTTTCTCAAGCTTTCAGTGTTTGAGTACATGAGATTCTTTTGCTCTACATAAGAAAGCAATGCCATCTGTTCACTAGATGGAAATTCCAGAAAGCTTCAGAAAAGCAACCAGGTTTTTGCTATAGAACAGCCCCAAAATACCTCAGTGGAATTCGGGGTGGGAGGCAGATAAAATCATGACAGGAAAAACTGAGGGCTCTTAGTTATGTGTGATTTCTGCCCCCTTTCTTCCATCTTAGAGTTCAGAACTTTTCTCTAAAATCCATTTCAGTGGGATCTATGCCCCAAGGAAAATGAACATCCTCCTTAAACCTCAGTCTAGCAGCCCCAAGGGTGATGGTTGCCTCTAGGAATTCATGGCTCAACCCCATAAAGCACTTGCACCTACCATATACACACCAGCTGACAGGTGCTTTGGGGTCATGGAGATCCCGAAGACATTCACAAGCCTTACCTTGAAGGCCAGATGGAGAGGAGACACACCTACAAACCACAGCAGCAAGAGGCAAATTGGAACAAGTGGTGTAATAAAAGTCAAGTCAGTTGCTGTGGAAAAGTAGGAGAGGCAGTTAATCCTATAATGTCACTCCTACTTAAGACCATTCAGTGGTTCCCCATTGATTTGCAGGTAAAGTCCAGATGCCTTAATACGACATTCAAGGCCTTCTTGGCTGTTCCCCAGCCCCCTTTGTCTCCTTGGTGCCTCCCCTGACCCACACTCATGCCCAGTGCTCCAGCCATGGGGATCCACTTGTTCCCAAATGAACATGCTCTCCTTCATCTCTCTTCATACCTGCAGTTTTCTTTGCCTAGAATGTCTTCTTCTTTTTCCCCAAACTATTACATTCAGTTGAGGCTTCCAGTCCTAGAACAACCTCTCAGACCGAGTTATGTGTTTCTTCTTTGCAGCCCCTTAGCACCCTGTACACGCCTCACTATCCCCCATCACAGCTGTCTATCAGTCTTCTCCACTAGACTGCAAGCTTCCTGAAGGCAAAGATTGAGTTCCACCTCTGTAGCCTCAGAAAACAATAAAATACCAGGAAACTAGTAGATGTGCAATAAATATCTGTTAAACACTAAACTTGCTGAATACATATTGTGACGATCAGGGAAGTAAGTACTTATGGAACAAAACCTTGAAAAATGAATTTTATGATAATTGATTGAGAAAGGGAAAGGATATTTCAAATTGAAAGACCAACTTATCTGGATACATATTAAAGGACTCAATCAATATTTATTGCTAGCTTGGCAGAATCTTATCCAGTTATCCTTACCTTATAATCCAGCATTTTCATTCTTGAGTATTTACCCAAGAGAACTAAAAACATACATCCACAAGAAGACATAAAAGAATGTTTTTGGAAGCTTTAGTCATAGCAGCCCCAAACTGGAAATAACCAAATATCCATCAACTAGAGAATGAATAAACACATTGTGGAATATTTATGCATGGAATACTACACAGCCATAAACAAGAACAAATTACTAATATATGCAAACATGGATAAATCTCTAAAACATGTTGAGTTTAAAACTCTGACACATATAAAAGAGCTCATACTAAATGACTGCACTTATATGAAGTTCAAGAATGGGTTGTTCACTGTAAGGAAACTTTAACTCGATTTTTAAAAATCATTTATTAAGTACCAACTATGTCCCTGGCACTCTAGGGTACTGTTGTGGTAGCATTCCAGGTGTACTAGGGGGATGCATTAGAGAACAATACAGAAACTGCAGCCCTTGGGGTGCTTACATCCTTGTAGGTCAGCTTGACATGTTCAATGTGAAAGGGCAAGCTGATATTTATCCTCATTGAGGTTGTTGACCTCCTTCAAGGACTTAATGCCAGGACTGGTGAGTGCTCACAACGCTTAACCAAGTGATTGGGATTGCATTGGAATTTGGTTAGTAACACACTGAAACATTCCAATGATGTTTGCCTTGCCTAGTGATAAGCAGAAGCTTGGCAGAGGGGATGGAGCACAGGCTTACTTTATCTCAGAACCCAGGCATCAGGGACTGTGGGGAAAGAGTGCTCTGCAAGGAGGTCCCCTCCTTGGGGCAGGCCCTGTGCTGGGAATGAATGCAGACGCCATATCCAAGAAGGCCATGGAGCGGAGGAGGGCCCCTGTCCAGGCCTGAAGATAGAAGAGACAGAGGGGCTGATTACATCCCTTGGTTCTTCTCACCCACAGCCAAAATCAGGCATCTGAAACAGAGGTATTTAGCAAGGCATTTTATGGAGGAAAAAGGCTGTAGTAGAAAACCAAAACTGCTCCAAAGTAGCCAAAGCAGCTAATGTGGAAGTGGCCATTTTTTCATAAATTTATACATTTAAATTGGGATGAGAAATTGAAAATTTGATGAGCTGGGTTTTTTTTTTTTTCTTTTGTCAGATGCTTAGTATAAGAAATTTGGGGGTATTTTTTAAAAACCTTGTGACCAGACTTCCCTGGTGGCGCAGTGGTTAAGAATCTGCCTGCCAATGCAGGGGACACGGGTTCAAGCCCTGGTGCAGGAAGATCCCACATGTCACAGAGCAACTAAGCGCATGCGCCACAACTACTGAGCCTGTGCAACAAAACTACTGAAGCCCACGCACCTAGAGCCCATGCTCTGCAATAAGAAAAGCCACCGCAGTGAGAAGCCTGTGCACCTGCAACAAAGGGTAGCCCCCACTCGCCGCAACTAGAGAAAGCCCGTGAGCAGCAACGAAGACCCAGCACAGCCAAATAAATAAATAAATAATAACAAACAAACAAACAACAAAAAACCTTGTGACCATCCATAATTTACATTACTAGTAGTAAATTACCATTGCCAAATATTCTAAAGGAAGCTTTTGTTACTTGGGCTATGACGTGTGTCACTTAAGGAAGTTATTATGCTCATAATTTTGACACTGATGAGTGGTGCAGAAACCAACGGTATTAATCTAGTCTCAGGCAACAAAGGGAATATGCTTCTGCTGACTTGCATGTGGGACAGCGCACACCAGTCTTCCAGGAACAGCACTCAAATCTTCCCTACCATGTCTTCATCAGCTCTCCTCCCTCTGTTTATTAACAATGCACAGGGGCCAGCCATGATGAACGATGATAGGATGGAGGACGTGGGTCACGGAACCCAGGACAAATCACATGTAATTCGTCACCACTCTATAAGTTTTATTCTCTAGTGAAGGTCAACATAGAAGGGAAAAATAAATGCAAGAAGGGCCCCTTGGGGAGTTCAGGGTGCTGACTGTGTGTGGTGCGAGCTGGTGGTCTTCTCACACCAGTGCTAGAAGAGCAATTTCCTTCTTGCAACACCACATTGGCTCCTCCCTCACCCCTAGGAGCTTGCGATTAACATATACCCACTACTATGTATAAAATAGATAACCAACAAGGACCTACTGTATAGCAGGGGAAGCTATACTTGATATCCTGTAATAACATATCAGGGAAGAGAATGTAAAAAAAGAATATATACATATATGTATAACTAAAGCACTTTACTGTACCCCTGAAACTAATGCAACACTGTAAATCAACTACATTTCAATTAAAATTTTAAAAAAAGAATTGTGTAAAAAAAATACCTGAAGAGATACTATTTTGTGGATCACGTTGCCTTTTATTATTAAAGTTGAATTTCTAGCAATCTGACTCTTTTCGGTCACCGTCTTAAGTTATTTTGAGGATGATGGTTTGCAAGCTTTTAACAGTTTTTATAACTTCCCTGCTACTGAAAATGAATGTGATAGAAGTAAATATTTTAGGAAAACACTGCTTACCCCGAATTTGAGAAACCTCTCGAGTGATTAATTAGTTCCAAAGATGTTTACAGTAGCTTTAAAATAACCAAACAATATGGGATGGATTAATTAACTAATACCATACAAAGAAATACAAATCAGTCATTGAAATAATGTCATAGGTAAGTATTTATTGGAATATTAAATGGAAAAAAATATAGGCTGTTTGTACAATGTAATCCAGTGTGTGTGTGTGTGTGTGTGTGCCCACAAGTGCACAGGTGTGCACGTGTGCATGTGTTTACATGGTATGTGTGTAGGTCTGGAAGGAAAATAAAATAAGTGACCAAACACTGGTTATCTTGAATGGGTAAGATCATAAAGTTTTAAAATTTTACAGTTTTTGCCTATTTGTATCTTCTAAATATTCTACAAAGAATATTTATTAAGTTTTATAATATGAAAAAAGGTACTTTAAAAAGAAAGTAACCGGGCTTCCCTGGTGGTGCAGTAGTTGAGAGTCCGCCTGCCGATGCAGGGGACACGGGTTCATGCCCCAGTCTGGGAAGATCCCACATGCCGCGGAGCGGCTATGCCCGTGAGCCATGGCTGCTGGGCCTGCACGTCCGGAGCCTGTGCTCCGCAACGGGAGAGGCCACAACAGTGAGAGGCCCGCGTACAGCAAAAAAAAAAAAGAAAGTAACAAAATATACCTAAAAATGTTAATAAACTTTAAAAAGCTAAACTAGCAACTCATGATTCTCCCCATGAAAAATATTAATGGGGACAGTCTTGATTTCATGTATTTTTGGGTTTTTTTGTATCTATGTTTAGCTAAGTGCATTGATTAAATGCACTTTGACTTTTACACCTTTATAAGACTTTCTGTATAAGTTAACTCACAATATAAAGCAAGACTTTGCCACATTTGGAGTCTTGGGTTTGAAATCAGAAAATAAGGTCACTGTCAGGGAAAACAAAGGCAGGCAAGTCCTTTAAGCTGCTCAGATACGGACAAATCTGAGGGCTCCACAGTAAGTCTTTCTTTATAGAGAAGTGTTATATGGGGTCATTTTATGTAGCCACTGTGTTTTAAAATCCAGGATTCAAGCCGAAGATTGCAAAAATGCTTTCACCTGAGGCATCCCAGATGGAAAATCCTGTTTTCAATTCTTCACTCCAGATGAGGTAGTGCCTTTGGGTTGAGGATTATATAATCATATTTCGTACTCCTTACTCATACCTTAAAAGAATGGACGGAAAGACTAAGAGTCTAAGAGAGGATAGATTGATCTTTTTCTTTAAGATCTTTCCCTCAAGTACCTCTTGGCAAGATCCTCTTAGCTCACCATTAGAGCCTTCAGAAAAACTATGTGGGAAAGGAACGTAGGCTTGTATGACTTATTTTCTCAACTAAAAAGGTGCTGGATATTCCTCCCAATCCTTCAGTCTTACAAATTATAAGCGGGGGAGGGAGAATAACACAAGTAGAAATGAGCTTCTGTTTTGCCACTGACTAGCCATGTAACTTTGGGGAAATCACCTCTCACTAGTAAAATGAGTCAATCTCTGTCCTCTAAACCCCTCTGTTCCCTAAGCAGAACTCTAGAAGGCTGATATCACTCTACAACACCATTCTGGTCTGATGGATAAGTGCACTCCAGATACATGTTCTGTGATGCTTGAGATGTTCTGGTGCTGGTAGGATGCCCACATGTTTGAGGCTTCATTGAAGGGCTTTCTCTATTTTCTTTCCTCTAATGGATACAAATTTTCTGGTCTCTGACAACAGGTATCCTCAGACAGCATTGTGAAGAAGACAGTAAAAAGGGCAATAAACCCAAGGACAGGAAAGAAAAAGGTCAGCAGTCGTAGAAGGAAGAGCAAATGATCAACAAGAGGAATGTGAAACCCAGATGCCAGCTGGAAAGCAGAACAGGAAGTCAAGTACAGGAAGTCAACTCTGTAAACTGAAGGGCACAATATATCTTTCTTGATGATATTAATATTAGGCTGCTCCTTGAGATGAGAGCCTTAGCTCAGGCCTCTTATTCAAAGTCTAACAATTGGTGGATCTACGGGAAGCCCATGTCATGAAACTTGTCTTCAAACTGAGAGTGATTCACAGTCCCAAATCTGATGCGCCTTCCTGATCCCCACCTCATGGGTTAGACTGAGATCTTTCTAGAAGGTGGATTCCTGGAAAAAGTACTGGAGTTGGTCAGAAGGTCCGGGTTTGAGTCTAAATTCTGTGGATCATAGGCAGATCATTTACACGCAGAGACTCAATTTCCTCATTTGCAAAGTGGACAGATTAACACCACCCTGCGTACCTCCCTGAGTGGCTCTGAGGATGGGCTGAGAATTCACTGAGTGAAGGTGAGGGTTGTGCCACTGGAACCAGGGCTGGCATCTCCCCATGCATCATCTGTAATGCTGAGCTCAGGGTGGCATTCTTAGAGATTAAGCGAGAAGCAGAGTGATTACAACAAAGGCGGTGCCGCTCTCTACATTGGTCATTAAGAGATCTGGTTGCAAAACACCAGATCTTGTTTTAGTACCTGTTTCTTTAAGTTTCAAGGAACAGGACCCACAGCTTCCTTTCCCTGCATTAACCCTGACACCCACCAGGCCTGAGCCTCATACCCATCATACAAAGCCCTCAGAGCAACATTTGACAGCCACTGCCAGTGTCATTACTGCTATTCTTTTTCTGCTCCTATCACGAGTATAGCAACCAAAGAGACTTGTGATTGATGAGAAGTTTTCCCAGCACCCAAAGCTTGGGAGTACGTGCACCACGAAGGGCTGTTTGGGGTCTTGAGTGCTTATTAGTTTAGTAATTGGAACACTTGTGGTTCTTCCTGCCAAGTGTCCAAAGATGTGACATAAAAGTCTTTCCCTTTGGCACTGGTGGCTCAGGAGGTGAGTCCTGCTGGCACATCGGGCTGGAGGTCACCCTGACCCCTGCTCCAGAGCCATCACTTCCCTGTCCTTGATCAGCAGACTTGCATTTCCATGTGAATGAGCCCAGGGAAAAGAATGTTGCTGAGTTTTATGGGTCTCTCATTCTCTTCTTTTCTTTAAAAATGGGCCAGAAACTCTAGTCCTTTCAGCCTTCTTCCTCTCCCTGGAGCCTCACTGGTGCATATTACTGCTAATGGGGCTTCAGGCCTTGCCAACTCAAAATGAAGAGCAGGTCGTCCGCACCGCATCTGTGGCTTAATGAGGAGCCCTGAATGCTGATGAGAAATCAAACATGCATTGAAAATATCCCATTCTCAGCCTATTGTCCCTCCTCTCCCCTCATCATCTCCAGGTCCTGAGCCCACTGCCAGCAGAAGGTGACCTGCCAAACTGATACCCCGGGTAGCTTGGGGAAAGGCACACATAGGGGACTCAGAAGCACACTCTGAACTTGTTTTCTCTCTGCTCAGCGGCTGCCAAAGCAGGGGCTGGAGCGTGGGAGCAAGTGGAAATGGGAAGAGGGTTCACATGACTGGGAAGAATGAAAAGTCTGTGGGGTTGGGAGCAGGAAGTCAGACATGGGTTGAGGACCTGAAAACTCATCATTAGGAACTTCATCCTACCTCAAGAGCAGGGATTGGAAACCTTTATGAGCTTCTTTAGTAGAAAAAGAGCAGGGGAGGGTGAGTGGCAGAGAAAACATGGGTCCCCAAGACAGGAGCCATGGTCCCAGGCCTGGAGCTGGGGTGGGTTCCCCGCAGGAACTTGCTTAAGACCTCTCCGGGCCTCACTTCCTCCCTCGTGTGGGAATCCACGCTTTACCTGCTGCCCAAGCCCATGGTGAGGACTTTGGGTGACAATGCCTGTGGAAGGATTTTGTCAACTTGGGCCCATCAAATGTGTTAAATAATGAAAGGTCTTTTTAGGCAAATGAATTAGTTAGAAATCTAGAGATGGTAAAGCTAGCTAAACAGCTAGGAAGTGGGCTAGGTAGGCATGAGAGCGGGGACCCCCCCCAAACCTGGAGGGATTCCCCTAACAAAATCAACAGTATTAAAAGTGCAGGCTGTTCAGGACAAACTGAATGGAGCAACTTGACAGTAGCTAAAGCGATATCCATGCTGTCAAAGGGCATGTTGACAAAGGCTCGGCACAGCGTGAAGACTGGCAAAGAGTGGAGCATGGCAGCGCTTACCCAGACTGTCCAGGGGAAATGGTGATGAGACATCCCTGTGTGGAGATGGGCCATCACGGCTTCATTCCCTTTAGACCCCACAGTAGTTCCCTACCTCGGTTTCATGTTCACCGAACCCCCTTCTGATCATGTCCTGATTTGGCATGGAAATTTCTCACCAGGGACAAATATGCAGATCAGAACTTTACAATTTTCTCTAAGGCCAGTACATTTTTTTTCCGGTAATTATTTTATCTATCAGTCTCCTATGACTGATTCATATAAATCACTTCCCTCTGGGTCCAATTTGGGGCCCCGACACAATTGAGTTTTTAGACTTACAAGGCTGAGGGAAGACTAGATCTCAGATCCCCAAGGACCTGCCAATTTGGACAATTTCTGGGCACCTAATTGGCATCTCCTGGACTCTACCACCCCCCTCTAAGTGACAACAGCTTTGAAAGCCAACAAAGCCAACTGGACCAAGGTTATGGCTGGACGAATGGAAAGGGAGAGAGAGGTTTCAGAAAGGTCTTGTTGATAACATGCATTTGAGTGGAGGTGAAGAAGTGAAAGAAATCAGGCATCAACGAAGTCTCCAAGTTTTAGGAGCAGCAAACTGGGATGGGGGTAAGGGGCTGGCACATTACTGAGAATAATGAGAGGGTGTAAGGTTGGTATAATGTTGGCGAATACCATGCATATGTTCCTTTTCCTCCTTCCTATGCTCATGGAGTTGTCACTAATCAGTGTTGGCTTTTTTCCTTTTGAGAAAGGTTAAAACCTTAGAATCCTTCTCAACTCAGGAACGTTCTAGGAACCACTCTAATAGGTCAGAGCTAGTGTATGAGATGAAATAATAACACGACATCTCGAAGCTAATGAGTAAAGTAGGTACTCACCAGATAGTCATTGGTTAATTATTGATAATAACTTGGGTGAAGTAGTTTAGACAAATTCTGGACTCCAGAAAAAAAAAAAAAAAAAAAGGCAGTTGACCTTCTCTGATATCTAATTTCCAATAAAGACCACAATAAAATATGGAACATTCTCATATTCCCAAGGTGTGCTGTGTCTGACCAGATTTCCTGTCTCATCAGTGAAAGAGGAGAGAGATTTTTGATGTAAGCAGAAGTTAGTGATAAGTTGAAATATACACAAACACTTGCCCATTTGAAACTCAGCTGTCTTCCTAAGTTTAGAAACTCAGGGAGCTATTATATGACTCTCTGATAAAGACAATTTCTCCTTCTGCCTCCAAACACACATCTACAGTTTGTCCACCCCATCAAAACAGAGGAGCTCTGAGTGTCTGCCACAGACCCCTGCTGAGGAAAGTGAACCCAGGCTTTTCTTTCTGCCTGAATGGCTATGGTTTATGTCATTTGTGATGAGAGACAGCAACCTTGTTCTAGCTGACGACAATAGGAATGGAACCCCAGTCAAAGGCCATCAAGTATGGGATGACGATGATGCAAAACACTCTTCTACATGGTGCCTTGGGGAGAAACTCTATCCAGTGGTGGCCCTCCACATTGGATAGTGACAATGATTGACAACAGTGCTCTTGGGGAGTATGAGAGGCGCTCACAGACAAGACGGGTCACACAGGAGCCATTACAGTAAGGTGAATCATGTCAAACTGCTTTATTGGGCTTCCGTGGTGGCACAGTGGTTAAGAATCCACCTACCAATGCAGGGGACACGGGTTCGAGCCCTGGTCCGGGAAGATCCTACATGCCTCGGAGCAACTAAGCCCGTGGGCCACAACTACTGAGCCTGCGCTCTAGAGACCGTGAGTTGCAACTACTGAGCCCATGCACCACAGCTGCTGAGCCTAGGGCCCATGCTCTGCAACAAGAGAAGCCACCGCAATGAGAAGCCCGTGCTCTGCAACGAAGAGTAGCCCCCGCTCGCCACAACTAGGGCAAGCCTGCACACAGCAATGAAGACCCAAGGCAGCCAAAAATAAATTAATAATCAATTAATTTTAAAAACTGCTTTATTGCTACCCTGGATTCAATCTAGACCTACCGTGCATCCCACTGTGAAAGCCTTGGACCAATATGCAGGACCCACAATGGCTATGGAACTGCTGAGCACTTGGCCTACCTCCTTACTTCCCTGTAAATTCCAACAGTAAAACTGCATCGCTTAAGATAATTTAAGTAAGACTCTTTCTTGTAATCTGAAAGAGCCTGAATAATATGTCATCTGTTGTGAAATTCAGAGCCTTGAAAAATTTCAAAGGTGTTTTGAGATGACATTTTGAAACCAAAAAATATTCTGCTAATTCTACCCTACAAAATGCATCCAATACTTTAAACCTCATCTGAAGCAATTAAATATTTGGAAAATGAAGTAAATCATGAGAAACCTATAAAAATTGATATATAGACATTTACATGATACAATATTTCAAAAGCAAAGCTATTTGGTGTTTCATCTCTTTGAGGAATGAACAAAGGCTACTTAGGCCAATATGAGCAGCTGGCATGTGTTCAGTATTTCCTTTCAAATGTCTACCATACCTGTAGCTTCCTTTCCATTTGTACTGGTACACCCTGGTTCTTGATGTTTCATACTCATATCTTACAATATAGATGTAATGGCAAGTTCTCCTGATTCTAGTCTGTGTGTCCTCCAACTTGTCCTGCATGCCAGGGCAAACCAATCACCTTTTAGAACTACATTCATGTCATTTCTTTGCTCAACATCTCTGTGGCTCCCCATTTCCTATGGTGGCTCATTTATAATCTTCTTTTTGTGTTACTAGGAACTATATATCATTCAGCCTCTTTCCCTGCCATCCCATCTCCTCTTCCGTCCCAGTCCAGCCGACTCTTCATGAAGACGCCCTGCATGTTCCTTTGTCTCTGCCCTCACTCTTGGTGTTCCCTTCCCTTGGCAATGGAGTCCCCCATTCATAAATCTATCCCAAGACTAACAGACTAACACATGTCCCATCTTCCACATGAAGTTTTCCCTGATCACTTCCGACCCTCACTGGGCTCCCCGTCCAGGAACTTCACAGAGTACATCCTTTTAGCTCACAAACCTACTTGCCTTACAGAATCACTGCTTTTCCATATGGACCAGTTTTAGCTCCTGGACTAGTTAGTAAACTCCGTGATTTTGAGTAGGAGATAATTATTTTCTTGTTGACATTGAATAAATACCCTGAATGTCGCATACCACCCCCAGAAGCAGCTTCAGGAAGCAAGACTGCATTAGGAATGTCGTTTTACCAAAAGAGAAAGTGGAAAACTCATTTTAATCTCCTGTAGTCAATGTCCAGCCTGCAAAATGAAAACTAGTGAGGCAGTTCTTACCACCAGAGGGGCTGCTAATACTTCCACTATTAGCTATAAGTAGAATTTATAACAAAAGCACACGTGAAACATGGCGCCATAGGAAAACAAGAATTTCCAGAAGCCAGACATTGGGAATCAGACTGGGTACTAGAAAAAGCACTGAACCAGGTCCGGTGGCCTGGGCTCTCGTGGATTTGCCACTCACTAGCTATATAGCTTTGGTTAAGTCTCTCAGCTTCTCTAAGCCTAGCTTACCCCATCTGGAAGTAAAGCATGTCACAGAGCTCTGAGGTTTGCTCTAGCACTAAAATCTTGGTGTTTGTTGCCATGCCTAGGTGGAATTTCACACTAAGTTGGAAGGAAACACAGGTGTATCTTAGAAGGTGATTTGGACTATGTGGTCAGAGTACCAGCGACCTTTAGCTCTTGGTCTCCCATCTGGCCAGAGGAATGGCTTCCCCAGTAACCCACCAGGAGGCCTGGCTTCAGCCCCACCCTTGGCTTTGGTATACTGTTTCCCAACCACAGCCTAGTTCCTGTAAAACTTGCCAATTGGCTTAAAAGATTGTTTTAATGTATGTGCTTTCTTTTCACTTGGTTAACCTTGAAGTTGAACCCAATTTTGTTTTGCTACTCTCCTTCTTAGCTGACTGTTGAACAGTTTGAGACTTTTGGGGCCTTTTATATAGCTGAACCTGGACTGCTCTGTCCTAGGAGCTGTCCCCCGCCACCACCCCCCGTGCTCCTTCTAGTTTGGGCCACAATCTCTCTTCCTTCCTCTGGTGACATTGCAGAACACTGCTGTGAACTACAATGCAATAGCACAGGTCCTGTTCCATGGAGTCTAAATTCCACAAGGAGATTACTGGAGAACAGAGGAGCTGAACGACTAGACTTTAATTCAGAGGAGATGTGAAATTTGGCACATTTCTTCTTCTGGTTAGCAGCCCCCAAAGCCATTTTAACCACAGTAACATGAATGACTTGCCTACTTCTCAAGCTTATGAAGTCTTTCTGGAAAGCCATCACCAGGCCAGCTTCATGTGTGGACCTGCAGGCTCTTGGTGGATTCACCTGATAATGCCTTAGGGAACACTGGACTTGAGGATGCATCTTAATTTCAGGCATATCAGGTCCACTGCTAACGTGGATTTGGTGCCCTAAAGTTTAAAAAGCCAAGCCTGGGGTTAGAGTGGGTGCTCTTGAGAAGTGCTGCTGTGGGCACTTGCAGCAGTGAATGTGGGCTTGGGGGAAAGGCTGGAAGAGCATTTAGGCCTCAAGCAGTCACTATCAATGAATGAACGCCCCTTGCTTGATTCCTGTGACGTAAGACATCTTCTTTGAATAAGGGATTTTCTTTACTAAATTAAAACTAACCAAAATAAATAAATAAAAGGAGATTTCGCAGGCAATAAAAGTTGGTTGTCAGATAATGCTGGTTAATAGTAAAACATTACAGCCTCCCTCTGAAGTTGGAGTAGGCTCTGCTGAAAATCACAGCTGTGATTATCCAGTGCAATGAATTTGGGAAATTAGTGGTCCGGTACAGCTGGAGCTCAGGAGATGTACTGGAAAGAAGTAGGAACTGGCAAATCAGGCAGGGGTAAATCTTTTTAAGCCATGCTGATACTTTGTTCTGTCCTGTAAACAGTGAGAATCCAATTAGAAGATCAGATCAGACTTGTATATACCTACAGTGAGGGTCTGTGCTACTTGATGATTCTGAGACACCACTTGTATTTAAGCAGGAAAAAAAAAAATCTATACCAACATCAACTGAAAACCTTTTGACAGTATCCTAGGAATAAAGAAGTTCCAACAACCTCTACAAATGCCTTTAAAAGTTGTCTTACATCCCTATAAGCACTCGTATAAGCCTGAACCTGGAAAGGCAGATATGCCAAGCACAAGCTGTCTCACCCCGTCCTTTGCCTGTAATATTTATGCTACTAACAGCTAATATTTATTGAGTACTCTGTGCCAGATACTTTCCTAAGCCCTTGGCCTGAATTATCTCAACCAATCCTCGTAATAAATCCTGTGAAGCAGGTGCTATAATTTATCTGCATTTTACTGATGAGAAACAAGGCTGAAAGTGATTAGGTAACTTGCCCAAGGTCACCCTGCAAATAAGTGGTGGAGACAGAACTTGAACTTCTGACTACAATACCCAGGCTGTTAACTACCATGCTGTCCTGCCCACGGCAGGCATCACTAATCAATCATTGCATTCTTTCTCACTCAGCCCAGACTGGGCCTCCCAACTTCTTTTAGCGTAGTGCTCTAGAAAGCCATTACTGATAGATCAGAGTTGATACATGATAGGACTAATTGCTGCCCTTGGCCTATAGCCCAGTAATACCATCTCAGATGCAGCCTCAGATTCTGATTCGGCACCGTAAGCCTGAACAACATCAAAAGCTGACCTGCTACCATAGATTGTATTCTGACACCTTTACTTGGAGATTTTACATTAGATGGTCCCCCTAGACTGCTTTTCCAAGCTGACTCATACTGGTCAATTTGTTGGTATGGAAAAATGCCAGAAGGAATTTGAGCCATCCAAAAGCTATCAACATGAGTTTGCTGCCCATAAAGAGTGCCTTTTATGAGGAAATTGCAGAAGTGATTCCAGGAAGAGACTATGGCTTTATGTTACATGTTCTATACATCTGGATTGTCTGAATTAATGTAGAAACTAGAAGCACTGTTGAAGACTCAGAGTTGATTAGGATTTTGGAAAAGATTAATGTATTTCTAGATATTTTCTATAACACATTAAATGTACCTCATCATTCCACACAAAGTGGCAAGAAATCAAGCGTCCATCTTAATATCACAGGGCCCCTTCAGGCAGACAGCTCCACCTTAATGCAACGGCTTCCCCTTTTCTTTCCAAATTCCACAAAAGTCACAACTTGTCACCAAGTATTTACATTGCACAACAGTGTGATGGCTTGAAATGGTTCAGGAATGAAGAATGGTAAGTCCGGGGACACAGGTTCGAGCCCTGGTCCGGGAAGATCCCACATGCTGCGGAGCAACTAAGCCCGTGTGCCACAACTACTGAGCCTGTGCTCTAGAGCCAACGAGCCACAACTACTGAGTCCTCGTGCCACAACTACTGAAGCCCGTGCGCCTAGAGCCCGTGCTCCACAACAAGAGAAGCCACCGCAATGAGAAGCCCGCGCACCGCAACGAAGAGCAGCCCCCGCTCGCCTCAACTAGAGAAAGCCCGCGCACAGCAACAAAGACCCAACGCAGCCAAAAATAAATAAATAAAATAAATGGGAAAAAAAAACCAAAACATAATATGGTAGAAACTCTTAGTGCCCAGCAAACTTATAAATGTTAAATAAAAATAAACTATTGGGGATGAACTTTGTAACTTCTAAAAATAGTAATAGTTACTGTAATATAGAAAAGAAAGTAACCTTCTCTTTAAAATCTTAAGGCAAAGGAAACACAGAAAGAAAAAATGCAAACTTTCTTATCAAAAAAGCACTTCTTATCAGCAATAATTGTAGTTAAAAGAGCAATAATAAAATGTGGTATTGTAAACTTGAAAAAAAAGAATGGTAAGTCTGGGGCTGAGAGGAGGGGAGAGGTCTCACTGAATCAAGCAAGGGTCTGATCCCTTGTGACGAGAGGGAGAAACAGGAATGACCCACCCAGATTTGAGACGGGTCCTGGAAGGGCAGCTGGGTGCTCCAGGAGTGGTGTCGTGGGTAGCACAGCCATTTCCATCTCAGGGCTGGAGCTGGTGGGCAGGTGGAGGAGCCAGTCAAAGTCCGGGAGCCTGTGGTTACCAAGTAGGCAGAGGGTGATACTGGAAGATGTGCCAGCATAGACTAGGAACCCAACCAGGGCTGAGATGTGAGAGCCAGGCCTCATCCCAGGGAGAGATGATGATAGGAGTTAAGCAGGGTACCGGGCTAGACACTCAAGGAAGGTCTCTGCAAAGGGAGAGATGACAAGGGAGAATCCAACAACAGTTAGCTCAGGTCAAAATCCCAAACATGTGGACTGGGACAATGCATGGGAGTAGAGGGAAGCAGAGAGGTTTAAGCTGTTTAGGGATAGCCTGGGCATTTGATCCTAGGATGCTAGATCCTAGGAAGAGCTGACAGTGTAACAAGGCTTTGGGACAACCTGGGAGCCCAGTGGCCATGGTCTCCCTCCCACGCCTGGCAGTCTGAATTCACGCCCAGCTCCCACAGGATGCTGGGCAGTGGCTCTGATGCATATCTCATCTCTTCTAGGATGGTCTCAGCACCCAGGGAGGCCTACAAGGGGAGCTAATTGTGTGGTAACAGGGAAGGGAATTGACATGTTATTAAACCTGCCAGATGCTGTGTGCTAAATATCCCATCTCTTTTAATTCTCAAACTACTTCAGAAATGTTCAGACCTGCCAAAGATCACAACTAGTTGGTGATCCGGCCAAGATCTGAATTCATGTATGACTCCAAAGCCCTGGCTCTCTCTATCCCATCAAGCTGCTCCTGGGAGGACCTCGGCACATGCTGCTGGACAAGACAGAGGTGAGAGACCCTGAAGACCAGGCAAAGGGATCTGATTCTGTCATCATCTCAGGGGTTTTTAACCCTGGTTACACATCGAGCTCTTCTGAGAAGGTTTAAAACACACACACACACACACACACACACACACACACACACACACATCAGGACCATCCCCAGAGATTCTGATTAAATTGCTCTGTGGTGGAGACTGGACATGGGTGTTTTTCTTTAAAAGCTCTCCTGGTGATTCTAAGGTGCAACCATGGCTGAGAACCATCGATTTTCCTTGTTCCTGGCCCTTTAAGGCAGTCTAAGGCACTCAGGCCTGCTGGTCCAGGGAGGCAAACTGAAAACCCAGGGCTCAAGTCCATCCTTGCCTGTTTTTCACTTTTCTTTTGTTCTTATTCCTCTGGGCTCTCAGGTCCTGTGCTGCCCGGGATAGAAACACCCAGTTCTTGCTCAGGCTCTAGAACCCAACCTTCGTTCTCTGCTCTAGACAAGGAGGGGTCATAGGAGCTGGACACAGGAGGGGTCCTGTGTCCTGGAAGCCAGTGGTGCTGGGGTTCCAGGATTCTCACAGAGGGATGCAGGACATGGAGAGGAGGAGGGTGGTGTTTCAAGGGGAAAACAGAATTAAATCCAGGGAGAACACTTCAGAGAGTCATCATCAAAGCAGAGGATCTAGGCAAGGAGAACCCAGGAAAGAGCTGCAGGGGAACCAGCACAGAGCGGGAGGCGGGGAGGGTTTATAGCTGATGTTGGGAGATAGAGCCTGGAGAAACCCTCTGGGGTGGTGATACTACCTGCAGCTGCTGCTTACTTAGCAGGAGCCTGTGACCCAAGGCCGGCCGAGGTCATCACATGGGCTGGCCTGGGCCTGTTTACCTGCCCAAGCTCAAGGAATTTGTGTGCTGTTATCCTTGGGCTGCCTCACCCTCGGACAAAAGATCTGGCTGAAAGGGCAGTGCAGGTGAATAAGGGAGCCTGAAGCAGAATTTCGGAAATGAACCAATCTGGAGATGTCTGGTCTTTCAATGTGTTGGCTCAGGGTTGATCTTGCTGAATTGTCAACGAGAGTTACCTAGATCAGCTCCACCCAGACCTAGCAAAGAACTTAGAAGAAAGATATAAACATACTCTTTGCTTATTTTATCATGAGAACTGGTCTTTTTTTTTTTTTTTTGGCTGCACTGCGCAGCTTGTGGGATCTTAGTTCCCCAACCAGGAACTGAACCCAGGCTCTCAGCAGTGAAAGCGCGGAGCCCTAACTACTGGATCTCCAGGGAATTCCTGAGAACTGGTATTTGGATGGCAGCTGTGAGCAGGCCAAGGCGGGCTCTACCACCTAGGGCTTGGACTGGCAATGCCCTTCCCGGGGCCAGAATTCAAGTCGTTTCTCTGAGTGCATAGCTTCCTGCAGACTCTCGTCCTCTGTGGTCCAGTTGCCTTTCATTCCCAGCCATGTTCTAAGCCAAACAGACCGTTCCTTTCTGGGAGCAGCCAGGCCATGGAGAAACAGAGACCCTTAAGAGGTATCTAGTCCAGTCCTTCCCAAACCTGCTCATCATCAGAGCCTTAAAGGCACAGATTCCTGCACCTTGAGAGGGATTTACTGAATGAGGACCTCTGGGGGCTGTGTCCCCACTCTTCTGCCGAATTTCCCATCCAAACTGACATCCACTTCAATTAGCCTGGACAGAGGAGAATCCTCCTTCTGTATGTTGAATTCACAGCTTCCTTTCATCCCTAAAGATGTTTCATGCGATCTCTGATTCAGGCGCAAGCCCAGGCTGCAGGAAGAATCACAGCTGTGACTGATATTTGCGCAGCCAAACAGTCATTTGCCTCTCTGCCTCCTAAATCATAGTTTCTGCTATCAACTCTACAGTAGAAAAGTGATTAAAAGCATTTTACTACCCAGCTGCTGTGTCTATCTCTAAGACAGCATCTTACTAGATAGTAAAGGGAAGTACACTGAATTTTGAATCAGAAGGTCCAGGTGTGGAGCCCACACTTTCTCTATCATTAGTAGATAATCCTGGACCAATTACAATACTCTTCTCAGCTCCAAATTTATCACAGCCTTCATGAAGCTAACATTTATGAGGCAATTCCTACATGCCAGGCAAAATGCTAAGGACTTGACTGACGTCATTGGCTTTAATATTCCCTACGTACCATTACATAGAAGAGAAAACTGTCTCAGATAGTCAGTCGCTTTTGCTAAGTGATCATAGTGATGCTGGCCCTGGGTACTTCACGGGGTTACTGGGAAACTATTGGGAGATAATGATGTGATGGTTGCCCTATGTATATGTTTCTCTCCTCAAACTGTAAGTTCCTATAGCCAAGATTGTATCTGATTTGTCTTCTGCTCCCTCACCCAACATTGTACCAGCACATCAGTAGACAGTTGAGTGAAAATGAATAAATGATTTAAGAAACAAATTAACATTGGAATGAAGCGCTATATAAATGAAAGCCCTATTGATCAACCTACTACATCAGTGTGACAAAGACCCCAGAGGTACCTGTGCTCTACATCCACGGTGGGCTTTCTATCACCAGGGTGGCTAATCAGGGGCTCTGTTTACATGAGATCTCGATTGGCCTACTTGAAGAAACAGTAACCAGACATCTGGAGGGTGTGTCCAGCCCTGTGGATCTGGGCCAGCACTACAAACTTCCACCTTGCCAACCTGGACCCCCACCATGCAGCAGGCCACCGATAAGAGCCTCAACATCCTTGCCGTGGCTTCTTCACAATTCTCCTCGCAGATCTCATCTGTCCTCCTCTCCCCTTGGCCTGACCCTACATCTCTCATTCCAACCTTGGCTGTCCTCCTGTTTTGCAGTGGGCACTCTGGACAAATTCCCTTCTCACTCAAGCTTGGCCTCCACGTCCATTGCCCATAAGGCTGATTTTCCCACTGTGCTTGGTCAAGCTTCATGGATTGGAATCAGACACCAGACTGAGCCTCCTGGTCAAAACCAGGGCAAAGCTGCTCATCTGCATTCTCAGAGAGGGCTTCCAGGTGGGCCCGGAACCACCCTGGAACTGGACAGAGCTGCTGTCCCCAGTTTCAGTCCCCAGACGTAGATGCTGATTGAGTATCGGTGGGAGGGACAATTCGGGTGGGATACAGCATTGTACCACTCACAGAGAGTGAAATCAAACACTCAGAAATATGTCCGTGCCCCAAACCCTCGGAGGGAAAGGGAGAGAAGGATGCTCTAGAAAACTGAAAACTACGCAAATGAAAAAGCTGGTGCACTGGCAAAATTGTAAGAATGGGAGCAAGATCTCCCTGATTTGGGATCCCATGAAAATAATACTGAGGGTGCCTTAGTGAGATGAAGCAGCAGAGAACTGGCAAAGACTGAAGTAGTAAAAAGACTGATAAGAACGTGGAGATCAATGGCAGCGCGAAAGGACAGGTGGGCCTCACAAAGCTGAGCTAGGTGACATTAATTTAGCTGCTATAAACCAGCAATTCCTAGCCAAGTCAGCCATGGATTAGCTGTCAGGGCCACCAGGTGGCGCTAGAGTAGAGAACTTTGGCGGTGACTCAGCTGTTAGGAGGATCCCGCAAGGGGAGCGGGGGTTTGAGAGGCTGAGGGTCCAGCAGCAATGGGGGGCGGCCGAGAGGGGAAGATGCGAAAACATACTTCGGTCCTCACACTTTTGAATGTCCTTGCCTGAGCTGGAAGCTACAGGGGCATGCTCTACTGGTTTCCTAGTGACAAAATTCCCAGCGGGCCTCTAGTTACAACTGCACTGATGTGATACTGCGCAAGTCTAGGGTGTCGGTCACCTGGGGAAAAAATGCTATTTGCTTCCCGTTTTCCAACTCAGTGAGAATCCATACTGTGACCCCAAACTCGATGAAATACGTAAAAAGAGCCTAGCATAGTGCCCCGTACCCAGAAAATGCCCAATAAACGTTAGTTTTCCTCCTAGGTAATCCCGAGTGGTGGGCAATCTGCTTCCAGTCTCACACCGGGGTTGCTCGATGCCCCTCGGAACTGAAGTGCCCCTGGCCCCATGAAGCCTGTAGCCCCTCTGTCCAGAGACCCTTTTGTCGGAGCGCCTTGGCTGTTCCAGATTTCTCACTGTGAGGCCTGGGCAGCTGCCAGGGGCCACCCCGGGAGCTGGAATCGCAGCTCACAAGGAGAGCACTCCCCGCAGGCCTTCTGCCTGCTCCCCGCCCGCTCGCGGGCTCCAGCCTCCCCCCAACCCCCAGCCTCCAGCCCTCTCGCGCCCCCCACCCCACCCCACCCCGCTTCTCCAACAACGTGTTTCTAATCTGCCCAGGAACAGTCAGCACGCTTGGTTTTCCTGCCGGGTCTAATCAGCTTCACCTCTGGGCCTCGGCGTCCCAGGGTGTGTAACACAGAGGCTTGCACGGAGGTGATGCGCTTGCAGGGAACAGTACGTGCCCCTCCCTGACTCCGCTTGTTTTCTTCAGGGGCCGGGGCCAGCCAGCTGAGCTGTGTCTCTCTTGCTCCACTCCTCACCCTCCCTCACACGTGGTCTGCCTTCAGTGGGTGCGTGGGAGGCGAGCGGAGCAATGTACGGGGCGCGTGCACAGCTCGCCTGGAGTGGCTGTGAGTTGCAGGCAGGTTTTCTAGGGGAAGCAAGATTGCTACCGCTTGGGGCATAGTGGAAGAGGAAGGCGGGACAGGAATTTGTGCAGACCAGTTCTGGCCAGATCTCTTAACGTGTTTTGTTCTTGCTTTGCTGCTGCTGTCGGTTTTTTGTTTTTTTTTCTTTTTTTCCCCTTCCCTATGCTGAGCTGTCATTTCTTAGTCCAGCCAGACCCCTCTGAACTTCCGGTTCCTCGAGGCAGTAAACACCCTAGTTTCCCAGGCCACACTATTGCTCCCTCCCCTCTTGTTGTTTTCCAACATGCAATTTTGAAAAATGAGAAAAGTGGCAACATCAGTGAAAGGGCGGGGTTTAAATCAAAGAACAATTAAATACAGTGTGTATTGAATCTGACACCTTCTTCTATTGTATCCTCTCTTGTTCTTGGCAATATTAGATCAATACCTAAAAAATGTTCACCCTTTTAGAGCAGTATAAAATAAATACTTTCAATAAAAATATTAAAGAGCTAATAATTAAAGCATGAGCATGTTTATCTCTAGAAGGGGTCAGAGTTCCTTCTGGCCACGTTAAATTTTCCACAGGAGTCGGTAACAAGGTGACTAGGAATGTGAGATCTGAGACTGCCCTCCCAAAGGATCATGAGGTCAGCTTGGGGTGAGTTTGCCTGTGGCACCCCAGCCTCAGTCCCATGTCATCTGCTGCTTGGACTCGTCCAGGCAAATGTCAGCTCGCTGACCAGAGATGGCTGTGGCTTACGTGTGCTCAGCAGTCCTCAGGTCTACCAGCCCGTTGTGACCATGCCAGGCACACTGGTGATACTTTGAATGCTTCATCACTTTGCTAGAAGCAGATTTTTTATTTTACTGAAAACGGTTTGTTTCAGAAGAAAACTTTTCGGTTTCATTTTAAGTGCAAAATCAAGATCACTTCTTAAATAAAAAGGAAGCATAAAAATCCAGAACTGACAACATGAAATCATGAAAACAATGCTATTTCAAATACCTTGCAAGCAGCAATAAGTCTCATCAATGTATGCAAATAAGTTCCTCTATGAGAAAAATGAAACAGTTTCTAATCTTCCTGTAAAAAAGGCATATCTGGCTCCACGTGCTAAGTTTTCGAGGATGATGAAACGCTACGTCTGTTAGAGGCGGTTACGCAGGCACAGCAGCCAGACTTCCTGAATCTAAGTCCCAGCTCCCCATTTAGGAGAGGAGTTGGGAGACCACTAAGGGCCAGTTTCTCCACATCCCGGTGCCTTAGTTCCTTGTTTGTCAAGGAAGGCTTATAATAGCACTGATCTCAGAGTTGTTTCTGACAGCTGCATGAGTTAATACTTGCAAAACACTTACAACAGCACCCGGCCTGGCACTTAGTAAGCTCTCAATGAATGTGAGCTATCATGATAATCAGTAGTCATAGTATTAGCATTAGCAGAATTCATGGACTTAAAATTCCTACTCATTAGAGTATTGAGTCGGAAAGACTGAAAAAAAATTTAACTGTTTTCCTCTGTGAGATTGGTTACTAAAAGTCAGTTTCTAACCAAAATGAGGAGAGTGACTTTTACCCAGCAATCTCTAAAATCTTAGTCTTAGAATATATACAGTTACCTTGTAATGTTTGGAAAGTGAAGGAAAATGGGTTCCTCATCTACTCCCGGCTGCATCCCCATCTAGAAAAATAGTTATAAAGGTATTTTATTTTATTTCATTTTCCAAGGATCCATATATAATATTCAAAACAATTGTCAGCTACTCAGATGAGTTCATAACCATATGGTTCAGATAATGAAAATATTTTCTGATATTTAAAATGAATTGAACGCTTGGGTCAACTCATCCCTGAGTTCTCGGTGTACTATCTGATGCCAGCCACCCCTTACTGAGGGTTAACTATGTGCTATGCAAGATTAAATTACTTAATTCTCATAATAACCCAATAGCACACACATTCTGTCTCCATTTTACAGCTGAGAGAACTGAGGCTCAGAGAAGTCAAGTAACTTAGGAGCAAACCATTAATGATGGATTCAAGATTGGGATTCAGGTCTGTTCACCAGCATTCAGGACCTGCTCTGCATCCCATGCTTCCCTGACTCAGTGGGAGCTACAATGTCAGCCGAGGCTGCAGCTCTGCCTTAGGTGTTCCCACGAACCTAGGCCTCAGAGCAGGGTACCAGGGTGGGATGTTCTGCCCCCTCTAGATTCCTGCTGACCCAGTCCTACCTGGAAACCCAGATGGTGAGCAAAGAAGCCTTGGTCACTTGGACCTGGGTGTCTGTAGCAGTATGTGCAGGGGTAACCAATGGCCTCAGAGCCTGCAGAGAAACCACAGTGCTTTCTCCTTTGCCCAGAACTGCTCCCTACCCCAGTCCCTTCCTTTCTTCTTTCTGCCCCCTCCTCTACTACTGGTAAAACCTACCCTTCTGCATAGTAGTTCTCTAAGACATGCATGAATAAATGAGAAATATAATTGGAAGCTTCTTTTATTGTAAGTACCTCTAGGGCAAGAATTTTGTCTGATTTATCTCACGAGAACCTAGAATAGTGCCTAGCACATATGAGGTGCTCAAAGAGTCTCAGTAGTTGAGTGTTTGGCACAAAGGAGCAGAAGGAAAGCTCAAGAAGAAGAAATGAGTTTGGGTTTCATTTTTAGTGCCAATGTTCAAAAGTATTTTAAAGAAAAACGTTCCACCAAACCCCAAATATTTTATTGAACCTGTAAGACATCTCAGCTCTGGAAAGATCTTCCTTCTTTCCTTCTCACTCCCTTCCTATTCCTACTTCATTCTGGAAGTTCTTCAGTTATTGGGAAAGGTTCTAAAGGCAGAGGACTGGTGGTAGGAAGATGGGCAGAGGCAAGAGGCAGGAGTGGAAGAAAAATAAGGGATGCAGCAAAGAAATATAAGAGTGAGAAAATGCTTCCATTTCTTTCCACGCACTGCCAATTTGCCAAGAGGGACGCTAAGACCTGCCGTCAGCCTTCCCCACCCTCGCTGGTGTCATGGCCTTGGTGAGGGGCTTCAGAGACCTGAGCTCTAAAGCTTGAGGAAGGTTGAAAGCTGTGATTATTATTGTCACTATCCAATGTCACCCTTCTTTCTGAATCTGATTTCTTTCAAGTCTTGACTGTTTCTTAGTGCTGGTGTCTCTTTTCAAAATAAAACAGGGGAGGCTTGCAGGAAGCTTCTGAGGACTGGGTTTGGTTTGAGGGGAATACGGGAGGGGAAGGGAGCTGTCTTTGATGGGAGCCCCTGGGGAGGGAAGGAGGTGTCTTTGGAGGTACTCCCTAAGTGATAGAGGTCCTCATGGGGCAACTCATCCAGGGAGGGTGGATGCTGTTCTAAGAAATGGGCACACAGTGGCCCCCAGAGAGTCCTGAGGGGCCCCAATCTCATGTTGCCATGGAGAGTCTCATTGTTCCATGACAACAGATTCACTCAGCCTCTGCTCTGGCCCTACTGAGTCACTGCAGATAATTTTTTTGCTCTCTGTCTACTACATTTCTTTAGAGAGTCTCAGGACTGTTCCTCCCAGCCCATCGCTGAGTAAATTTTTGGTTATGGAATTCAGCTTTGAACACAGTGTTTCCAGACAGGATCATGTGGCCTCCAGTTTTGGCCATCTCTCCTACCGACCCATTACTCTTTGTTTGCCTTGACCCCCGAGAACTGTGTGCTTTGGTGCTTTTCCCCACAAGGAATTTCAATTTTGTCTTTGTGCCCAGGCCAGCCGTGGCTCCCTGCTATGTCAATCTCAGCTCAATATCACATTCACTCAGCCCATGTTTTTTTAGCCTGGCCCTGACACTTGCATAACTAATTTATTCAGCTCTCACATGAAAAACCTTAAAGTCTCAGCCCAGCCCCGGGCACAAGACAGGATTAATCTTCTGTGGATTTTTGAGCTTGACAGTTGAAGACTCGAGGTACCTAAAACCAAATTCATGTGTAATCCATGGCTGTCAACACTACAAAGACATGTAGTGATAGCCCTCAGGTGTAGTGCTGAGCATGTTACATGCAAAACACATACCTGTTAGGCCCCCTTTGAAGGCAAGCTCTGACATATTTACTTACTCCTTTGAATCCCTAAATTCAAACCATAGGAAATGTCACCCCCAATTGGGCCCATGGTCCATTCAACTCAGGTCATAACTGTAACAGCCAACATCTACTTTCAAGTACTGGCATTCTGTTAAGTACTTCTCAAGTGTTTTCTTATTTAATATGGCTGTTCTCATAACAATCCACTGTCACCATTTTACAGATGAATCTGGAACTTGGGGAGACAAAGTAATTTGCTCAAAGAGATATATCTTGCATGCTACAAAAAAAGACTTGAACCCAGAGCTGTCCGAAGCCCAAACCCAAGCTTTTAACCAATTACACTCTGGGGATGAGGTTTTCTAGGGAAGAATCGTGTTCTTTGAAAGGAACTAACCACATAAGATTGGGGTTGGGCTCCCTGAAACACTGTTTAGTTCTCTCAACAACCATGGCAATTTTATTATCTCAAAGTTAATTAAATTCCTCTTGAATCTTAATCTTCTGCTTGCACAATGTCTTGAGTAAAATGGTTTTAATCAGATTCTATGTGCTTCCTCTTATTTGAACTAATGCCCCTATCTCCAATCTTTAAAGAACAGTCCGTAATTCTAATACTCCAAGATTTGTAAGTTCCAATTTCCCCTCACAGAGACTTCTGCTTTTCTTTAGATTTATTATATTATGCTTTAAGGCCTCATCTTTCAAGGCCAAAAAGTCATGTTTTCAGTGTTTTTATAAGGCAGCTCTCATGCGTCCTTTCCTGACGCCGTGCTCCAGGCAAACCACCAGTTCTAGGCTGGTCTATGCCTTCAGTTTCCTACGACCCTTCAAACTGAATGCCCTTCCTCTGTACCCACCTGTTCCTCATTTCCCCGTAGCCAAAATCTATACTTGATGATTAGCTCAAAGATGAACCCCTCCTTGAAGCCTTTTTTAATGCCCCCAGATAGAAGTGATTTCACTCTCACGTGAAATAACCACAGGACTCTCTACCTTTCAATTCTTCTTATGGTACGTTTCACTTTCTCTATTGGATTTTAGTTACACAAAACTTTCATATTTCTCCTTTTAGATTATATCTACTTGAGGGCAGAGTCTGTATCTCCATTCTAGGGACTTGTATTAAATTAGGTACTCACGTCTTGGTTCAATGCATGAATGAATATATAAATCAGTGGTTTTGCTTGGTTTCTTTTCTGGAACATTTCTCTTTATCAGAATTAGATAGGCTTAACTGCTTGAAGCGTTCCATGTGATAGATTAGTGAGGGCTTATACAAGGCTAAGATAACATTTTATAGTTTGTATCGGACAATCTCCAACATTTTATTGGTCATTTAAAATTGAAGTAGCATATTGATAAGTGAAATAAGACAAAGACAAATACTGTATGATAACACTTATATATGGAATCTTAAGAAATAAAACAAACTAGTGAATCTAACAAGAAAGAAGCCGACTCACAGGTACAGAGAACAAACTAGTGGTTACTAGTGGTGCGGGGTTGGGGGGGGGAGATGGGGAGCAATATAGGGATGGGGGGATGGGGGGTACGAACTGCTGGGTGTAAGATAGGCTCAAGGATGTACTGGACAACACGGGGAATAGAGCCAATATTTTGTAGTAACTGTACATGAAGTGTAGCCTTTAAAAATTGTATAAGAATTTAAAAAATTAAATAAGTAAAGTTGCAGTAGCACATTGAATTGAAGTATTCTTGGAAAGATTGAGACCTTTCCTACACCAGAATGGGTAGCTCTGTACTTGTCTTTTCAAAATGGAGTATGACTCTTTCCCTCATAAATGCATTACTTTGCTTAACTTTAATCTGAAAATACCTTACGCACAAGATGAATATTGCAGTGGGCACTCTTTCAAATTATATGTCTTACACAGATATTATCATTTGTTTCTTGAGCCATTACTATCAGCAAAATCTCAAAATTATAGGCACCTTTGTGGCCAAAGGAATTGAGCCTCCTAATTCATTTCTCCCCAAATGTAAAGTCTGCGATGAGTTGGCCTGAATTTCTGGCCAACGCTGCGTGCAGAACTCTCAGCCGTGGCAACAACTGTGATGAGCACTGGCTAAACCTTCATTCCCTGCACGTACACCGTGAATATTTTGATGAATAGTATTCAAATTATATTGTTCACCCACATGCAGCTGATGTACAGAATATTGAAAGGCACAGTTTGCAAGAGACTTAGAGTCCTAAGAGCTGCCTCTTGGATCAAAAACTGCTCCTTTTAGAGAGATCCGAGGGTATGCCAAGAAGAAAAAGAAATCATGATTGTCTAAGATTACTGCTGCAACCATATTATGTTACCTATGTGAATACCTTCTTCTGAGGTGATCACAGTGCTTGCAAAATAAGGGCTTTCAACCCATTTTCATTTCTAGTCTATTTTGCTACCATAGAAAGAAGTTTTCCCTGTGTCATATAGATCAGGATTCCAAAGCCACTCCAGGAGTAGCAGAACTTAAAGGTTAATGTGCCTTAAGGATTACCTAAGAGGCTTCTTGGCAGAATACAGATTCACAGGCCCTACCTCAAACCCACTAATTCAGCATCCCTGGGGGTGAGGCTCATAATGCATTTTTTAACATACCCTGTCAGGATTTTCTGATCAGCGGTCCTGGGACCAGACTTTGAGAAAAAATTAGAAATAATAAAGGAGAAAGGTTGTGGGGGAGTTATCCCAACATCCAGGGCCGGCAGAATAGAAATGTTCTTACTTTCTGTGAGTTGTGGCATCGACGCAGGGCCCCACCTGCACCCTGCTCAACACCTGAACTCCTTGTCTGGGTCAAAATGTGTACTGGAAGTGCCACGGGCTGATAGCACAGAAAGACCAGGGTTCTTGTCCAGCCAGCTGTGAGATTTTAGGGAAGTACTTTACCTCTCAGATCATCATTCATGAAATGAGAGATGGGCCTGATTAGCTCCATGATGCTCTATTCGCCCATGAATTCATTCAGCAAAGGCCCCAGCACTGCCTCTAGAGCGTTTTCATCCAACAAAGACATAATATGAGCCACGTATACATGTGTCAATATCTAGTAGCCATATTTCAAAAAGTAAAATTAATAATTAAATTTATTTAAGCCCATATATCTGAAATGCTATCATTTCAACATGCAATCAATATAAAATTATTGAGCTGTTTTATATTTTCTTTTTTTACTAAGTCTTGGAAATGGGTATATTTTATACTTGAACACATTTCAATACAGACCAGCCATATCTTGAGTACTCAGTAGTCAGCCATGAAGGTGCAACCATAAAGCAGGGACCTGCAAACTAGGCCCGTGGACCAAATCTTGTCTTCTGCCTTTTATTTTAAATTTATTTGATTGAAGTATAGTTGATTTACAGTGTTGTGTTAATTTCTACTGTACAGCAAAGTGATTCAGATACACACACACACACACACATTCTTTTTCATATTCTTTTCCACTATGGTTTATCACAGGCTATTGAATATAGTTCCCTGTGTTATACAGTAAGTCCTTGTTGCTTATCCATTCTCTATATAATAGTTTGCATCTGCTAACCCCAAACTCCCACTCCATCCCTCCCCCATTCCCCCTCCCCCTTGGCAACCACAAGTCTGTTCTCTATGTCTGTGGGTCTGTTTCTGTTTCATAGATAAGTTCATTTGTGTCATCTTTTAGATTCCACATATAAGTGATATCATACGGTATTTGTCTTTCTCTTTCTGACTTAATTTATGTATGATAATCTCTAGGCCCATCCATGTTGCTGCAAATCTGCCTGTTTTTTGTATGGCCCATTAGCTAAGAATGGTTTTTATATATTTAATTATTAAAAAAAAATCAAAAGAAAAAAATTTCATGACACACGAAAACTATATGAAATTTAAGTTTCAGATCCACAAATAAAGGTTTGTTGGAACATAGTCCTGCCCGTTCATTTAGATATTGTCTAAGGCTATTTTTGTAGAACAGCAGAGTTCAGTAGCTGTGACAGAGACCACGTGGCATGCAAAGCCTGAATATTTGCTATCTGGTTCATTACAGGAAAAGTTTTACAGGCCCCAAAGAGGAAGCATAAGAGCTGGCCCTGGAGGGCTGGCTGCCTCTGGCCCTGCACCATTTGCATATAAGTAGGACTTAGCTAAAACTAGCCTGGGTTGATTTAGCAAGCTTCAATCCAAAGAGATGGGGGCTGGACAGTAGAGGTTCAGGGGGGCAGCCAACGAAATGGAGAACTGATGGAGATGCTGGAGCAGAAAGGAAAGTCAGGCAGGCATAGCACAGGGGCTTGGAACAAAATGGGACATTCTAGGGGGGCAGGATACTAGACAAGGGCCAGGGTTGGAAGTGGTACCCCATGAAAGAAGGGGCTCTGAAGATGGGCTTGGCCAACTTTAGAAGACCAACCCATTTTCCAGTGGAAGGAATTGTTTTTTCTACTTTTTTGGCCACACCACGCGGCTTGTGGGATCTTAGTTTCCCGACCATGGATCGAACCCCTGTCCCCTTCAGGGGAAGCACGGTGTCTTATCCACTGGCCACCAGGGTAGTCCCTACTGTGAAAGGAATTGGATTTGGGCCTTAACTGAAATAAGGACATAAAACAGCAGCTCTCTGCTCTTAATTGTTGTTTTCTCATCTTTAAAGGTCTACTCTTATCTGGTGGTGAGCTTATTTAACCTCTTTCTAAGTCCATTACCTGACCTGCATCCTCCCTTGACTGTCATCTCAGGCTCTGGATTCGGATTTTGTTGGTTGGTTAGTTGGTTTTCCTCTTGCCCTGGCTGGGTATGTGGATGATTGATGGGCAGTCTAGCCCAGGGCCTTGAGTTTAGGGAAACTTTCCAGGACAGTAATTACCTGGGATTTAGCTCCATCAAAGTCATGTTTTGATCCATCAAGCCCTTGTCCTGGCCCAACCCTTTCAATTCCTGTAAGTCACCTTTGGGTAAAATAAAGATAACATTTATTAATTTTTCTCTTTTAAACAATTGGAAAAATATGACCAAGCCTTTGGGGGGAAAAAACCTTTCCCTGACCTCTTTGATCCATTTCCTTGTGAGTTATAAATTCCTGGTAGTATTTCTTTAATGCGGTAGCATTTTTTGCTGTATTATTCCATAACTGCTCTTAACCCTTTTGACCCAATCATTTCTGCTTTCATTCATTTTTTTAAAATTCTTTTCAAGCGCTTTCATTTCCATTAGCATAATTTAGTCTGAAAAATAGTCCTGTGTTGTGGGGAGGGTGCGATTTGTTACATTTTTGCAGATTCAGAAACTGAGGCCCAAAGATGTCAAGAGATTTGCTTGGCTTCACACAGCTAGTTAGTGGACGACTTGAGCTAAAGTTTTTTGACTGCTGGGCTCATGATCTTTCTGCAGCATTTTACTGGCTGCCTGTTATTCTTACCCTCTCTTTCTTTCTTTGTCTCAATAATCCTTCCTCTCAACTCATTCTACCTTCAGTCCACATTTTCTCCACTCCCCCAAGTCCTCTTCTTCCTTCCGTGCCACAAGTACATTACATGTTCTCTGAAGCCCCTGACTCAGGGGCTCTGCCCCCCTCGACCTGGTACTAGCTGTGAGCTGAAAGCCCTGCCGAATGGCTGGATTTCCAACCCCCTTGAGCCCTCTCCCTATCACTCCCTGAAACACTATTCATAGCTCCACTGGCATCCAGTGTTCCCAGAACTGCTTGGAATCCGAGGGTGGAGGACCGGCAGTCCTGTGCCCAGAGACTGACAGACCCTCCCCACCGGACCATTCCTGCCCACAAGGGATGCAGTGTGAGGTCTGTGGGCCAGGGTCCTCCGTAAGCTCCTCCTGGACTAGAGCCCTCGTTAGCACGTCCAGCCCCAGACCAAAGATCCCTTGACCCTCGGGGCAACCCTGACCCCTGTGTCTAGTTTGTATCCTAAATCTTTATTTTTCTAGGACACATTATGCCTTCATTTCAATTAAAATAAAGTTACCCACCTCTGGCCCCCTCAGCATCACTCTTTGCTGGACCAATGGGGCCACATCCTTTAGAGTCTCTCTTCTCCCCTTCATGCACTTGGTCCCATATTACACTCTTTCCCCACAATCTTTTGAGCTACAACCCACTTGATTATGTGGGTAAGAAGGTAACTTTCATCTGCTCTGGGAGAGAACATCAAACTTGAGATGCCCAGAGCTGAGGTTTCCAGCCAGGCTTCTCTTCAGCCCTAGAGCACCCCCAGTGAGCTCATGAGACGCCGGAAATTTTTCAAAGCATTCAAAAGTCAATGTTGGTTACCTTGATTTTTTTTTTTTAATCATAAAGTGCTAGAGCTAGAAGATTCTTTAGAGATGATGTCATCCATCCTTCTCATTACAGATGAGGAAACAGAGGCACAAAGAGGTGTCTAAAATTCACCCCAACACAGTGTGTTTTTTTAAAATATTTACTTATTTATTTATTTATTTATTTTTATTTTGGCTGTGCCAGGTCTTAGTTGCGGGATGGGAATCTTTAGATGCAGCATGCGGACTTCTTAGTTGTGGCACGCAGACTCTTAGCAGACTCTTAGCACGCAGACTCGGCATACATGCAGGATCTAGTTCCCTGACCAAGGATCAAACCTGAGCCCCCTGCAAGCCCAGAGTCTTACCCACTGGACCACCAGGGAAGTCCCCCCAACCCCATGTTTTAAGATTTGGGAATGAGCATCATAAAATCCTGTAATGATAGGAACATTTCAGTTGTAAGAATTGAGACTCCTTGGTTTAATTTATGTTTAAGACCTTACCAGATTGTTGCTTGCCTAGTTTACTGGAATATCACCAGGCCAGGAAGGACCAGGAAACGTGAGAACCAAATTGTACAAAAGTTTTCTTCTGAAACTTATCTCTGCCTCTTTTTGAAGTAAGTAGTAGCTCCACTCCAAGTTTTCTATACATATCTGAAATGTTACCTAGTCATTTATTTATTCATTCATTTATTCATTTAACCAACATTGATTAGGCAATCTCTATGTGTCAGATATTTTTCTAGAAATGGAAGTTATAATCCTTCCCTTTCAAAGTTTACCCTCTGCTTGAAGGAAAGGACACACCAGCAAGCACTATAATATAGCATGAGAGGTAAGCCCAGGGTGCAGGGGAACACTCAGGGCAGACACCCCACCAAGACCCAGGAGGTGAGCCTGTGGAGGGGTAGTCAGGAAGGATTTACACAAGGAGGCAATTGACGTCCAGGTGGAATTTGGAAGGATGGGTAGAAATGAGCTACTCTTTCATTTATTCAACAAATATTGCACCAGGCAGTATGATAAGGCAATAAGAAGTAAGCAAATATTACAAAGTGTGACATGCTAGGAAAAACAATAAAGGTGCTGATATAGAGAACAAAGAGAAGTCACATTAAAATGATCAAGAAAGACCTTGCTGAGGAGCTGATGTTAGATACGACCTGAAAGATAAGAAGGAATTAACCATGGGAAGACAAGTAAGAGCATGGGTGGGTGGAGGGAGAATGTGCAAAGGCCCTGAGGCAGAAAATTGCCAGGACTATATAGTAACTGCAAAAAGGCCTTTGTGTCTGGTGCAAGGTGAATATGAAAAGAAGAGATGCATGATACATTGCTAGGGAGGAAAGCAGGGGCTGGTACATTCAAGGCTTGGTAAGCCAAAGTATAATAAAAATGGGCAGCAAGGACTTTTCAAGCAGGAATAGGCCATGTAAAGGCCTACAAATGTAAAACACAGTTGGCAGTTGGAGGAACTGGTATGTGAGCATGGTAGCCTACAGCATGGTGGCATACACTCTGTACACAGCATGAGCTAGGCACCTAGAGGCCTCGGTCATTCCTAACCTGGCTCTAATAAACCTTTCAAATAGACTAAAACCATCGGTCATCTCCCTGGATCATCTGGATGGCCGTCATTCAGCCTTTCTAATCAGATGCTGGAGGCACAATTTCAGAGAGCAAACTGGAAACAGCAGCTCGCCCAGTGCACCAAGCTGGATGAAAACAAACTCTGTAGTCCCTGTGAGATAAATAGAAATTCAGAGCTGAGACTGGCAAGGACAGCTGGCCAGCAGGGAGACAGGCAAATGGCCAATGGTTTGTGTTTGGATGATGAGGAAGGAAAGAATAAAATGCAAAAGAAAACAAGGACTCTCTCTTCAAAGAGTTGGGAAACACCCTCTGCTTCCCTTCACTTCCCAGCTGGGGAGGGCAGCAGCAGCAGGACAAGAGGTCAGGAGGAAGCATTCAGTCCCAGACACCCTGCCTGCTCCCAGGAGACCTGTTGGGGTGGATGCCACTGGGCCGGATGCCGGAAACGGGACACACAGGATGCGGTGCCCAGGCCCCTGCTGAGGCCAAGGCCTGCCCTAAAGAACTGGACGTCAGCAAACAGAAAACCATTGAGACCCTGCAGCAGGCGGGGTTCCCATGGCAAACAACTGGTCCCCCAGCACCTCCCCATCCTTCTCTTCCTGGACTAAACTTTCCATTTGATCACTTTGGGTAAAGTACAGGTTGGATAAGAGGTGCTGGGAGAGGGATGGATTTGGAAGGGGGTGTCGAGTGTGGGAAGAAGAAATCTGGTTTTTCTATTAAGTTTGAGAATTAAAAGCCAGAGGATCTCTAGGCAGAGATATAATCAGGCTGTGTTTTGTTTTGTTTTTTTTTTTTTGGAGCCCAGCTTTGTTCCAGCTCTGGCACTGGCCTGAGGCTTTTTTATAGCAAAAGGCCACTGGTCACTGCTTCCTCTTGGCCCTTCCCTGGCCATCACTCTTGCCTGCTGGAAGGGACACTCTGCTGCCCGCGATTGTTCCCAAGACTGAGCTGGCTGAAGTCCCTCTGCCGCTTCTCAGTGGTTGACAGATTAAGGGAAAGGGAAAGGGACCCTGAGAATGTTGAAGAAAGTCGACTCCTGGGCCCCGCCTCCAAGTTTAGAAGTCCTTAAGCCTTCAGTGGAGTTCTAGAATCTGTTCTTTTCACAAGCACCCTAATCTATGCAGGTTTTGATGGATGCTGAACACATAGCAAAGAAACACTGTTCTCAGGGATCACCTACCTTGGAATATAGCCCAAACCATGGTATAAACAGACTTCCAAGCATATAGCCAGATTCAGGCTATAGTGTCTATACTCCCCAGGCCATTTGGAGCTGACAAGTATCCTTCAGCGTCTTTCAGCTGACACTATAACTTTTCAAAAGAAGGAGGTTCTAGGTCTTCACCTAGTGAAACGTGTGCTCCATTCCCTCTTCCAAAATGACTCCAGGATCTCTAAGAATAGCAGGATTCATGCAATGCTGGACTTGGATTTAAGTGGGTTCACTGGCTGTCATTTCTGATTCAAACAACCCAAATAAGACACAGGGGAAGTCACATGAAATGAACCAGAAAATGAACAGAAATGAGCATGACCAAAATGCTGGGAGGAATTCCTCTCATGTTGGAAACAGAGGAAATGTTTGTGTTGACCTTGCTTTCCTCTCTGGTGCTGATTAGTTTTAAGTAGGGTTGTTTTCATTTTTGTGTGCAGTGAATATATTTTGCTCTGAGCCTCTTCTGGCCCTTGGTTTCTCTGCCATTTAAGGCAAAGAAATTAAGGAAATCCTTAAAGGAATATTTTGGTTCTTAAAGAAATTGACTGACAAGAAATAAATGGTAAGGAAGAAATGGGAAGTGATTGAATCTGCTCTAGAGAAAAAGGTGAGTGGTGACTTGTGGAGGAAATGTGCAGGCATTATATATTAAAAGTTAACATATAGAGATTTCCTTGAATGGACCATACACTGTTCAATGCTCACGTGTCAGAGAACTAAACCCTTACTTTTATATTACCCTGCATGAGTTCACAGGGGTTGGTTTTTAAAAAGGGTAAGGATCATGCCACATTTCTTTGTATTCATGATAGTATTCAGCATGATGCTGGCCATCCAGTAGGTGTTCAAAAAGTCAATATTAATTGGTGGACTTTAAGAAGTAATTCTGATGGAGCAATACCCATTCTGCAATGCATGTAGTGAAGTGTTTAACAAGACTTATAAGCAAATGCTTTTTGGAAGCTAATTTCTAGCTACATTCTCTACAGTGTTCTTGCTGTGAATGCAAGAGATGCTTATACTGTGATGTGCCTAGTGCAGTATTAGTAGAACATGTAATAAAATGTTTCTTACAATCTAAAAATAATAAGTAATTTTGATGGTTCTGATGCCTGAACAGGCTATCTTCAGGCTATATCTACTGGATAATGTCCTGGGGATGAGATGACAAAGGAAGAGACCTGCAGTGTTTCTTCTGAGTATTGCTGTGTGCTTGCAGTATTGATAATAACTCTCCAGAGAGATTGGCCCAATATGATCCAGATCATATGGCCCAGATTCGGAGGCATCTGCAAGTCTGAGCTTGATCACAAGTTAGGCTTCTGAGTTGAAGAATTAAATGAGGGCAGTACAGAAGAGTGCTGAAGAGCGAAGGCTCTGGACCTCCACCACCTCAGATGAAATCCCAGCACTACCATTCATTAACTGCATGACTTCATACAAACCACTTAACTGGTCCTCATCTGTAAAATGGGGACTGTAATAGAATGTCATAGGGTTATTGTTGAGGATTAAATGAGAGAACTCAAAGCATTTAGAAAATAGCCTGACCCATAGTAAGAGTTCAATAATGTCAGCGATTATTAGCACTAATGGGTAGTGATCAGGACTGGATTGGCTCATAAACAAAGGCTTGGGACCATGGCCACAACTCAAAACTCATAGACACACTCAGGTAGGATTCTACTTCATCTATGTCTCCTACCCAAGCTGCTTTCTACACCTGAATTTGTCACTGAATCATTGAGTATAATGACATCAGATACCTAAACATGAGGATTCTTTGCCCTGTTTCTGTTCCAGTCTCATTTCTAACAATTCCATTCTGGACAAATGTCCTGCCCACATTCTTACTGAGCATCTAGATCATCTAGAACCTGGATAAGTAAGGAAAAGAGGGGAGTGGCACATAGCAAAATGTCTGCTCTAGAAGTCACAGTTAAGTTGTATTAATACAAATGGGGGTTTATGAATGATAGAAACAAAGGAATCAAAACAGGCACATTCTCTTCTGTTTCCCACTAATAGATGCTAAAAAGTAGCCCCGAGAGAGAGGAGTCAGCTTGTTTCCAAGGGAAGCTGGGTCCTACTGCTGGGAGTAAGGACCAAAGGGAACATCTCAACAGGTTATGAAGTTTGGCATTCTTAAAAAAAAAAATGTTGTTCTAACTTTTGTATACTTCCAGAGTCAGGAAAAGAAAGCCAGAGAACTCAGCCACCAGGTAGTTTTGGCCTTAGGATTTTTGAACCACTGTCCCCACGTCTTTTATGGACAATACTAGCTTCATAGCATTCTTCCCTCTGCTGCTGGTCCAAAATGAGCATTACACAGTGAATGCCAGGGGAGGAGCAGAAGTGTTTATATATATATTAAAAATAACATCTGAATATATACATATAATGGAACATTATTAAGCCTTAAAAACAAAGGGAATTCTGACATACACTACAAGATGGATGAATTTTGGAAAAGAGCTAAGTGAAATAAGCCAGTCTCAAAAGAACAAATATAATTGCATTTGTATGAAATACCTAGAGTAGTCAAATTCACAGAGACAGAAAGTAGAATGGTAGTTGCCAGGAGCTGGAGGGAGGGATGAATGAGAAGTTGTTGTTAAATGAGTATAGAGTTCCTGTTTGAGATGATGAAAAAGTTCTGGAGATGGATGGTTGCACAAAAATGCAAATATACTTAATGCCACTGAACTGTACAACTCAAAGTGGTTAAAATGGTAAATTTTATGTTGTGTACATTTCACTGCAATAAGAAACCACATGAAGCACGAAGAAAAATAATGTCCAAGTAGCTGCTGAAGTTTCTGCTCCCTTCTTTGCATGAGCAGCTCTGCTCCAGCCCTATTAGATGAAGGTTGCCGGTTTCCAACCTTGCAGGCAGATGTCACAGCAGATGCTTTTCAGTGGATGTCATCATCGGAGGGATACAGAATCTGCTCTGACCTTCCTATTTGCCTCACCAGTTCTGATGCCTGCTCCTCTTGAGGGTTCTGCTAAGATTGTGGAAGGAATAGAAGGAGGAAAAGCTGGCTGAAGCACGGGCGTTTTCATGCATAGCATAGTGAGCTTCCTAAGAGAAAGGCAGGTTCTTGGAGTCACTGAGTTTATGCAGTGGGTAACTAAAAGCATTTCTCTCCAGTTCCCTAAATAAACGAGAGACTCGTCACTTCCCAGCAGCGAGTTTTGAAGATAATGAAATCAAACTTCAATTTTACATTTCAGTAGCTTTCGAATTATTTTGATTGCCACCCCACAGTAAGGAATGCATTTTACATCAAGACACAATGTGCACATTCATATTGTTGAATTTATATAACTGAAACAACAGTTTCACCAAACAATACTTGCCCTTGTTACATGTAGGGCACTGGAATGTTTAACCTTCTCCCCTCAGTTCTTTTCAACTCTATTGCATTTTTAAAGTGCTAGTTGTGCTGCATTAAATTTGTTCCGGACCTTCTAATGCATCTTGATCGGCAGTTTGGAAAATACTGCAGTATGTCTGCCTCTCTAGCCATTGGGTCAACACGAAATGGCTTGCTCCAGGGAGCTAACCACAGGTGAGACTCTCTGCTAGCAAGACTCTCTGCTAGCAAGACTCTCTGCTAGCAAGAGGAGTCAGTTTCTCTTCAGTCTCAGAGGGAAAGAGCCTGATGTGGCAACACAGGAACTGATTGCAAAACGAGTGTGTATGAGCCACGGGCAAGGCTCAGCAGGAAAGGCTTGGATCATATGTCTGCCCTTCAGCAAAAACGGTGAATATGGGCGTCAGCAAAGTTCTCCCTTCTTGGACACCACCGCAAAGAATTATCAAATCAAATCTAATTTGGGTGATCAGGGAAAAGGCAAAAACGGGAAACTGGAGTCCTGCTAAGCCTTTCAGTAAGGAGTCCACAGACTATGTGTCAGTTTTTCAGAGGGAAATTAAAAGTCAGGTAATGTTTGAGGACACATGTGGTGTCACCTGGATTTTTCAGAGCCTCCAAGACCCAATTACTATCCCACTTCTGGCTCCATCTTTCTTGCTGTGTTGTCTAGGGACCTGGGAAAGAGATTACTGAAAACTTGTGCCTGTTTCCTCTGTTTTTTTTGCTTCTCTTATAAGGTTGATGTAAGCTTTTACAATATATATTTTTTTAGTTTAATCTTTTTTTTAACGTCTTTATTGGAGTATAATTGCGTTACAATGGTGTGTTAGTTTCTGCTTTATAACAAAGTGAATCAGCAATACGTATACATACATCCCCATATCTCTTCCCTCTTGCATCTCCCTCCCACCCTCCCTATCCCACCCCTCTAGGTGGTCACAAAGCACCGAGCTGATCTCCCTGTGCTATGCGGCTGCTTCCCACTAGCTATCTATTTTACATTTGGTAGTATATATAAGTCCATGCCACTCTCTCACTTCGTCCCAGCTTACCCTTCCCCCTCCCCGTGTCCTCAAGTCCATTCTCTACGTCTGCGTCTTTATTCCTGTCCTGCCCCTTGGTTCTTTATAACCTTTTTTTTTTTCAGATACCATATATATGTGTTAGCATACGGTATTTCTTTTTCTCTTTCTGTTTTCTCTGTTTTGAGGGACTTTTTCTGTGCATGTGAGAGAGTTCTGAAAGAAGCCCCACTGTGGGAGTGTGTGCTTACTGGCCACTTATAGTCCAATCCAGGATAAGAGGAATTGATATTCACTCAGATCATGTGGGAAATCACAAATGATGTTGTGATAATAAAGTGCTATATGCACCATAAAAACAACTATTATTTTTGGCAGATTATGTTGAAATGATTCATTTTCCAGGGCTTAGAAACTAAACTAAGAATTTATTCCGCCCCCAAAACAAAACAAAACAATGCCTCTATACAGACTCCAGAATACTCCCTAATGCATCTAATGTATAGATGTCTAAGAAAGTCATCTAGCATCCAACACACTTCGTTTATGGCATTCTTGGGCTTCTAAAGTCAGCTCCTATCTCCTTTTTCTACTCACCTTCTCACAGGTGTGCCTAATGATATGAAAGGAGGTGGGCCCGTCTATGCTACATCATGTAGGTACCTGGGCAATAACAAGATGGTGGCTTCCAGAACATATAAAGAAAATTGCCACCATCAGAGTCCGTAGGATGTAATATGGATACCAAACAGTTCAGGTTACCATCTCCTTCCGTTTCGATGATGGAATGTCCCATTGGAACAATGTTTAAAGATCACTTTTTTTCAATTCCCTCAACACATCATCCCAAGTCACCTGGGGTACATGGGAATGGCCTTCACTTCCAAGCTGGCCTCCTCCAAATCATTCCAGCTCATCCTTTCCATTTTCTAAATTCCAATAAACGGATGGTCCTCATCACAGAGTTCCACAACTCATTTCTCTCTGCTTTCTCCCTGTATATAGCATTCCACGTTTCCACCTAGATTGCAATCTCCCTCTTCGGCCTTCCCCTCGTTCTTCTCCAGAACAGGGCATTGGACTCCAGTTGCTTGTTGACTGACCCCACATAGTCTCTACTTAGTACATGTTTGTTCAGACAGGAGAACAAGCTGAGGAAGGTGTCTCTGACTATCCTCCAAAGACAAAGTTCAGCCAGAAGGGAGAAATATGAATTTCGGATTCCTATCTGATCATGCGAAAGAGACTTTGCTGAATTTTCCAAGATATTGCCTGTAATTAGCAAGGTGTGTTAGTTACAACACTTTTAGCTGCCTGAAACAGAAAATGTTCACTCAAGTAGGCTTAAACAAAGTGAATGTATTGCCTCACATAACTTAAAGTCCAGAGATGGCTTGGTTTCCAGGAGAGATATGGTTCACTGCTGCTCAGTAACATCGTTAAGGACAACAGTTACTCCAGCCCTTCCATTCTGCTGTCCTCAGCATTGGCTTCATTGGAAGGTTGGTTATTCTCAATATAACAAGATGGCTACCCCTAGATATCAAGCTATGTGTTCCTTGTTCACGCCCAGCGGGAGAGAAATGAATGAAAGTAACTTCTCCCCAAAGCCGTCTCCTTTAGCCTGATTGGGCCAGAGTAAGTCATGTGTCTACCACTGGCTCAATGACAGTTGCCAGAAGAATGCTATATGCTAACAGGTGTAGATCAAGGCTTCTTAATAGCAGCACTACTGACATTTTGGATGGATTGTTCTTAGTTGTCAAGCCATTCTATACAATGTAGGACATTTAGCAGCATCCCTAGGCTTTGTTATTGCCTGTCATCACCAGTCATGAGAATTTAAAATGTCTCCAGACATTGCCAAATGGCAGGAGTGGTGGGGTAATCAGCCCTGGTTGAGAACCTCTGGTGTAGACCAATCAAGTAATTTATTGACTCTGTGCCTCAGTTTTCTCATATGTAAAATGGGAATCATGATAGTAGGCCTCTCATATGATCATTGTAAGAATTAAATGAGTTTATGTAACAATATAGAGTATAGTAAGCACTATATAAATGTTAGCTATTACTTTCATCCACTACTTCTAGTGACCGGAATGTAGGAGGTACTCAATAAATATTTTCTTTATAAATTAAAGAATTCAGTTAAAAAGTCATTTGTATCCATGTAACACTGATGTAGTTCAGCAAAATAGTATTCTGTAATGCCACTCCTGCTGAAAATTTCTGAAGTTGGTATTATACTCTGAGTTTGTGGGGCATTTAATTTCTTCACTTGGGAAGAAACCTTGTGTTTCCAATAGAAGGTAATGTAATGCCTTATTATATGCATAAAGGTAAAAACTGGTGCCATTCAGAATTTATATGGTCATTACAGAATGAGAAAGGTGAGCTAGTAGGAATCAGTGGCCTTAGATGGACTTCCTGATTCATTCATTTAACACATGGAGTGAGTCTTCTCTGCATTGTGTCCTGGAAACCAAGACTAAGAGCATTTCCTTAGCTGAATGCTGTAGAGTTGGAAAGTGGTCTGAAGTCCAATGACTAAAAGTGCTGAGGGTAGTATCTGGATGACACAATTTAACAGTTTATGCATTTTTTCACATTGTTACTGTTGATAATAATAATGTTTATATTTGAACAGTGCTCCCATACAGTTTTAAAAAGCACTTTCACATGCCTCCCTGAAATTATAACGAGGGGTGAATCCATATCACAAAGATATTTTATCTACAGAAGCTGAGCATAAGGAGTCCTGAAGGAGAACTTAAACAGGCCACACAAATTGGCCAAAGTTCAAGGGCTAGAAATCACCAAGGTTGAGGAAGCCAGCTGATGGTCATAAAGCCTTGCATGTGAGGACAGTGGTGACATAAGTGCTTCTTCAGCGATACTTCTTGGCAAATTAGCACAAGTGGTGAATGGAGAGTGTATTAGGGCCATATGTGGTGGTAAAGGTAAGTGATAAGAGCTTCTGGTAAGCATGATGGGTTGAAAACGTGATCACCATCCTGAAATGCCACTAATATGTCAGGGAAAAGATTTTAAAACCACATTACACATAAATCATCACAGACAAAGAGAATGGGACAGGAGGCATCACTA
>NW_021703774.1:46453855-46501997 GCF_005190385.1 Monodon monoceros | reverse complement strand
GTGTGTGTGTGTGTGTGTGTGTGTGTGTGTGTGGAGGGGAATTGTAGGAAGAAGCTAAGGTCTCGTCTTCACAGTAGGAAGTTGTTTTAGTCTGCTCAGGTGGCCATAACAAAATACCACAGATTGGCTGGCTTAAACCACACACATTTATTTCTCACAGTTCTGGAGACTGGGAAGTCCCAGATCAAGGTGTGGGCCAGTTTTGTTCCTGGTTGGCTTGAGGACAGCCACCTTGTCACTGTGATCTCCCATGGCCTTTCCTCTGTGCTCTCTGAGAGAGCACTCTAGTGTCTCTTCCTCATCTTATAAGGACACTAATCCTATCAGATCAGGACCCACCCTGATGACCTCGTTTAATCTTGATTATTGCATAAAGGTCTTATCTCCAAACACAGTCACACTGGGAGTTGGGAGTTCAACATATAAATTTTAGGGGGAAACAATTCATTCTGCAACAGAAGTCAATAGAGGATATAAAATGATAAAATTAAGAAGTAACATATTATTTAGAAAAATGGTGGTAAATATAAGAAATAGCTAAGAGTTAGAAGAGATTGCCCCTTTGGGCAAAAAAGAACAGGGTACAGAGGACTGAGGCAGGGGATATATGAAGTTGCTGATAATTATTATTATCTGCCTTTAAAATTCAATTCCTTCATGAAATTTAATTTGACTGAAGTTTGATTGATTAAGGCTGGGAGGAAGAGGAATTGATGGGGTGCTTTGTCATTTATCGTTCAAGCTGGGGCATGTCTGAGAATGAAAGGGAGAACTATTAGTTACATGGGGACAATAGGTGCAAATGGAACAACCCTGGATAAACTGGGATTTATTATCAGCCTTCTTATGAGGTAACTAAGGTTTGGCTTTATGGGGAAGGATTATTTCAGTGCTACAGAGGCAGAAGGATGGCTATCCTTCCAGCATTTGTGGAGTGGTGAATAAACAGGTCATCTCAAGCAAAATCTACTCAACTGAGGGGCAGCATTCAGGGAAGTAGTCCCTGACCCCTCTGCCAGGCATCTCAGGGCAGAGTTCAGCGTTCCTCTATGCTTCCTAAATATCTTCTTTATATCTTTATTCAAGAACTTACCACACCCCATTGACTCCATGATTTTCTTATCTGTGTCCTGAGCTCCCCTTGCAGGACTCCCACCCCCAATACTGGACAAAATTTTGGAGCAAAAGGATTGTACCAGTGTCACCTGTTTTCCCAGAGTCTTTCATAGTAGGATAAACAGTAGGTGCTCAAAATATTTTCTCCTGAATAAATACTGATTGAAAATACAAAGGAGATTATAGGAGATTTCTTTTAAAAAGAAATATAGGATAGAGGAAGGAGAGCAAGCTAATACCTTTAAGAATGCTTTTAAATGTCAAAAGTAAATAAAATACATGTAGAAGGCTGACCATTCCTGGGATAAAATAACCTACTCAAGTTACGGATTTTTAAAATTATCCTCTGGGCGATTGCTCTAATCTTGTAGCTAGACAGTACTTAATTTGTTGGTGTCCACTAGACAGGTTTTCATCTGCTTATTTTATCTTTGATGGGGATGAGGGTGAAATATTATGGTGAATATCAATGCTAAAAAATTTAGAAGTAAACAAATTATGAGAAATATAAGAAATAAAAGTTCTTAAGTGGTCTTGGAGTAGAACTATGGGTAGGAATATATAATTCGATAGTAAACAGCAAAACAAAGCTGAAGCTATATGTCATTTTGACAGGTGCCAACAAGAATCGGATTAAAACATTTAGTAAACATTCCTCCCAAAACTCTTAGTAAACTGGATATGGAAAACTAATTCAATAAATGACACAACACTAATGTAGACCTTATAGTCGACACCATGTTCAATAGTGAAAAAATAGGGGTCTTCATGTTAAAGGCCAGAAAGAATGTAAGGAGGTGGCTATCTTGATGCTATTTTAATAATGATGAGGAGAGTCTAGTCAGTGAAATAAAATAAGGGGAGGAGGGTTGAAGAAAGGAGGATGAAAATTATTATTTGCAAATAATGTGATTGTCTACATCACAAACCAAAGAGAATGTACTGTAAAAGAAAATAATATAAGGGACTTCCCTGGTGGCACAGTTGTTAAATTTCTGCCTGCCAATGCAGGGGACATGGGTTCAAGCCCTGGTCCGGGAAGATCCCACATGCCGCGGAGCAACAAAGCCCGGGCGCCACAACTAGTGAGCCCACGTGCCACAACTGCTGAAGCCCATGTGCCTAGAGCACATGCTCTGCAACAAGAGAAGCCACCACAATGAGAAGCCTGTGCACTGCAACAAAGAGTAGCCCCCGCTCACCACAAATAGAGAAAGCCTGCACACAGCAACGAAGACCCAACACAGCCATAAATAATAAATAAATAAATTCATTAAAAAAAAAAAAAAGAAAGAAAATAATGTAAAAAGATATTGTCAGTTAGAAAATAAATATACAGGAGGCGGAGTCAAGATGGCAGTGTGGGAAGACCCGGATTTAACGTCTCCCCACAACAAAGGCACCTGCTGGCTGCCAGTGGGTGACTCTGATACCCAAGGAGACGGGAGGAACCCCAGAGTGAACTGGTAGGATGTAGGGGGACTGAGGCAGGAGGAGAAGTGGAGGCCGGACAGGATTGGCACCCCTGAGGCTGGGGAGATCAGGAGAGGTAGGTGGGAGGAGCCATCCCAGACCAGAGGAGCAGGAGAGGAGAGGAGGGCATTTGCCACCCCCACTTGAGCCCAGAAAGCCTGCTGGGCTCCCAGGTGAGGTCCCCTGCCCTCTGAGACCAGGAGTGGGGGGCACACCTGGACCCCTTCTGTTCCTTGAGACTAAGCTTCACCCCCCACAGCCCCCAGGGCCTTTTCCAGCCCTGTGGGTCCTGAGCCTTGGTCCCACCCACTGCCTAAACCTCACCCTTGCTTAGGCCCCACCCTCCACAGCCAAGGCCTTTTCCCTCCTTTTTTTTTTTTCTTTTCCCTCCTCCTCTTTTTTACTATTGTGGTACTGATGTACATTCTGGTTGTTGATTCATCTATATTTTTATCTTTACATTCTTTCTAACATATCTGTTAGTTTCCTAGTCTAATTTTATTTTTTACTTTGTTTTTGTTTTTTGCCACCCCACAAGACATGCAGGATCTCGGTTCACGAGCCCTAGGTAGGGCTGAAGTTCCTGTGCTGGGAGCTCCAAGTCCGAACCACTGGACCAATAGAGAACCTCAGACCCCAAGGAATATTCATTGGAGTGAGGTCTCATGGAGGTCCTCATCTCAGCACCAAGACCCAGCTCTACCCAATAGCCTACAAACTCCAGTGTTGGAAGCCTCAGGCCAAACAACCAGTAAGACAGGAACACAATTGCACTCACAAAAAAACAAACAAACAAAAAAAAACCGAGATGGCAAAAAAATATGTCACAGATGGAGAAGCAAGGTAAAAACCTACAAGACCAATTAAATGAAGAGGAAATAGGCAATCTACCTGAGAAAGAATTCAGAGTAATGATAGTAAAGATGATCCAGAATCTCAGGAATAGAATGGAAGCACAGACTGAGAAAATACAAGAAATGTTTAACAAAGATCTAGAAGAACTAAAGAACAAACAAACAGAGATGAACAACACAATAACTGAAATGAAAAATACACTAGAAGGAATCAGTAACAGAATAACTGAGGCAGAAGAATGAATAAGTGAGCTGGAAGACAAAATGGTGGAAGTAACTGCCAAGGAGCAGAATAAAGAAAAAAGAATGAAAAGAATTGAAGACAATCTCAGAGACCTCTGGGACAACACTAAATGCACCAACATTCAAATCATAGGGGTCCAAGAAGAAGAAGAGAAAAAGAAAGGGACTGAGAAAATATTTGAAGAGATTATAGTTGAAAACTTCCCTAACATGGGAAAGGAAATAGTCACCCAAGTCCAGGAAGCACAGAGAGTGCCATACAGGATAAACTCTAGGAAAAACACACCAAGAAACATATTAATCCAACTAACAAAAATTAAATTCACATGGAAAAGACTGACAGGTACAGGTTTCTGGTAACTAACTATACTGCTGAACTGAATGAATAAGCATTTTCAGAACTCTAACGGAAAACTGATGAATTCAGAAAAGTGCTAACAAAAGATCAAGATTAAAAAAATTAATTACACAGGACTGAGTGAACTGATGAGGATGATTATAATTTTTGTGACTTTCTGTTTGAATTAAAAAAAATTAAATTCAAAGAAAAAATATTAAAAGCAGCAAGGGAAAAACAAAAAATAATATACACAGGAATCCCCATAAGGTTATCAGCTGATTTTTCAGCAAAAACTCTGCAGGTCAGAAGGGAGTGGCAGGATATACGTAAAGTGATTAAAGAGAAAAACCTGCAACCAAGATTACTTTACCTAGCAAGGATCTCATTCAGATTCAACGGAGAAGTCAAAAGCTTTTCAGACAAGCAAAAGCTAACAGAATTCAGCACCACCAAACCAGCTTTACAATAAATGCTAAAGAAACTTCTTTAAGCAGAAAACACAAGAGAAGAAAAAGACCCACAAAAACAAACCCAAAACAATTAAGAAAATGGTAATAGGAACATACTTATCGATAATAACCTTGAATATAAATGGATTAAATGCCCCAACCAAAAGATACAGACTGGCTGAATGGATACAAAAACAAGACCCATATATATACTGTCTACAAGAGACCCACATCAGACCTAGGGACACATACAGACTGAAAGTGAAGGGATGGAAAAAGATATTCCATGCAAAGGGAAATCACAAGAAAGCTGGAGTAGTAATACTCGTATCAGACAAAATAGACTTTAAAATGAAGACTGTTACAAAAGATAAGGAGAGACACTACATAATGATCAAAGGATCAATCCAAGAAGATATAACAGTTATAAATGTTTATGCACCCAACATAGGAGCACCTCAATACATAAGGCAAATACTAACAACCATGAAAGGAGAAATTGACGGTAACACAATAATAGTAGGGGACTTTAACACCCCACTTACACCAATGGACAGATCATCCAAACAGAAAATAAATAAGGAAACACAAGCTTTAAATGACACAATAGACCAGATAGATCTAGTTGATATTTATAAACATTCCGCCCAAAAGTGGCAGAATACACTTTCTTCTCAAGTGCACATGGAACATTCTCCAGGATAGATCACATCTTGGGTCACAAATCAAGCCTCAGAAAATTTAAGAAAATTGAAATCATATCAAGCATCTTTTCCGACCACAATGCTATTAGATTGGAAATCAATTACAGGAAAAAAAACTATAAAAAACACAAATACATGGAGACTAAACAGTGTGCTACTAAATAACCAAGAGATCATTGAAGAAATCAAAGAAGAAATTAAAAAATACATAGAAACAAATGACAATGCAAACACGATGGCCCAAAACCTATAGCATACAGCAAAAGCAGTTCTAAAAGGGAAGTTTCTAGCAATTCATTCTCACCTCAAGAAACAAGAAAAATCTCAAATAAACAATCTAACACTACACTTACAACAACTACAGAAAGAAGAACAAAGAAAACCCAAAGTCAGTAGAAGGAAAGAAATCATAAAGATCAGAACAGAAATAAATGAAATAGAAATGAAGAAAACAACAGCAAAGATCAATAAAACTAAAAGCTGGCTATTTGAGAAGATAAAATTGATAAACCCTTAGCCAGACTCATCAAGAAAAAAAGGGAGAGGATGCAAATCAATAAAATTAGAATTAAAAAAGGAGAAATCACAACTGACACTGCAGAAATACGAAGGATTATAAGAGACTACTACAAACAACTATATACCCATAAAATGGACAACCATGAAGAAATGGACAAATTCTTGGAAAGGTATAATTTTCCAAGACTGAACCAGGAAGAATTGGAAAATATAAACAGACCTATCACAAGTAATGAAATTGAAACCATATTTAAAAATCTTCCAGACTTCCCTGGTGGCATAGTGGTTAAGAATCCACCTGCCAACACAGGGGACATTGGTGCAATCCCTGGGCCAGGAAGATCCCACATGCTGTGGAGCAACTAAGCCCATGTGCCACAACTATTGAGCCCACGTGCTGCAACTACTGATGCCCACGCACCTAGAGCCCGTACTCTGCAACAAGAGAAGCCAAAATGAGAAGCCTGTGCACCACAACGAAGAGTAGCCCCCCACTCTCTGAAGCTAGAGAAAGGCTATGCACAGCAATGAAGACCCAACGCAGCCAAAACTAAATTAATTAATTAATTAATAAAATAAAATAAAATAAAATCTTCCAACAAACAAAAGACCAGGCCAGATGGCTTCACAGGTGAATTCTATCAAACATTTAGAGAAGAGCTAACACCTATCCTTCTCAAACTCTTCCAAAAAATTGCAGAGGGAGAAAAACTCCCAAATTCTTTCTACGAAGCCACCATCACCCTGATACCAAAACCAGAAAAAGATATGACAGAAGAAGATTATAGACCAATATCACTGATGAACATAGATGCAAAAATCCTGAACAAAATACTAGCAAAAAGAATCCAACAGTACACTAAAAAGATCATACCCCATAATCAAGTGGGATTTATCCCAGGGATGCAAGGATTCTTCAATATACACAAATCAATCAATGTGATACACCACATTAAAAAATTAAGGAATAAAAACTATATGATTGTCTCAATAGATGTAGAAAAAGCTTTTGACAAAATTCAACACCCATTTATGATAAAAACCTCTCCAGAAAATGGGCATAGAGGGAACCTACCTCAGTATAATAAAGGCCATATATGACAAGCCCACAGCAAGTACCATACTCAATGGTGAAAAACTGAAAGCATTTCCACTAAGATCAGGAACAAGACAAGGATGTTCACTCTCGCCACTATTTTTCAACATAGTTTTGGAAGTCCTAGCCACGGCAATCAGAGAAGAAAAAGATATAAAAGGAATCCAAATTGGAAAAGAAGAAGTAAAACTGTCACTGTTTGTGGATGACATGATACTATACATAGAAAATCCTAAAGATGCCACCAGAAAACATCTAATCAATGAATTTGGTAAGGTTGCAGGATACAAAACTAATGCACAGAAATCTCTGGCATTCATATACACCAACAATGAAAAATCAGGAAGAGAAATTAAGGAAACACTCCCATTCACCATTGCAACAAAAAGAATAAAATACCTAGGAATAAACCTGCCTAAAGAGGTGAAAGACTTGTACTCAGAAAACTATAAAACACTGATGAAAGAAATCAAAGATGACATAAAAAGATGGAGAAATATACCATGTTCTTGGATTGGAAGAATCAACATTGTGAAAATGACTATACTACCCAAAAGAATCTAAAGATTCAGTGCAATCCCTATCAAACTACTAATGGCATTCTTCACAGAATTAGAACAAAAAATTTTACAGTTCGTATGGAAACACAAAAGACCCCAAATAGCCAAAGCAATCTTGAGAAAGAAAAACGGAGTTGGAGGACTCAGGCTCCCTGACTTCAAACTATACCACAAAGCTACAGTAATTAAGACAGTATGGTACTGACACAAAAACAGAAATATAGATCAATGGAAAAGGATAGAATGCCCAGACACAAACTCACGCATGTATGGGCACCTAATTTACGACAAAGGAGGCAAAAACATACAATGGAGAAAAGACAGCCCCTTCAATAAGTGGTGCTGGGAAAACTGGACAGTTGCATGTAAAAGAATGAAATTAGAACACTACCTAACATCATACACAAAAATAAACTCCAAATGAATTAAAGACTTAAATGTAAGACCAGACACTACAAAACTTTTAGAGGAAACATATACCACAGAAAGATCTTTGACATAAACCACAGCAAGATCATTTTTGACCCACTTCCTAGAGTAACAGAAATAAAAACAAAAATAAACATATGGGACTTAATTAAACTTAAAAGCTTTTGCACAGCAAAGGAAACCATAGAGAAGCCAAGAAGAGCACCCTCAGAATGGAAGAAAATATTTGCAAATGAAACAACAAAGGATTAATCTCCAAAATATACAAAGAGCTTATGGAGCTCAATATCAAAAAAACAAACAATCCAGTAAAAAATGGGTGGAAGACCTAAATAGACATTTCACCAAGGAAGACATACAGATGGCCAAGAGGCACATGAAAAGATGCTCAACATCACTAATTATTAGAGAAATGCAATCAAAACTACAATGAGGTATCACCTCATGCTGGTCAGAATGGCCATTATCAAAAAAGCTAGAAACAATAAATGCTAGAAAGGGTGTGGTGAAAAGGGAAGCCTCCTACACTGTTGGTGGGAATGTAAATTGATACAACCACTATGGAAAACAGTATGGAGGGTCCTTAAAAAACTAAAAATAGAACTACCATATGACCCAGCAATCCCACTACTGTGCTTATACCCTGAGAAAACCATAATTCAAAAAGAGTCATGAACCACAATGTTCATTGCAACACTATTTACAATAGCCAGGACATGGAAGCAACCTAAGTGTCTATCGACAGATGAATGGATAAAGAAGATGTGGCACATATACAATGGAATATTACTCAGCCATAAAAAGAAAGGAAATTAAGTTATTTGTAGTGAGGTGGATGGACCTAGAGTCTGTCATACAAAGTGAAGTAAGTCAGAAAGAGAAAAACAAATACCATATGCTAACGTATATATATGGAATCTAAAAAAAAAAAAAAATGGTACTGATGAACCTAGTTGCAGGGCAGGAATAAAGAGGTAGACATAGAGAATGGACTTGATGACATGGGGTGGGAGGGCAAAGCTGGGGCGAAGTGAGAGTAGCATCGACATATATACACTACCGAATGTAAAATAGTTGGCTGGTGGGAAGCAGCAGCATAGCACAGGGAGATCGGCTCGGTGCTTTGCGATGACCTAGAGGGGTGGGATAGGGAGGATGGGAGGGAGGCTCAAGAGGGAGGGGATGTGGTGACATGAGTATGCATAAGGCTGATTCACTTTGTTGTGCAACAGAAACTAACACAGTATTGTGAAGCAATTATACTACAATAAAGATCTATTAAAAAAAAGTAAAAAAAAAAAGTTTCCTGTTGTCATAGAGTACTGCTTTTGATTTTATTTGTGTCTCCCCATCCAGATGAAGTTGTGTAGGTTCAGTCAATTCTATTAAGAATCTGGGGCTTCCCTGGTGGCGCAGTGGTTGAGAGTCCGCCTGCCAATGCAGGAGACTATGGGTTCGTGCCCTGGTCCGGGAAGATCCCACATGCCGCGGAGCGGCTGCGCCCGTGAGCCATGGCCGCTGAGCCTGCGCGTCCGGAGCCTGTGTTCCGCAACGGGAGAGGCCACAGCAGTGAGAGGCCCGCGCACCGCAAAAAAAAAAAAAAAAAGAATCATCCCCTTGTAGGAGCCTGGATAGTAAAGACTAGTAATTAAATATTTTTCAAACCCTAACTTAGTTCATTCTGTGGAGCTGTCTTTTTTTTTTTTTTTGCGGTACGCGGGCCTCTCACTGCTGTGGCCTCTCCCGTTGCGGAGCACAGGCTCCGGACACGCAGGCTCGGCGGCCATGGCTCACGGGTCCAGCCGCTCCACGGCATGTGGGATCTTCCCGAACTGGGGCACGAACCCATGTCTCCTGCATCGGCAGGAGGACGCTCAACCACTGCGCCACCAGGGAAGCCCTACATGTATTTTTAAAGCATGGCTGAACCCATACAATGGTTGGGAGAACATAGAGAAAAATATCAGGAACTATAATTAAGTCTGGTTCTGGAGAAAAGGAATAATGAAGAATAATATAGATTGTTTATAGGATAGGACTAGTTTTTAATTATGCTTTGGAATTGAGATGGTCTTTGTGGTTATTTATTGTTTTCTATAAATCGTACAAATAATGACAGGGGTACTAACTTTTAGAATCTATTATGGGTCAGGTGTATGTAGTAATTCATAGACAGTGTTTCACTATTTAAATTGCAGAGATCATACCTCATTTTTAAAAATCCACCAAAACTATTGTTTTTTTAAAAGAAAAAAAGAAAGAATAAAGAAAGAAAGGGAAAGAAGAGAGAAAGGAGAAAGGGAGGGAGGAAAGGAGGGGGAAGGAAGGAGGGAAGGAAGGAAGAAGAGAGGAAGGAAGAAAGAAAAGCCAATAGGATATATTAACAAAACTGAAGTAAAAATATTTATGAAATATATTTTTCACCCTTGCCTACTTAATTTCCACATGTAGCCACCTCAGAGCGACATTCTGTTGGAAACGCTAGTTGGTTGTTTTTTCACTTTGACTCAGGCTCAGTTTCTTGGATCCTATGAGGGCAGCCTCTCCCCTGAGGTGACATGCCCCAACCAGGGCACAGAGACTCATGAGTAACTGTTGCTTCCCATCAGAATGGGGCAGCCAGCTTCCCCATAGAGTTCATAGATATACACCAGGCACAGAGGCATCTGATACAACTCTGGATGCTTGAGGAGCAAGGATGGCAAGGAAGCTGGATTCATAAGGATCACTTGGGAAGCCAGAATTTGAACTCTGTGCCTAATAAGCCCCCAGAGTCAGATTTAGGAGAGTAAATAGGAATTCCTGGGGAAATCCAAGTAGCACAAATTTAACTGGGATAAACTGATACCCTGGACAGGTTAAAGGAGACAATCAAAGTTGGTCAACAGCTGGACTAAAATAGGTCTTGCATTTATCTGCTGATTAATTACTGCACCTTGATTGATGTCATGGGGCCCCACTGCATTTAAGCTTCTGGAATATTTTAAGAGCTTGATATTCCCAACTATTTAAAAAAAATCTATTGGGTATTGTTACGGACTGAATATCTGTTTCTCCTCCAAATTCATAAGTTGAAGCTCTAACCCCCAATGTGACTATATTTGGAGATAGGACCTTTACAGAAGTAATTAAGGTTAAATGAGGCCATGAAAGTAGGGCCTTGACCTGGTAGAATTAGTGTCCTTAGAAGAAGAGGTAGAGAGACCAGAGTACTCTCTCTCTGCATGCACACAACAAGCAAAGGTCACATGAGGACACAGTGAGAAGGTAGCTGTCTACAAGCCAGGAAAACAGCCTTCACCAGGAACCAACCATACCGGTACCCTGATCTTGAACTTCCAGCCTCCAAAACCATGAGAAAATAAGTTTCTGTTGTTAAGTCACCCAGTCTGTGATATTTTATTATGGCAGCCCAAGCAAACTAAGACAAGTGGGGACAGAAAAATGTTCATTGGGAGTGTTGCAGTCCCCACAGCAAAGGTTAATAAAAAAAAAAAAAAGTACTTGTGCCTAATAAAGAAAAGGTAAGGACATCACATTCAGGGTCATCCTTTTCACACACAGGTCAGGTTATAATGCTCCTCTGCTTAAAATACCTCCCCAGATTCCCTGGGTCCTACAGGACAAAATTGGAATTCTTTTCCTGGCTAACCTAGCCCTTCTTAGACTGACAGAGCCCACATCTGAGACTCTTCTCTAGCCACTGTCACTGTTTCCTGGTTGGGGCATGTCACGGAGGAGGAGCTGGCCTCAGAGGACCCAAGAAATGAGTCTAAGTAAAAAAGCAATCAGGCAGCATTTCAAAGGAAGGTTTACTCTAGGATGCGTTCTCCCCTGCCCCAGAATTTGGCCACAGCCAATCATAGAAGTCTACTCATGTGCTCTGGATTTTCAGTGTCTTCTTACTTTGCTCATGTTATCCTCTCTGTATTTCAGGAGATAATGGCTGGTTACAGGTGGAATAAGATAAAAGCTGAGATATGGTTGCAAGAGAATGTTAAAAGGAGACTCCCATTTTTCACAGTAAGGTACTAAATACCTATCCTGGACTTGCAAAGGAGGTGTCTGGAAATTTTTCTAGACCATTAGCTGATCACTTTATACAGGGTGTTTAAAGAGGCTGAGAGAGGGGGTAGTTTTTTGAAGAGTCATCTGTGTCCTGCAAGTCTTAGGGAGGTGGAGAGAGAAAAGGAAGTACTTTCCCCTCGTCTTACGCAAATCAAGTGAGAAGAACTTCCATGGAACCAATTGGAAAGCTTGTTATGTGTCTTCTGCAACTTGTAGGGCACAGAGGCCTCTGTCACATGCCTGAGGCATCTAAATGTGGAAAGCTGTGGTTGGGAGAATCCTGGTCTGTGGGCAGAGCCAGGAGAAGTGGCTGTGTTTGACAGTTTACACTCCTAGGATTTGTCAGGGCCAAGGATTAAAGAGTGCTTCCTGGCACCACATGTGGGCCATAGGAGAGAGCCTGCTGTGTTTCTTAAACCCCACCTGGGACAGCCTGCTATGTTTCTTAAACCCCATCTCTTGGAGGGGAGAGGAAGTGGGGATCCTAAGTGACCAGCCAAAGGATGCATTTGTCCATTCAATGGAATAACAGGAGAGAGATTCCTCCAAAGAATCCACAAAGTGCCCTGATAGAAAGTCAGATTGAAATACATCCCTGCTGCATCCAGAGAAAAATTGCAATCCATCATTGCCAGCCAAGTGAGATCTTTCCTGAGCCCTATCTCTTCTCTTTCCTCACTCCAATCTTTGAGGGATCAGAGCCTGTAGATTTCAAGTCTGGGAGTGGGGAATAGGGAGAATGGAACTGTCAACAGAGTAAAGAGAAGGGCAGCCAACCCCAGTCTACTTTCTCAAACCTGGAGCTGCCCTGAGCTCAGGAAGGAGAGAAGATGTATCCTTAAATAAAAGTTGGACCAGACATTTTAATATTGGAAATGAAGTTGTTTGTGAAACTCAGAGTGACCAGAGGGTCTCTTACCATTTAAGAGCGGTCAGAAAAGCCATGGACCTATTTTAGATTCATCCAAGGGTATTAAAAAAAAAAACAAAAAAACAACAACTAGCCCCAGAGAGTAGGATTGAAGGACAGCCGGGTGTCAGCGGAAGGGGAGATTAGTTGCATCCCTGCGTAATTAACACAGACCATCCCCAAAACAGTTTCAGTGGAGTAATGGGAACAGAAGCCAAACTACAACAGGTTAGACTGGGCTAGATGGAGCTGAGGATGTAAATGCATGAACAGGAGGAGAGAGAGAAGGCAGCTGCTGGAGGATTGTGTTGGATAGGCAGAGTTGTTTGTTGTTGTTGTTTTGTTTTTTTTAAATGGGAGAAATCAGAGTATATGTAAAAACTAGTGGAAAGAAGCCAGCAGAGAGGATGCTGACCAAGGTGTAGTCCCTGAGCAGACCAGAGGGGGCGGGACAGCGGCACAGCTTCAGTCTCAGAAGGCGTGGGCACCTCTTCCATCAGAATAGGAAGGAAAGGGAAAGGGTAGGCACAAGACAGGCAGGAAGCTGAAGGAAGTTTCATCTGATTACTTCTCCGTGTCTTCTGTTAAGTAGGAAGTGAAGGGAAAGCTGAGGGTTCAACCCTGTGAGGAGGATGGAGAAGGTTTGAAAGCGTCATCTACAGAGAAAGGAGAGACACTCCGCTTGTGGAGCAAGGTTGGATGACCTGGCTCCACTGAGAGTATGGTTGAGGCTGGCAGACATGTTTAATTGAATATTCATCTGGACTCTCTGCTAGAACCTTGGGAAAGACCCAACTGTGGCAACTATGGCCGCAAAGTCCCTGGAGTTTGGGAGTGTCTGAGTAAAAATGGAACAATGTGGTGATCACTCTGATTCAGAGAAACTGCTGGTCTGAGATGATTTGAGAGCTTCTGTCCCACATGAATCCACATCACTATCTCTATTGTTTGGGGATTTTTTTTTTCAAATTTTTAAAATAAATGGATGGTGTCTTCCAAAGAAACTTACAACCTGAGCCTATAAAAAAGACATGAGAGACTTATCATCTGGTTACACGTGATAAGACACCATGACTGATGTTTCTGCAGTTTTTGCATCGGGGATATGGCTCCCCTCAGTCTTGTCTTTCCAAAAGTCAATGACAAATAATTTTAAGGAAATAGACAATGACGCACAGGCCCCTGCTCTCTAATCTACTGACAGACTAATCTACTGAAGCCAGATAAGGACTGAAATAGGGTGGAGCTGAGGGCATGTGAAATGTGAAAAATAGAGAGGAATAAATATGCCATGCTATTTTCCAAACTCACACTTTCAGATAAAGGTCTCATAGGCACAAATTAACTTTCACAGAGAATATGAGTGTTTTTAAATGGCATTGTCCAGAAAAGATATGAGTCACCTATTTTATTTTCCATGGTTTCCACATCACGTAGCACAGTGCCTGGTACACAGGTAGGTGCTTGATAAATAATTATGTAATGAGCTCCAGGGTGGGGGCTGACCTGCCCATCTCAGGGCACCGCCTCTCTTCTGCCCTATGTGTGCGCACGCACGTGCACATACATGCTCATGGAAAGCTGCTTTACTCCTCTAAATATCCATGGGAATTTGCATGTTAGGCAAAATTAACATTGTTGCTGGAGAGAATTTCTTAGCCGGATGACAATGAAACCAATAAGAGATAGATGTTGAGCTGAGGCAGGAAAGAATGGATTCAGTGCAAGGAGTGTGGATACAGTGAGGCAGGCAGGAGACCCCTGAACTTTGGGGCTCCTGGTCCTCCTGGATGTCTGTAAATCAGCTGAAGATAATTTTGCCCTGTGGTTAGTCTCATTTGTCCATATACTGATTTTGATGGTGAGCAGCTAATATGAACCTACTGGTGTGGTGACTGCTACCAGTAAGCTGCAAACAGGAATTCTCCCTGCACGAACGAACGTACAGCCCTTACTAGCTGGATAAGCCTTGGCAAACAAATTTGATGACTCATCCTGAGCTTTCAGGATGTTTTGTCTTTGCCGGAATCCTTGGCATACAACTACTGAAGGATATTTTTTTTTTTTAAGTTTACTTCCTTTTGTTTTAAATGGAATCCAGGCCCAGCACTAACTGTCCTCTATGCTCCAATGCTTGAAAAATTTATCACCTTGCCTGTCTGTAAAGAGTTTTTTTTTTAATTAACTTGTTTGTTCATTTTTATACTTTAAACCAATGGTCAAAACTGAAATGATAAGCCCTCCTCTAATCTTCTGATAGAAGAAAAAGAAAGTAAGTGAACATTAGTCATATAATAAGTCTCTGAATTACGCCTGAAGGTAATACAAGATTGCATTGTGCAAGCAATTTTAGTGCCCGGAGACTCTGGACTCTCCCATGGATGGTGCACCCTGCTGCTTTTGAGGGTAATACATGGAAAGAGGTTTGCAGGGCTTGCCACACAGGGTGATTTGTACAAGTCAACTTGGTTAACCTGGAATTATGTTTCCCAAAACTCCCTTCTCAGCTCCTTTTGTCACCCTCTCCCCAGTTTCCCAGTGTCACCCAGCAAACCCCAAAATTATCCCTCTGTTGAGAGGGGTCCTGATAGTGTCTTGCACTGGGAAGGCTGAGCAGCAGAGTGAATGTACATATAAACTAGGCAAATCTGCTTTAAAGGCTCAGCTCAACCCCTGATGAGTAGGACAAACCATGTGTCTAAGACAAAGCAACCGAAGATATTAGCTCTTCCTCCGTAACTGCCTGTTCATGCTTCTACCTGTCTTCCATCTTTTAAAGATTCTTATGATTACACTGGCCCACCTAGACAGTCCAGGATAACCTTCCCAGCTCAAGATCCTTAACTTAGTCATAGCTACAAAGTCCCTTTTGCCACGGAAGGTGACATATTCACAGGTTTGGGGAATGAGGACACAGCCATCTTTTGGAGGCTATTATTATTCTACCTCTTGCAAGTCCCAGTGTTGGTGAGGATGTGAAGCAGCTGGAACTCTCATACACCTGCCGGTGAGAATGTAACATGATGCAGCCATTTTGGAAAACATACGCACAAAGACTTGCACCCAAATGCAACTTTATCATGGTCACACCTGGAAACGACCCAAATGTTCATCTACATGTGAATAGATAGGTGAAAGAAGCTGTGCTATATCTGTATAATAGAATATTACTGTTAAAAAAAAGTGAGCAAACGACAGGTATATACAACAACATGGATGAGCAAAAGTCACCACACACAGAAGAGTACATACCATGTGACTCCATTCATATAAAATTCCGGAATAGGCAAAATAATGATAGAAAGCACATCAGTGATTGCCTGGGACCCAAGATGCAGGGAGGTTGGCCCTAAAAAAAGGAATGAGGGAAATTTCTGGGTCAATGGAAATGTGTTAAACCCTGATTGTGGTAGTAATTACATGAATGTATTCATTTGTTAAAACTCATTGAACTCCACCCAATAAATGAATGCATTTGCTGTATATAAATTATACCTCAATAAAGTTCATGAATTTTTTTCCTGGAAGGATATTACCTGCCCTCCTGAGGAGACTAAATTGCTTCCAGGAATTTCTTCCTGTGTAGCAGGAAGTGTGCCAGCTGCCATTGGGTTCCATTTCCTCTCACCTGCCCTCAGGGGAGATGAATAATAGCTCTTCAATACCCTTCAAGTTCTTTAAGGTGCTTAGCCAAGAATGAGCCAAGTCCTGAAAACTATCCCTTCAGAGAGCTTCCCTAAACTGTAAATTATCCCTGCAAATATACCCATTTCCCTCATTGCAAAGAGCCCGGAAGTGCTCACATTTGGAGAAATGACCAAGGCAAGAGAAAAGCTTGAACTACAGATCTAGAAGGAATCCTGATGAACTGTCTGACTCTAATTTGTTCTGCTTCCTCCAAGCTAGATCCCATTTCAGTCAGGCAACCAAAAAATGTCTGCGATGTTCTGTGTGCTATGTTTTGAGCTAATTATCATAATAGCTCTCATTTATTCAGAGCGTACTATGTCCCTGGGCTGGGCTGAGTACTTTATGGGAATAATACACAAACTAATCTTCATAGCAATCTTATGAAATAGGTACCATTATCATCCCCATATTATGGATGAGAAATTGAAGGCAGGGTGCCTAAATGAGTTCCTTGTTGTCAGTGGAGAACCCGAATTAGAACCCAGAGCTATAGACTGCAGAGCATTTATTTATTTTTTATTTTATTATTTTTTTTTGCGGTACACGGGCCTCTCACTGCTGTGGCCTCTCCCGTTGCGGAGTACAGGCTCCGGACCTGCAGGCTCAGCGGCCATGGCTCACGGGCCCAGCCGCTCTACGGCATGTGGGATCTTCCCGGACCGGGGCACGAACCCTCGTCCCCTGCATCGGCAGGCGGACTCTCAACCACTGCGCCACCAGGGAAGCCCAGACTACAGAGCATTTAACTGTTGTCATATACTGCTGATCTTGGTTCTCAAAGAGCTTTCAACATGTTGGAAGGATGGCTTAGAAGCCTGAAACTAACCATACAGGGAAGTGGGGCTCTAGCCTATTTGAAAAGTCTCTAGAAAGATTCTATCATACTTTCTCTCCCTAACCTGTGCTTTTTTCCTTGCCCAAACCCCTGGGGCCTTTGTGATTAAGCAAAATGATTCCAAAGAAATAAACTGTATGCCTCACCAAATTCCTGATTTATAGAGGAGACATGAATGAGATGCCATAATTTTATAAAAAGTGTTTGGAGAAGGAAGCAAGAATATGGCATTCATGCATTCAGTCATTCATTGGACATCATTTCAACATTATAGGGCAGTTACTCAGCCAAGTTGTTGTATTGGTACGCAGGATACATAAGACAAAACATGGATCCTATTCTCAATGTCTAAATGTTCTAATGATTATTGTCTCCTATCACACTTTCCCTGTTGTTGGCCAAATACCACCTCCCATTCATCACAGCCCGACACAGCCAGCCCTGCCCCTGGGATGACCCTCTGAACGCTACTTCCCTGACGGGTGTAGGAAAGTAGGGATCCCTGTGGATCTGGCCAAACAATCAGTCAGGAAAGAACAGTCTCCCCGTCCCTGTTCTCCCCCACCCCTCTCAGTGAGTTGTAAAGAAATGGAGAAATAATGGACTGGGATTAGCTCCAGGGCCCCTTAATAAACTGCTCCTACACACCCCTCTTGCATTTTAAATGGAAAGAAAATGGGCGGGGTAGATCTCTTGCACAATTTCAAAATGGAACTGAGTTTAGTTCTGTACAATAGATTCTTAGTTACATCATAAATAATGGTATGGGAACACAGAAATTTGAGCCAGAGAGACAAACTGTTCCTGAAAGTGAAAAATCCTGATGTGCAAACAAACATTAACAAATGAGCAGTTCAATCTCCAGATGCTGCGAGGCTAGATTTCCTGAAGGGGAAGAAGTCCTGGAAAGAGAAGGATTGGCCAGAGGCTCGGGCTGATGTGAGTCATCTGCACAAAGTCTGGCACATAGTAGGTGGTTTGCAGCTGTCCTACTTGATGACATATGATAGTTACACAGGGTACACAGTACTCCAGCATTCAGCACAGTGCCTGGCTTACAGTAAGCATTCAGATTTTTATTTTTTTGGTAGATAAACAAGGTACATTGTGGGGACCCTTGCTCCATATAAATGGAGCAGTCCTATGTGATCATTTAAAAGGCACCACATGACCCTGCCTGGTAAACAAACAAACAAACAAACAAAGCAAAACTCTCCCACCAGCCACAGATGGTTTTGCTAAAATTTACAAATGCATTGAACATTTACTGCATTTAGAGCACTATGTTATGGTGAGGACAACAGTGAGTATGGGATGGTACCTGCCTTCTAGAAGCTATATTTTAGTATGTGTATGTGTGTGTACTGAGGGAGAGAGGACAGATACAAATGCAATAACTATGATGAAAGAATACAGGGAATCATAGAGGAAGAAAATTCATATTCCTTTGAGAATCTAGAAAGCCTTCTTGAAAGAAAAGGGATTGAGCTGAGTTTGAAGGAGGGGGTGGGGTACATATTCCAAGAAAAAGGACTCTCTGAACAAAAGTAGAAATTTAGGGGAGTAGAGAGCATATTTAGGAAAGGGCCAGAAAATCCTGTAAGAGACCAGTGAGCTGTCTGAACTGTGAGGCGGTGGGTACCTCCGTGGCCTGGAAAGCAGAACAGGTTTTAAGAACTTCACAACCCCTAAGTATGGACATTTTATTACAATACTCTCCAGGTGCTATGTGAAATTTTAAAAATACTAAATTACAAAATAAGGCTAAGGAAGCCCAACAAAGTTCTGACTGCCCATTTAGAATAGTTTAATCTTTAAAAAAAAAAACAAAACTCATGTCAAATTCTTAAAATAAAATTCCATTATTGTAATAAATTCATAGCATCAGTCACTTGTAAATAAACAGCAATGTTCTTGAATAGTAAAAAAATTTTTTAAAATTCCAGAATCTCTGATTTGGAGATTCTGGCGTTAGACTAGGAGAAGCTCTGCTGCAGGAAACATGAACTCTGGAGACTCAGGGGATTTTAGCCCTCCTGCGTTTGGTTGAGGCAGCCCCCTTAGGCAACACTTCCAAATGGTGACTTCAGATTGAAGGCTCCTTGCAAACAGTGGCTCTGCCATCCACTACAGCCTCCTTGGAATACTCTACTGACCTTCTGCATTTGGCTGCCCAACCAGGCAGAGAGAGAGATTATGGCGCATTGCTTAGTTAGGGTGCAAATCACATCCACCCCCGTTCCAAGAGCCAGAGCTAGTCTCACAGCCCTGCTGATGCTCTCTCTGTAGAGAGACTGGAAAATGTAGAGAAGCACATATGCATTCATTTCCTATGGCTGCTGTAAAAAATTACCACAAACCTAGTGGCTTAAAACAACACAAATTTATTATCTTACAGTTCCATAGGTTAGAAATCTGATATGGGTCTCACTGGGTTAAGATCAAGGTGTCACCAGGCCTGCGTTCCTTCCAGAGGCTCTAAGGGAGAATCTGTTTCCTTGCCTTTTCTACCTTCTAAATGCTGCCCACATTCCTTGGCTTGTGGCTGCCTCCTTCCATCTTGAAAGCCAACAACAGTGCATCTCTTATAAATGTTGACACATAACTTAATGAATATTATTTTAATTGTCAAAGGTTATGTTTTTGTAGTTGTATTATATCTTCATATTTTTACTTTTTTTCTTTTTTGCAATTCCAAAGTTAGACTACATGTGGTGCTTGGTTGAATTTTACTTAATGTAGTTCTCTAAATTTGCTTAAAATTTCACCAAAATATTTCCGCACATTTCAGCCTTAAAATGAAAAAGTTCCTAGTGCATCAGTTCAGGCAGACACGCCTAGGAAAAGTGAATCAAAGTTTGTCAAAAGAGGAGTGAACACCTTTCACATTTTTTGGTAAAGCAACAACCAAGTGTCCTTTAGACCCCAGCAGGGTTTTATTTTGTTGTTGAGACACACACAATGAAATTAGAGGCAGCAAACATCCAGGTGGAATAACTTGATGTAACTGACTAATCCATCACAAAGGACTCAGACTCCAAACATGGATCTGGCAAAATCTCCTGGCTGATTTTCAAGAGGAACTAACTGTTTAACAATCCTCAATACATAATTTAAGAAGAAAACAAAATATCTGCTTAAGCCAATAAGAAATGTAGACCAAACCCAGGTATTCTTTAATATGTCTCAATTTCAAGGTCAATATTAAGTCTGCAAAAGCAGTAAAGCTCCCCAGAATAGCAGCTTCTCACTACAATGCTCTGCATTGCTGCCCATGGCCAAAAGTAAATAAGAAGAACCTTTAAGTACTGAATGTGCTCTAGTTGGTAAATAAAATAAATTCTGTGTAGGTTTAATGTTTCTTTTTTCCCCAAAAGCTTTTTTTGAATCAATGAAGTGATTTAAGGAAATACAGTATTTGTAGCAATTCACTTGTGACACCTCTGTCAGAAATGATTGCAATACACCATGAACAAGAAACATTTGTCCATGGACTTTGAGGTCCCTTGCATGTGGGATGTTTCATTATCCTATGAGCCCTCAATCAGTGGTGTGCTGGAGCCAGGTTGCACTGGCTCTTAAGAGTCATTGTATGTGTTTTTTCTCCAACTCTGTGTTCAGTAATATCTCATTGTTAATTTGAAAGGGCCACAGTGAGAGTACTTATACCATAAAAAGTGGCAGATACTACAAATGAGGGCCTTATTTTTTGTTATTTATTTCTGAGAGCCAATTGTTAAGCATTTACCAGCACACAACTGGCTCACATTCATTCTAAAACTGTCTTCAGGATCTATCTGGGGCAATCATCATTCTAACATACTGTTGGATTCTATTATTTTAGTGAGACTTCAGGATCAAGAGCTATGATGTCCTATGGCTTTTAGTAGTTGATGGCAACAAAAAACCAATAAGATTTCATGTTACTTAAGAGGGAGTGCTTTTGCACTATTCACAATAGCCAAGACATGGAAACAACCTAAATATCCATCGACAGATGAATGGATAAAGACGATGTGGTACATATATACAATGGAATATTACTCAGCCATAAAAAGGAACAAAATAATTCCATTTGCAGCAACATGGATGCAGCTAGAGATTATCATACTAAGTGAAGTAAGTCAGAAAGAGAAAGAAAAATGCCGTATGATATCACTTATATGTGGAATCTAAAATATGACACAAATGAACCTATCTATGAAACAGAAACAGACTCAGGGACATAGATAACAGACTTGTGGTTGCCAAGGGAGAGGTGGTTGGGGGAGGGACGGAGTGGGAGGTTGGGATTAGCAGATGCAAACTATTATATATAGGATGGATAAACAACAAGGTCCTACTGTATAGCACTGGGAACTATATTCAATATCCTGTGATACACCATAATGGAAAAGAATATGAAAAAGAATGTATATACGTATAACTGAATCACTTTGCTGTACAGCAGAAATTAACACAACATTGTAAATCAACTGTACTTCAATTAAAAAATTAGAAATAAAACAATTAAAAATTAAAAAGAGGAAGTGTTTTTATTGGTCATTGTCTGTTTTCTTTGCTAGAATATAAGGACAGGAGTCTTCTTCCCTTTTGTTAATTGATGTATCCCAAGAACCTAACAACACATGATAAGTGCTCCATAAATATTTGCTGAGTGAATGAATAAGATTTGTCTGAATCAAGGCCACTGTCTTCCTGGTAGGTGATTCCACCAGGCTTCCTCTGTCATTAGTATTGCAAATTTTCAGTGGGAAGAGAGTTAAACTCCTGTCAATAACTCCTTCTTCTGCATTCTCATAGCAATTTAGAAAATACTTATATGGGTGGCAATTCTGTACATTATAATCATCTCTTTTATTATATACATGTGTGACTCTTCCATTATAATAGCAGCTCCAAAAGTCCAAGTCAATGTTTCTGTTTTGCTTTAATGTTTATTTCCTTTTTAAAGGTAGCATTTCATTTATTTTTTATTATTTATTATCATGAATGTGTCACATGGAAAGTATTTGTCTTTGGCTGTGTCCCTTAGCCCAGTGCAAGCCCATTTGCAACAGGTGTGATGGCCAAATCTACATTCTAGGTCTCATTTTCCCTTGTGTCCTAGGCCCTGGCAAGAGTTCAGACTCAATACATGCTTATGAAAGGAACAGTGCTGACTTTGCCTTTGAAAACTCTGGAGAGATTTCAGCAGAGCTCAAAGGAAGAGAAGCTGAATTTCTTCCTAAAATTTTGCATGGTCTCTGCTCCCCACACACATACGGTAGCTTATAATCTTGGTCTTCGCACTAGTCACCTGTCAAAGCAAATCTTTCTTAAAGGGGCTTAAGCAGGAGGGCAGCCCAAGTGACAAGCTGCGTGTCTGAGTGAGGCTGACCATGTTCTTGGCTTTGGCTGTCCCGTCTTGTGACTCAGAAATAACCTGAAACCCTCTGATGTCACAAGCTTTGAGCAGTTCTGCTAAAGTGATTGACAAATCTTTTCCAGGACAGCCTGAGACACCCCGACACCGTTTAACTGGCACATTGACAGTGATGATCAAATTAAATAGCTTTCCTTAAGTTTCACTGTCACCAAGGCATAAGTAATCCTGAAAACACGGGCCTTGAGAAAAATATGCTTGGAACATACTTTGGCTTCTTAATAGGGCATTATATTTCTAGTTTGCTAAAAGGCTTCAGGCTGCTGGCATAAACACAAGTGCCACTATATTGCAACCACTAAGAAATAAACAGAAAGCTACAACAAACAAGGCCAGCACATCCTGAACTGATTTTCTGTGGAAACTCCCTAGGGGTCCAAGGTTGCATAAAACTCAACAGGAGAGGACTGCCAACCCCATCTAAACCCTCTTTACCCAATATAGGATTCTGTAATGTTTGAGTTTGCCAGTTGTTGCTTGCAGAATTAATGTACCATTCAGATGCTTCATAGAAAGTAGTTTTCATTGGGGCAGCTCCTTCAGGGATAGTTGGAGGTCAGAGTGTTTTTCTAGAACCCTCTGCCTTGAGCGTTGGGGCCAACTGGCCAAAACACCAGGCAACATTTTTCCAGTCAATCAAGGTCAAAGCTTCAGGTGAAACATATATTTTTGTGTGTATTATGTATGTATGTTTGTACTATGTATTATGGGATAGAGAATCTTTGTCCCAGAGGGCAAAGGGAAATTATGCTGCCTCCTAGTGGCGGAGAGGGTGGAAAATTGAGAGAGCCATTTAGAATAGGCTGGAGTAATTGGAGAGGATCTCAGACTCCAAATAAACATACAAACTCTACCCCTCCCTGCCTTTGAAAATCTGACTCTATGCAATGCAAGGTATCCCTTTCTAAAAAAATCTATGCAGCCTCACTTGGTAGCCCATTCGAATCCACTGACCAACATATTTTGTACTCCTTCCTATGTGCTTGAACATGTATGTAGAATCATAGAGGAAATATTAGGCAGGACTTCTGCCCTCAGGAAATGTATGTATAATTCAGTAGGAGGGACCAGCTTGTACCTTAGAGCAATTAGAATAAGCAAGTTTTCATCTGTGTGGCTCAGTTTATAGGTCAACAGTCTAATTTTCCTTTGGCCCCTCTGTCTACTTTCAAAGATTTTCATAATCTGGTTTCCCACTCATATTCCACCTAACCAAATTTCTTGCCACTTCTCTCTTATATTTTATGTTCCAGCCACTCTTGGAGCTGTCTTAAGGGTGGCTAGTCCCCTCAGGGAGCCAATCTGTAAGGCTTTCTAACACATCACTAGAAATCTAGCAAGGTGTAGAGGATAGAATTGTCAGAACAACTCAAGGAGCAGACATTTTGTGAGGTCCTGTGATAAACTGCTAAGGAGAGGGAGTGATACCCCCCAGGGACCTGTGTAAGTAACAGTAGAAGATTTCTAAATTTCTGCACAATTTTGTTGAACTGAGTCAGAGGCCAAGGAATAGACTTGCTTGGGACAATTGAGATGAGGAATTGCATGTTGCCATCAAAGAGCCCTCCTAATTTCCTTTGAAAAAATTTAAAGGAAACTGGTTAAAAGTGAGCTGAAACCTAAATGTCCATTGACAGATGAATGGATAAAGAAGATATGGTACATATTGTACAATGGAATATTACTCAGCCATTAAAAAGAATGAAATAATGCCATTTGCAGCAACATGGATGGACCTGGAGGTTATCAGGGTAAGTGAAGTAAGTCAGAAAGAGAAAGACAAATATCATATGATATCACTTATATGCAGAATCTAAAAAAAATGATACAAATGAGCTTATTTACAAAACAGAAACAGACTCACAAACTTAGAGAATGAACTTATGGTTACCAGTGGGGAAGGGTTGAGGGGAGGGATAAATTAGGAGCTTGGGATTGACATGTACACACTGTTATATTTAAAATAGATAACCAAAAAGGACCTACCATAAAAAATAAAAAATAGAAATAAAAATAAAATAAAAGTGAGCTAAGAGGGTCTGGTTATGGGTTACTGAACTACCTGTAGTTCTCTGGATTTCCCATGCCATCTCATGCCTCTGTGCTTTAGACAGATTTGCCTGGAACCACTCCATTGATAGTCTATACCAAGTTAATCTCAAAACTCAACAAAACCTATTGCCTCCTCCAGAAAATCATCCCTGACTCCATACTGTACTCTGTATTAGATGCCCAACCTTTGTCTTCCATAGCTGTCTATGCACATCTCTTACCACAGCACTGTGTTATAATAAGCTATTGCTGCATCTGACCCCTTCACTAGGCTGCAAGTTTCCTTATAGGTATGTATTGTGTCTCATTTTTCTATATACACCCAGCATCTCTCCTAACTCCTGGCTATTTCTGGTATTGGTGCCCTTTTATAAGACTAGGAAATAGAGAGATCACTAAGAATGCCTGAGGAGTTGGATTCATAGAAAAACACTTGGGTTAGATTTTGGTCAATAGGTAAGTAGGATTTGAAAGCTCAGGGGATGTCCTTCCTGCCAGTAGAGTGATCCAGAGCATGAGTATGTGAAACAAACAGTAAAGGACACAAGCTCAACTGTGAGAAGCAAACGTTTTTTCCATATATCTAATGAAGATCTAACAAAGTCCATCTCCTTTTTCTCAGTCCTTCCCAGAAGGTCAGAGAAATAAAAATATGGTATAAATGTGCAATTGGAATTGTAAGCAGACAGAACCTTGGTTGCCATTCCAGCTATGAAATCAAGTCTTCTCAGGAGCTGTATGAATTCAGAGGACAAGATCCTTCTTAAGACATCCCCTTCCCCTGATTCCCCATGAAAGTCCCTAAACAGAGAGGTCTTGTTCATGTGGTATCACAGCTCAAAGTTGAAATAGCTAGAGGTTGACCAGAATAGCGGGTCCTTGACCTCTCACCCTTTCCCACCCATAGGCCTCAGCTTACTATTGGTGGTCTGTCTGTTCCTCAAGTCCTGGATTATTTTGCAGACAATGTAGGATTTACTTTATTTTATTTTTATTTTTACTTTTTATGCTATACACAATACCATCAATTTTATTCCAGATTACATTATCTTAATGATAATAAAAAGCTTTTCTATGCACATACTGCCAATACATTTAAAAAGGCCCAAATTTTAACAAACAGAATAGACAAATCCATCAAATAGACAATCCATCTAGACAAACAGACAAATCCAGTCGAGAGATCAAAAATTACTTTGGCCAAAAAAAATATTAAAAAAAAATCTGGCTCAACATTCTGCTTGCAGGTTTCTACATATACTGTATACGCAGTGAGTGTGTGTGTGCATGTGTGTCGCTTTTTTTTAAGGGAATGGAGTAATGTCTAGCCCACTTTTCCACGGTTATGTAGGAACTACAATGTTCTTTGCTAGCAAAACAATAAGTGCAAGGTCTGCATTTCCACCAACTCGATGCAAAGCCCCAAGAGTTTCTTGCAAAGTAAAGCCAGCACGGAGAATCTGGTCAATGTCTGCAGCAGGAAAAATTAATTGTGTAAGAAAAGAGGGACTTGATGATGGATGGCTGGTAGGTGGTTCAAATTCTAGAAGTGGCCCTGCAGCTGCAGAACATTTTCTCTGGTCTCAGGCCTGTGTGTCACTGGATTCTGTGTGCCCTGACCTGAATCTTTAACCAACGTGATACTGGATGACAAGGACTCAGTTTGCTCAGAAGTCTGATTGAGCGCATCCTCCTCACTTGCTAAAAGTCTAGGTGAAATTTCTACACCTAAGGTGCAGTGTAGTTAATTAGACATTTTAGCTGAGGCTAGAGTGACAGAACTGCTCTCATTTATTGATTCCCTAGATTTGGGGACACCTTCCTTATCAGTTAACAGGCTATCACACAGACCCCTGAAGTTAATATTTTCTAGATCTTCTACTCCAGCATCAGCTGAAGTGTCTGTTAATTCTTCTGTCTTCACTGATACAGATATGGCCTGATGAAAGGAGACTTGTGAACACTGTTCACCCTGGGTAGCTGTAAGATGCTCATTTGGGGACCATCTTTCAGAAAGGTCCTTAATACCTGTTTGGCCCTTAGTTACTATCTCTGATTGACAGATAACTTCTTCAGATGTGTTTTCTCAAGCTGGTTTACTATTAATGACCAAAAGTTCATGAAGTTCCTTCAAGGCTGCTGTTATAGATGAGCAAGATTCCTCTGTTGACTCTGCAGAGGGCTGACAACTGCCACAGAGACTTAAAGATGAGGGCAATTCCCATATTCTTTATTTGTTCCAGACATTTCAACATTACTTTCTAGAAGCTGTAAATCCTGAGTGGAAATGGAATTACTCAATATTTCAGAGGAAAGGTTACATTCTGATGTTTCTACTTCCACCAAGGGATTATCTAAGGTGAGATCAGATGCACCGATGTTCTCGACATTGGTATTTTGACTGCCTGCTGAAATAAGCACAGCAACTAGGGACTGTTCTACTGTATCTACTTCCACAAGTGTTTCTGAATTTGAGCAGCCAAAGCATCTTGAAGGTAGAATATTTTTCTCTGTACCTGGAAGGTCCCCATTCTGCTGTAAACTGTCTCCTTTCATTGTAGCTTCCAAATCAACTCTTCTTTGTTGTTTTTCTCCAAGAAGTTCAAGGTCCCCTCTGTTATAAAGATGTTCTTGGTTATGTGGAGCATTTTGTTGTTTAACCTCATGCTGTTCATTCCTCGATTCTTCATGCTGCTGAAGGCCATTTACCTGAATCAGGTACTGATATTCTGGAGGCCAACCATTTTCACTGATAAGCCTCTGTGGTTCTTGCATCTTAGTAAGCTGTGACAAATAATCTAGCTTCCTGTCTTGTGTGGAGATGAGATTTGAGGCCCTGGGTGCGTCTTTCAGCAGATTTCTCTAGATTTCTGCAACAATGACTTCTTCAAGTGTATTCTGCAAAGGCGTAGCTGGATTCTGGTTTGCTGAGCATTGTCTGTTGAGGAAGCACAATCAGAAAGATCCTGTAGAGGAAGATGTTCTTTCTTTTCAGAGCTTATCTGGAATTCAGCTGAAGCCTTCAAAGCCTTCACAGCTTTAGGTTCAATGCTGTCTGGGTCACTGGGCTTGATGGGGTAGACTGAAGCAGAGACAGAGTGAGCGAGACTTGTAGGATTACCAATCTCAGGACTCTGTCCTGAAGGATGGGCTTGATGGTTAAATCCACCTTTTCTCTATTCTGGGGCCCACTCCAGCTGCAGTACACACACACGACATGCATCATGACTTCTGGCGCTCTGCATCCTCTACAGATTTCTGAAGGGCTTCTGCTAATTCTTGGTCTGCAACCTCCTTTGGACATATTTCCTCTTGCCTGGCCACGTATGCCAACTGGGCACACTCTGGTAACTCCCTCTCCAGAAGGAAGGTGGTCTGTGAGCCTGTGGTGCTGATCACGAGTACATTTTTCTTGAGGTCAGTGGAACACTGATGCCATTTCAGCATGTCCAGTGCCAGAACCATGTCCATGGGCTCTTCCTCAAGTATAGAGAAGGAACACGCCAAGAAATCGCCTTCAATTTTTACCTGAATTAGATGTACCCTTCCAGTAATCTTCTGGGTGTCCACCAACGGTCCATCAGCCTCATTATTTTGGGCTGGCCCAAAGGTTCGTTCGGTTTTTTCTGTAAGATGGCTCTAGTAGTACTTAGTTGTCTTTAACGTCATTCTAAACAATTTTGTTAGATTGTATGTGACAGCTGTCACATCAGCACGCATTTTAAAAAAGACTTATCAAAATTGATGAATTTTTGTGTACCCAGTTCAATATTGAAGATTACTTTTTGGCATATTATGCTTGATTACTTCAAGAAAGGCAAAAACGCAACTGAAACGCAAAAAAAAAAATGATTTGTGCAGTGTATGGAGAAGGTGCTGTGACTGATGAATATGTCAAAAGTGGTTTGTGAAGTTTTGTGCTGGAAATTTCTCGCTGGAGTATGCTCCACAGTTGGGTAGACCAGTTGAAGTTGATAGCGATCAAATCAAGACATTAATTGAGAACAGTCAACACTATACCACACAGGAGATAGCCGACATACTCAAAATATCCAAATCAAGCGTTGAAAATCATTACACCAACTTGGTTATGTTAATCACTTTGATGTCTGGGTTCCACATAAGTTAAGTGAAAAAAATCTTCTTGACTGTATTTCCGCATGCAATTCTCTATTGAAACGTAATGAAAATGTTCTGTTTTTAAAACAAATTGTGACGGGCGATGAAAAGTGGATACTGTACAATAACGTGGAACAGAAGAAATCGTGGAGCAAGTGAAATGAACCACCACCAACCACATCAAAGGCCGGTCGTCTTCCAAAGGTGATGTTGTGCATATGGTGGGACTGGAAGGGAGTCCTCTATTATGAGCTCCCTCTGGAAAACCAAACGATTAATTCCAAAAAGTACTGCTCTCAATTAGACCAACTGAAAGCAGCACTCGACAAAAAGCATCCAGAATTAGTCAACAGAAAATGCATAATCTTCCATGAGGATAACGCAAGACCACATGTTTCTTTGATGACCAGACAAAAACTGTTACAGCTTGGCTGGGAAGTTCCGATTCATCTACCGTATTCACCAGACATTGCACCTTCAGATTTCCATTTATTTAGGTCTTTACAAAATTCTCTTAATGGAAAAAAATTCAATTCCCTGGAAGACTGTAAAAGGCACCTGGAACAATTCTTTGCTCAAAAAGATAAAAAGTTTTGGGAAGATGGAATTATGAAGTTGCCTGAAAAATGGCAAAAGGTAGTGGAACAAAAGGGTGAATACATTGTTCAATAAAGTCCTTGGTGAAAATGAAAAAATGTGTCTTTTAGTTTTACTTAAAAACCGAAGGCACTTTTTGTCCAACCCAATATTACACCTTTCTGCACAAGCTTGGCTCATACTGGTCATCTGGGCACCTGAATCAACAAAGGCTTTCAAAGGATGTCCATTCACTTTGCAGTTAATATAAAGCACCACTACTCAGCAAAAACTTGCCAGACCCTCTTCCATAGCTATTGTCATGTTTTCCTCAATGTTCTGTTGCCTTATATCTTCTTCTATCTTTGCCTGAGCTCCAAGATCAAAAGGATCTGCAGAAAAGAGATGAATCCTTTCTTGCTCTCTCCAGGCTCGGTCCTGTTGCTGCTCCACCAGGATCCTAGAAGATTTCTCAAGATCTCCTCTGAGCAGAGCATCTGCCAGGGTGGATTGCATTCCTCCAGCAAGGACAGCTCGTGGGGGAGTTGGCCAGCAAAAGGTATCAGAACAAGGCTGGATTGTCCAAGCCCTGATGAAGCTATTTTTCCAGGAGATGAGTGGGACTGCTGGGTTCCTGGTGGCTGGCACTTCCCAGAGTTGGTTTTTTTGTTTGTTTGTCTTTTGTTTCTTTTTTTCTTATGAATGTTGATTTTTATTAGGAGGTGGGTTTTTTATACACATGAGTAAAATAGGCTATAAAAAGAAGTACCTCGTTCTCAAGATTGCTTTGGCTATTCGGGGTCTTTTGTGTTTCCATACAAATAAACCCACGCACATATGGTCACCTTATCTTTGATAAAGGAGGCAGGAATGTACAGTGGAGAAAGGACAGCCTCTTCAATAAGTGGTGCTGGGAAAACTGGACAGGTACATGTAAAAGTATGAGATTAGATCACTCCCTAACACCATACACAAAAATAAGCTCAAAATGGATTAAAGACCTAAATGTAAGGCCAGAAACTATCAAACTCTTAGAGGAAAACATAGGCAGAACACTCTATGACATAAATCACAGCAAGATCCTTTTTGACCCACCTCCTAGAGAAATGAAAATAAAAACAAAAATAAACAAATGGGACCTAATGAAACTTCAAAGCTTTTGCACAGCAAAGGAAACCATAAAGAAGACCAAAAGACAACCCTCAGAATGGGAGAAAATATTTGCAAATGAAGCAACTGACAAAGGATTAATCTCCAAAATTTATAAGCAGCTCATGCAGCTCAATAACAAAAAAACAAACAACCCAATCCAAAAATGGGCAGAAGACCTAAATAGACATTTCTCCAAAGAAGATATATAGACTGCCAACAAACACATGAAAGAATGCTCAACATCATTAATCATTAGAGAAATGCAAATCAAAACTACAATGAGATATCATCTCACACCAGTCAGAATGGCCATCATCAAAAAATCTGGAAACAATAAATGCTGGAGAGGGTGTGGAGAAAAGGGAACACTCTTGCACTGCTGGTGGGGATGTGAATTGGTACAGCCACTATGGAGAACATTATGGAGGTTCCTTAAAAAACTACAAATAGGACTACCATATGACCCAGCAATCCCACTACTAGGCATATGCCCTGAGAAAACCATAATTCATAAAGAGTCATGTACCAAAATGTTCATTGCAGCTCTATTTACAATAGCCCGGAGATGGAAACAACCTAAGTGTCCATCATCGGATGAATGGATAAAGAAGATGTGGCACATATATACAATGGAATATTACTCAGCCATAAAAAGAAACGAAATTGAGCTATTTGTAATGAGGTGGATAGACCTAGAGTCTGTCATACAAAGTGAAGTAAGTCAGAAAGAGAAAGACAAATACCGTATGCTAACACATATATATGGAATTTAAGAAATAAATAATGTCATGAAGAACCTAGGCGTAAGACAGGAATAAAGACACAGACCTACTAGAGAATGGACTTGAGGATATGGGGAGGGGGAAGGGTAAGCTGTGACAAAGCGAGAGAGAGGCATGGACATATATACACTACCAAATGTAAGGTAGATAGCTAGTGGGAAGCAGCCGCATAGCACAGGGAGATCAGCTCAGTGCTTTGTAACTGCCTGGAGGGGTGGGATAGGGAGGGTGGGAGGGAGGGAGACGCAAGCGGGAAGAGATATGGGAACATATGTATATGTATAACTGATTCACTTTGTTATAAAGCAGAAACTAACACCATTGTAAAGCAATTATACTCCAATAAAGATGTAAAAAAGAAGTACCTCAAAATAAAATGGCTCTTAGCATATCTCCCCTCTCCTTTCACACTTCTCACTTTGGGAAGTACTGCTGACTGAAAATATCCAATCATATTCCTTTGAAGAAAGCCTTTTGATAAACTACGCAAGTCTATTCGGGGTAAGTTTGGGAACTGCACGGAAAGTCAAGGGTCTGCATTCTCCTTCTTTCGTTAAAATCCCAACGTGGCCATCTTTTAAGACTTAAGCAGCCAGTAATCCCTGGTGGTCTATGGGGGGGCCTCTCAGCGGAGACGATCTGGCCCTCGGCAGCTGGGATGCCGACTCAAGCTCGCACAGCGCGGAAGTTGCGCAGCTCCAAGTCAGCGTCGACCTGGAGGGAAAAGGTCACCTGGAGGGGAAAGGTCAGCTGGAGGGAAAAGGTCACCTCGAGGAGGTCCATCCGCACACAGTACACGGTGAGCGGCACAGCCCGGACCCGACCCAACTCAGCTCAGCGTGGCCTCGGCGCGGGGCGGCAGGGCGGCGCGGGACCTGATTGGTGCTTCAAGCGGAGGGCGCCGGCCGCTGGCTTGCCTGCTCGCCCCTTCCCTCGCTCGCACAAGCTCAGGTACGCCCTCCGTCCCTCCCTCAGCGGCAAGCGCGGTAGCCACCACCCGCCTGCGAAGGCCTCTCAGGGTTTACTTGAAAGAGTGCTGCTCGGGGCTGTTATCTATCTGGTTAAGTAGATGAAGCGTGGAAAGACTCTATGCTAACACATATATATGGAATCTAAAAAAAAAAATTGTTCTGAAGAACCTAGGGGCAGGACAGGAATAAAGACGCAGACGCAGAGAATGGATTTGAGGACACAGGGAGGGGGAAGGGTAAGCTGGGACGAAGTGAGAGAGTGGCATGGACATGTATACACTGCCAAATGTAAAACAGATAGCTAGTGGGAAGCAGCCGCATAGCACAGGGAGATCAGCTTGGTGCTTTGTGACCACCTAGAGGGGTGGGATAGGGAGGGTGGGAGGGAGGGAGACGCAAGAGGGAAGAGATGTGGGAACATATGTATATGTCTAACTGATTCACTTTGTTATAAAGCAGAAACTAGCACACCATTGTAAAGCAATTATACTCCAAATAAGATGTTAAAAAAAAAGTATTGATTAATACTTCCTTTTCTACTTGTGACATTGTTATTCTGAAACAGAAAGAGAAACTAGAGTTTTCTGTTTCTGGAGACTGTAGAAGAGAGGGGAAGAAAAGGAGGGACACACCCATACTTATGAGAAAGAGTGAAACGATAAATTTGACATTGCCATGAGACACTTTTCTGGAAAAACAACTTTTAGACCATGTTCTAAGACAGGAAGCATTATATCCATACTCTTAAACTGCTTCACCTGCCTCTTCAGTGCCGAGCAGATGAAGATGTGTTTAGAGAGCTGACCCTAAGCTCTACACAAATCTTAATAATCAAAAATGGATTAAATGGATCATAGGCCTAGATGTAAAAGCTAATACTATAAGACTTCTAGAAGAAAACATAGGTGAAAATTTTTGTGACCTTAGGTAAGGCCAAAACTTCTTAGATTTAACACACAAAAAATAAACCATAAAAGGGGAATTCTCTGGTGGTCCAGTGGTTAGGGCTCCACACTCTCCCTTCTGAGGGCGAGGGCCTAGGGTTCGATCCCTGGTCAGGGAACTAAGACCCCACAAGCTGCGTGGCCAAAAAAATAAATAAATAAAACTTAAAAAATATATTTTAAAAAAAGTCAACTGTTTAAAATAAAAAATAAATCATAAAAGGAAAAATTGATGAATTGGATTTCATCAAAATTAAACATTTTAATTTCATAAAAATTAATCATTTGCTCTTTGACAAAAATGTCAGTTGCATTGATTAATTCATTTTAAATAGTTATTAAATGTCTATTATGTGCCAGCACCCTTCTAGGTGTTGAATTATGGCAATGAATTGGATTCCCTCTGTTATACTGGACTGTCACAGGAAAATGAACATTTTAAAAATGTTTTCAACAAAGGAAAAACACAAAGCAGAGAAAGTTTATTAACACAAACATCCTTGCCATATGTTTTAAGTTTTTTGCTTAAGTACATGGACAGGATGCAGTACCAGGAAATAATGGGAAAATACTGAGAAATAAGTATGTGTATTATCATTTGGTATTTGTTGAATCTTGTATCATTTGAGCAAGAATCCTGGGGATGTGGATGCAGGATAAAGAACATTAGAGCTTTGGAGAATGGTCTGAGGCCACATTTCACTCCATATTATTTACTGTACTGTGGGAGTTGAACGTCAAGCAACCACAGATTAGATGATTAGTTCCTTCCACGAGCTGTGGGATCGCAGACTGTGATGAAAGTGCCTGTCTTGTGGAGTTGTAAGGATTAATGAGGTAATGAGTGTGCAGTGCATAGCTATACCTCAATAAATGGAAACTCACTGGATGATGATGATGATGGTAATAAAATCCAATCAGGTTCCAAAAGCTGACCAGGACTGAGAAGATCACCTGTTATTTTTGAGAAATGTGCCTCTTCCACTAGGGTCTATGGGAGGAATGGGGCACTTCCTTTCCTCTCCCCATCCTGTGCCCATGACAGGTATCACTAACCAACCCACCACAGCACTGTTCAGTTAGCCTGCATCAGACTTCAAAGTCCTCTCCAGGCAGACAAATCTGATCTGTTTACAGTTAGCACTGGAGGTAAATGTATCTACCGTTCCTGATTTAGGGTTTAGTAGACAACTGAAGAAAGACTATAAATTTATTTTTCCTACAAAGTTAAAGGCCCAAGTTAGGCCTAAGGAGGGATGACTAGAGGCTCTAGAAGGTGTTTGGTCACAATGTAGTACAAGTTTATTTCCTAAATAATCAGTCACTGGTTGATTTGTTTTTTAATTTAGTTAAACTATGTTTCTCTGTTTGTTCTAAATGTGGAAGTAAACGATTAATCATTTACCCATCTCTTGGGATTTCTTGAAAGTAGGTCTTTGACTTTTCAGAGCCTAGAGCCACATACCCGCTGTCCCACTTTATAATTAGAAAGGTTGATCCTTAGGTTAGGAGGCCCTTGGGCTCTATCTGACAGGAACTAGCTCCACGAGGCAGAAAGAAAACCTGTCAGGTCGATGTTCTGGTGATCTGACTCAGCTAAGGCAACAATGCTCAAAAGAGCAGAACCTCCCTTACGGCATGGTTCTCAGCCTTGGCTACTACACAGAATCAACTGAGCAGTTTTTAAAAACCCTTATGACCAGGCATTGGCCCTGACCAACTATATCAGAGGCTCTGCAGATGCTGCCCTAGTGTCAGTATCTGAGTTAAAGCCGGGGTTGAGGACTATTTTCCTAAGGTGTTTGGAAATTTACAAGGAGTCTCTCTGGTGGCCCAATAATTGGGGCAGAGATATTACTGGCATTTCTCTTGGCAGAGATATGGGTTAGATGTCATAATGTCATAATGTCTTATAATGCCTAGAACAATTCCCTCCCAATAAAAACATTGTCCCACCCTTTGAATGTCCTACCAGATATTGACACAGTTGAAAAATTTATATGATCTGGAACTTAACTCCACCTTACATATAAACACAAAGTATTATTTGCATGTTTTTAATTAATACACACTGAATTTTCCCAGAATATAATCAACATATAAATCAAGGTAAAATTGTACTTTATTTATTTAGAAATTTACTAGGAGTTTCTTATCTTGCCAGATAAACATATGACCAATATCAGTACTACTTGTGGTGTTTGAATCGTCAGCATTTGTAGCTGTGGTTTCCATGGTGATTCTATACATAGGTGCCAGCATCTGATGATTTCATCATGCTTGAATGTTTAGATATTGCAATGTATACTACTTTATTATAATATACACTCATTTAATGTCTCTTTATGACTAAATATTGATTTTCAAATGTAGTGTGTTAGGTGGGTTATATAATCTGAATTTCATTTCAGGATAGTAAATGTGGTGTTATAAAAGATTTCTTATAAAAAAGGGGCCCTAGGGTTGAGATAGGGTTCAGAACTTCTGATCTAGGGATTCCCTTTGTGATTTATAATAAGGCACTTTCAGTTTGCCTCTCTGTTTATTGAGCATGGAAGTCCCAGCAAGCCCAGGACAGGGGTGTGTGTAACTTTGAGCAAGTTACTTAATGTCTCTAAGCTTCTGTTTCCTCATTCATGAAGATGGCATAATAATAGTACTTACCTCATAGAGCTTTCAGGAGAATTAAATGAGATCAATCAGGGAAAGCAAAGTTTCTGGCATGTAGGAAGCACTGTGTTGACGATGACAATGATGATGGTGATGATGGTAAATTAAGTAGTACAATTCAGAAAGAGACCAAAGACTCTTTAATCCCTTTCTCAGCCAAGCACACCACTTTGTTTCTTTTCTCAAGATTGAACACTGCCTAGAGCTAGAGCAGATATCCAGAACACTCAGTCTTGCATGGAAACACCTTGCTTCTTCTCTGCTTCTTCATTCTTGTAGTTGTTTTGAATAGTAGCCATGGCTGGAAACTCAGGATCTTTTTTTTTAACGCCTAAGGAACAGTTAGAAGTTTTATCATGGTGTCAGTGTTCTGGGATCTCTGAGACTTTGCACCTGGAGATATGCTACTTTGACTGTACGCTTTTAGGGTCTTTCAGAGTGGAGCCAGGCAGCACCTTTTTCTGTTTGTTTGTTTTTTCCACTGTATTTTCATCTTACTATTACCCTTTTATCTCATCCTTGCCTCCATGTAAACTTGTGAGAGCTAAGCCTCGTCTTTGGGAAAGTCTAAACTAGATGTTCTGTGCTCTTATGAACAGAAGGACTAAAACACTTCTTTCAGGGCTCATCCATAAATCTTAAAAGCCAGAACCATAGCATTCCCTTCCCATTACCACCCAACCCTGACTTTACTCACCTGGAGTACTATATTTCCTAGTGAAGAGACTCTATTTCCCTCATTCAGGAAGGACACTGTCTTCTGTTGCTGTCAGAGTCCATCCAGTCTATGCCATATAAACTGTCAAGTTTTGTAACCATAACAAACCAGGGTCTCTGTCCAGGAGCAATCCTCTATGTAATCCGGTTTTTCACTGTGAGGACCTTAAGTATCACAGTATGAAGTGGTGGGGAGGGGTCCATAGCCAGCTGTGGATTTCCAGCTAAGGAAGCACTGAAAAGGTAACATATTCACCCCATATTTTGAGTAGGATGATACACAAACCATTCCAGATAGAGGAAAATCCATCTAAAATGTTAAGGACCCTCCAAAATGAAGGTTCCACAATGAGTATCTAATACCATCTAGTAATACAATTTCTTCTTACTTAAGGAGAGTTATATTTATTGAGTACTTATTAACAGCTGGGAATAATATTCAGGCTTTTACAGTCATTGTCTTAACTAATTCTTGCAAAAGCACTTTGAGTTAGGAACCAAGACAATTCATTTTACAGATGAGAAAACTGGAATTCAGAGAGGTTAAGTTACTTGACTGAGTAAGTGGCAGAATCTAGACAACCCTAGTATGTCTAGCTCCAAGGTTCAGGAGATCAGTTGCCATGCTTTAGGCTACATTGCCTTACCTAACATGCTGTACATGTTATAGTTTGTACATGCTCCCTTGTATTTGCTCCTGGCCTATCCACTAGTCTTACTTAAAATCCTGGGTTTGGACTTCCCTGGTGGCTCAGTGGTTAAGAATCTGCCTGCCAATGCAGGAGACATGGGTTTGATTCCTGGTCCAGGAAGATACCACATACCATGGAGCAACTAAGCCCATGTGCCACAACTACCGATCCTGCGCTCTAGAGCCCGTGAGCCACAACTACTGAGCCCATGTGCCACAACTACTGAGCCCACGTGCTGCAACTACTGAAGCCCATGCGGCTCTAGGGCCCATGCTCCGCAACAAGAGAAGCCACCACAATGAGAAGCCTGTGCACCACAACGAAGAGTAGCCCCCGCTCACTGCAACTAGAGAAAGCTTGCACGGAGCAACAAAGACCCTATGCAGCCAAAAAAAAAAAAAAAATCCTGGGTTTGACCAGAGCCCCCAGCTAACTAGACCAGCACTGCCCCATGGAAATAAAATGTGAGTCACAAATATGAGCCACATTTATAATTTTAATTTTTCCAATAGCCACATTTTAAAAGGTAAAAATAAATAGATGAAATTAATGTTAATATATTTTATGTAACGCAATACATCCAATTTACAATTTCAACATGTAATCGATATTAAAAAAATTTATGAAATAATTTACACTTTTTTTTTTACTATATCTTTGCAATATGATGTGTATTTAAGCTTTCAGCATGTCTCAATTCAGACTACCCACAATTCAATTGCTCAATGGCCACATGTAGCTAGAAGCTACTGAGCTGGATGTCGCCAGTCCAGACTCATAGATCCCAATCCTCTTAATAATCTTAGGGGCTCTTCTGGAGAATAGAAAGGAAAGAATTGGCAAGATGAAGAGCATGTTTCTAGTTAGTGCTTGATTTAATACAAGAAAAAAATAAAAGTAATAAACTCTACAATTTCCATCTATAACTAGTGGTTGGCTTAGTTGCCTGAGAGCAGGTGAGAAGCTGAGTGATGGTTTACATGACACACTCTTAGAGGGGTGCTGGACACAAGAAGATCAGGAAGCTCCAGACCCCATCCAAAGGGTTGGCCCATGAAGCCAGCTCACTGAGGGCATCCAATAGTGTTACCACCACCTCTCAGTGCTTCTCCTCACATTCACTCTCACACCTGCCCCTGCCTGAGAAACAAGGTGCACGAGCCAGCCCTCAGGAGCATGGCACAGGCTCTATTCTCCTCACACTGATTCTGACATCTGGAAAGCAGAGGGAAACCTCAAACCTCCCCTGCCCCCAACCCCATGGAGAATCCTCTACCCTAGCGGTTCACAAACTTTTGCACACATCAGTGTCATATGGAGGGCTTGTGAAAACTCAGATTACTGGGCTTTAGCTCAAGAGTTTCTGATTCAGCAGGTATGGTCTAGGGCCTGTGAATGTGCATTTCCAACAAGTTCCCAGGTGAGGCTGCTGCTACAGATCAGGGAACCACACTTGGGGAGCCAGCGCTCAATCCTGAAGAATCAAGGGACTTCCCTGGTGGCGCAGTGGTTAAGAATCCGCCTGCCAATGCAGCGGGACACGGGTTCGATCCCTGGTCTGGGAAGATCCCACATGCCACGGAGCAACTAAGCCCGTGAGCCAAAACTACTGAGCCTGTCCTCTAGAGCCCACGTGCCACAAGTACTGAGCCCACGTGCTGCAACTACTGAAGCCTGCGCGCCTAGAGCCCGTGCTCCGCAACAAGAGAAGCCACCGCAATGAGAAGGCTGTGCACTGCAATGAAGAGTAGCCCCTGCTCACCGCAACTAGAGAAAGCCCGCGCACAGCAACCAAGACCCAACACAGCCAAAAATAAATTAAATTTTTAAAAATTCCTAAAAATCAATATATAATTCAAGAGCAAGAACAAATCTAAAAGGCATAGGTACCATTTTCACCCTTAATGAGACAAATATGATTTTTGCATAATTGATGTGTTTGGCTATTTCTCCCATCCCCCATTATTTCCTCTAGTCCAGGAAGGGATAAAGCGATCATGATGAGGAGAGAAAACACTGCAGGGAAGAAATTAAGGAGGCAGGAAGTTTGGAGGGAAATAAGGAGGAGGTCTGGGATAGATCACTGGGAGTTCAGGGTGGTAAAGAATCACATGAAACCTGTACTCAGGAGGAAAAAAGGCAGCAAAGCTGCCCCCAGTTCCCCTCAGCTAGGACAGATGCACAGACTAGAGGCAAGTTTGCTGGGTCACAAAGCCATCTCAACAGAGATGATTTTCCTCTTTGCTTTTTAGGGGGGACACTGTCTGAAGTCTGTGTGACAGTAGGCAGTAGCTAACACATCAGGAGTCTGGGACACCCCTTGGTGCAGGTTTCTTCTAACCTTTTAGGGCACCTGGATTTTAAAAGGAGGGGCAGTGAGACTTGCTGAGTTGCAAGCAGCTGGGAATTTGGAATGCATCTCTGGAGATACATACTGACCCTGGCTCAGAACTTCCAAGAAAACTCAGTGGGAGGGGAGGAAAAACAGTGCAATGACATGACGGCTGGTAGGGCCTGCCTTGGCCTTGCTGAATTGCCCAGAGATTGCATTCCAACTGCACTGCAGTGACCCAATGTTCCAGTAAACAAGGAGGGGATGGAATGGACAGACCTCAGATCAGGCTATGCTGGGGCTTTTAAAATAGAACACAGGGGGCCAGCTGGGTGTGGCCGGAGTGGGGGGGTTGCCTTTGTGCACTTCCTGGATCAGGGCGGTACATGCACACCACCCACCAGACACACACATACACATCCTCACTTCCAGTGGAACTTGGACAAATACCAAATCCTCAGACGGTCAAGTGTGCAATGGTCAGAAACTGGTGAGCTCCTTTAGAACACTTCCCAGGAACCCTAGAACAAGAGAGTGTTCAAAGGGGCCACTGAGTCAGGCCAAGCCAAGCTGCTGACTAATGCTCTCCACTCCCTAAGCAATACTTCTGCCTTCCAGAAAGACAAACAGAGCTGCCACAGACAAGCACAGTCATTCAATCCATTTCCCCATTTGATTTCATAGTGTACAACAACTGACGATCCTATGATTTCTTGGGCTTTTTCTCCCCTCTCTGCCTCATCCCACACTCTCTTATTTTCTCCACTTCATTTCACCAGCCAGAAAATGGGCTTAAGTAAAAAATCAGAGGTACTTAGTAAAATATGAAGAGTGCTTGGGCTTAGAGAACAAGGTTCTGGAAGTTCCTTCTCTAAGTGTCCACCTGCCTGGGGATTTGTAGCCCAAATAGCATGTATAGTTTCCCCCTCCCATCACATAAATGTGTGAGTGATATTCTAGATTCCACATGACTACTAGGTGACCAGAGAATTTATCGTTCACACTGGGACATCTCTGAGAATTAAAGGGGTCACTATTGAAAATTCTGGGACAAAGCCCTTACCTGCATGACTGGTGGGTCCATTTCTTATCCTACATGGTCACCATTCTGCCCCATTTCACAGGTGACTTTCTTTTTTACTATGACTGATTTGTCCTTTCCCTTTTCTGGTTTTGACCTATTATTCCTTTATTCTCTTGGATAATAGTGATCTTCAGGCAATAATTAGATCTCTAGTTTGAAGTGGGGAAAAGGCAGGTTTTAAAAATTCCCCATGTGAAAAGCTGTATGACTCCTCCACTGAAGCTCTGAGTGGTGTCTTCCAGCAGTCTCAAGAAGCTGGTTTTTTATTCCAGAGACTTACTTCATTCTAAATTTTAGTGCCCAGTAAGTATTGTCAGCTTTTACTCACCAAATGGTCACGCCCCAATTTTTGGACAAGCAAAACAGCATGAAAAATGGTGTACTCATGGCAGGAAAAAAGCCTTTCTCATACTGTTTCCTTCAGAGTAAGGATAACAGGCACCGCCTCCTTTCTGTTTCTCCAGTGTGCTTAAAGTACTGTGGGGATTATTTCTAATGTTTATAGCCACACTGTGAAGTTCTAGTCATCCTCATTTTATTGACTGGGGCTGTGCATTGGAGCCAGAAAAGGGAAGTAGCCAAGTAGTATCCAAATCCAGGTTTACCTGGTCCCAAAGTCCATGCCTGTGCTCCACCAGGCCATCCATGCACTGGCCTTTGTAAATCTGAATTGATCTCCTTCCCCAGGGGCTGTGGGACTTTTATGCCCACAGATGGCAGCCTTCATACCACGGCCAGGCCCTCCCTCATAACTGGCCAGTCCTTCTCAGTCAGCTGACCAGCTTAGAATAACCCTTGATGGACCCTTGCTTATTCTTCAGAGACCCATTTTTCTTTCTTTTCCATTATAGCTGTGATGATTTCATACTCCCGGAAGCCCTACTTATTGCACACCGAGACTCAGGCAGCCCCAGAAAAGTACTGGCCATGGTAAGGCTTGGGCTGGGGGTCTGACAGTTTTGGCTGAAGTTCAGAGAGGTCAGAATATCTTGGACCCAGTAATAAGATGAGATTAAAAACAACAACAGTGAGATGAAAGTTTTAGTGACTTTGGGTCTAAGTGTCCTCTGGGAGCAAGACTCAGTACCAAGCAAAGCTCTCCCAGGCCAAGTGCCTGCCAGGGCAACATTCTGTGCATGGAAGAAAGGAACACATCTGCCTAGAGCTGGGAGCAAAGTGGCAGAGACTAGGACAGGGATTTAATTACCTGGATATCTGAACACCCTTCCTCATCCCAACTGAGTTACGTCTGATCATTCTGCCAGGTGTATACATTTCTGTATCACTAAATGACCATTTCTCACAATGCCTGCCCTCCTTATGTCCCCTGCCTCTCCCAAAACATAGCATAGTGGGCCCATGAGCATGGGCCTGGAAATCAGATACCCCGGGTTTGCTTCTATTGGCCGTGTGATTTTGGGCATGTTTCTAACTTCTGTCATCCTCATCTATAAAATAGGGATGATATGTAGAATGTACTAGAAGGATTAAAATAAGTAAAGTTATAATTCACCTCATATAGGGTAGGCACTCAATAAATGGTTAGTATTGATATTACTGCTGTTGCTGTGGCTTAAGTTTGGTATAAGTTCTTCCTCCAGAATCAGCTAGCCCAAGTGCAGTAGGAAAGCAGAGCATGTAAGAGATAAAAAGACCCTAGCATCCATTTAGTCCAACTTCTTCATTTGGGAAGGAACCTGATGTTCAGAGGGCGTTAATTGGCTTGTCCAAAGTTATTTGCCTGAATAGTTCCAACCTTCAAATAAGGAAGTTCATTAGCTGAAGCAGTAGAAAAAGCTTTGGCTTTGGAGTCAGACATATGTGAATTTGTTTTCCACTTGCCAGCTTGGAGGTCTTAGACAGGTGACTCGACCTCATTCTGCCTCATTTCCTTATCTTTGGCATTGAGATAGTAGAGCCAGTCTCCCAGGATTGTGTAGAGGACTTAACGGGCTAGTATAGATCAGGTACCCAGTGGGCACGAATTGCTTGGTTCCCCTCACATCACTAGAACATCCCAGGGCTAGTTAGAACAGGACAGACCAGTAGAAGGAACTGAGTGCTAAATGGAGCTTAAAAACACAATGGGTTTTGCCTAAAAGTTGAAATTGGGACATTGAGAAATAACTTTTGCTTACTAATCTGCAAATTCCCACCTTACAGCGAAGTTTGACACATTAATCAGACAGGAATTCTTTCTGGTGAAGCTGAGAGCAAAGATTAAGCTGATCTGTGGTCTGACCTAGGACTCTAAATGAGGGAGAATGAAGAGAGCTGGGGGCTGGAGTGGAGGAGAGTAGTCGGGGAAGATAATCCTGACAGTTTTAAACTGACCTTCTAGAATACCTTCCAAAACAATTTTGAAAGCACCCTGGTTTCTAGACACAATTTATGTTTTGAATTGGTAACACAAAGTAGACGGTGGCTTTGAGATGGGTGGCCATTTTTCAGATGCAATGGTTTTGGAATAAGAAGCACAGGCAAATTTTGCAATGAAAAGTGAGTTCTGGTGTGGGTTTGTTCCAAGATGAATATAGAAAATAGAAGGACACAGACACTCCACAGCAGCTCAGCCCCTGAGTGATCTAATTACAGGTTTTGAAATGGACCTAGAGGTAGAATTTGGAAACCTAAAATGGAAAGGCAGAGGAGAAGCAATTTGTCCACTAGAAAATGACTGACTGTAAAAGTCCTCTGGGGAGAAGAGGGTTTGGAAAAATGCTGTGTAAGCCATTTCTAAATGCCCCAGGGGAATTACAATGCACTTTTCTAGGAATAATTAGGGTGAGGTTGATTGAGTCTGAGAGAGGACTATAGCACTGTGCCTGTAATTCACCCAGATGCTGGGTGACCTGTGGAATGGAGAGTAGTGATTAGTACCATTAGCAGAAGCAAAGTATATGGTCCTGTTTAACAAACAAACAAACGAACAAACACAGAAGAGAAGTTTGTTCTGAATTATAAACTTCTTAAGTACTGGGCCTAAGTTTTTGTCACCTTGTAGTCCTAGTGCCTGCCTAGGGAATGCATTCAATAAATATTTAATTAATGAACTAATGGCCTGGCTGCCTTATAAGATAATGAGTTTCCCAGCATACAAGGTATTCAAGCAGTAATCCCTCAGCAGGAACTGTATAGATGGTTTCAGGATCTTTTGGAAGTAACTGATAATCATTAGGATTCTTAACAACCCTAAGATCCTGGGCCTCTAGCAGAGTACAGTAATTCTCTATGACAGTCAGATCTGATTCGAACATTGGGGTCCCAAGTAATGATCATAAAGATTTTCAGGGAACTCCGGAATAAAATGGATGAACATAGGAAAATACAACAATCCAAAATCTATGGGATGCAGTGAAAGCAGTTCTAAGAGGGAAGTTTTTAGCAATACAAGCCTACCTCAAGAAATAAGAAAAATCTCAAATAAACAATCTAACCTTACACCTAAAGGAACTAGAGAAAGAAGAGCAAACAAAACCCAGAGTTAGTGGAAGGAAAGAAATCATAAATATCAGAGCAGAAACAAATGAAATAGAAACAAAGAAAACAATAGCAAAGATCCATAAAACTAAAAGCTGGTTCTTTGAGAAGAGAAACAAAATTTGATAAACCATTAGCCAGACTCATCAAGAAAAAGAGGGAGAGGACTCAAATCAATAAAATTAGAAATGAAAAAGGAGAAGTTACAACTGACACTGCAGAAATACAAAGGATCATGAGAGGTTACTACAAGCAACTCTATGCCAATAAAATGGACAACCTGGAAGAAATGGACAAATTCTTAGAAAGGTACACCTTCCAAGACTGAACCAGGAATTTGAGTATTTTGAATATTCAGATGGCAAAAACCTGGCCAAGTGAAGCCAGAGGAGTCAGAGAGAAAGGGCCCAGGAACCAAACTGGTAAAGATGACAAAAGAGGAAGCAACTCCTTAGAAGACTCCTAAACGCTTCCCAAGAACTTGGAGTGTGAGTGTTGTTTTTTTGCTTCAGCAAATTAAGCTTCCTAAGACCTTGTACGCTGTGTTGCTAGATGCTATTAGGGCTTTCAACCTCTGCCTCAACCACAAACTAAATAGTGCAATTCCAACCTTCATGGTAGCTCTGCCCCGTGTAGAGACTGCTTCTATTTCCTGGAGGTAGAGCCCCCAGTGCCGATGGAATATCGACCTGTGCCTGCAGCACCTCCCTTTTGTCCTTTCTAGGCACCATGCACTCTCTTGCCATTTCAGCCAGGAGTGTGGGGCTTGATTATTTCTAGCATAAGGTCAGGCTTCTGCATTTGTGGAAACGAAGGAAGTCCAACTGAGCTGCAAGAAATGGAGTTAACCCAATTTCCCTGGCATCTGGATCGCAGCTGAATTACAAAACATTCTCCAATGGCAGCAGCATCTTATCCAGGAGGAGGTAGGTAAGTTGAAGAAGGTCCCTTTGATCAGACTCAGAATGCCACTCATAATCTGCCTTTGGGGATACAAAGCTTTACTTTTTTGTACTTTGAATATATCCCACTAAAGATGTATAGCTAGAGTAACTGTGTTCCAAAGTTACATGAAATAATTCTTTGTGTGGTTTTATTATCAATTTCATTGGTAGTTAATGGTTTCTGATGATATTCAATTTTGGGGTTTGTTTTTCTACACTCTTTTTGATTGTATTTTATTCTTTTATTATATAAAACATTTGCAAGTTTCAAAAGCCAAAGCTTAAAAAAAGGTATGCTTCTAGTTGTCTTCTTGCCATCCCAACCCCTTCCATCTTGTAGCCACACATACCCTAAAGGAAATCACTTTCATTAGTTTCTGGTTTACCCATTGTGAATTTCTTTTTTGCAAAAATCAGTTTTTAAAAATTCATACATATATGCATAAATGTTACTAGATTTCCCAGGGCTTCCTTAACAAACTACCACAAAACTGGGTAGCTTAAAATAACAGAAATGTATTGTCTCGTTTCTGGGGGTTAGAAGTCCAAAATCAAGGTGTTGGCAGAGCTGTGCTCCTTCTGAAACCTGTAGGAGAGGATCCTTGCCTTGTCTAGCTCCTGGAGTTTGCCTGCAATCCTTGGTGTTCCTTAGTTTGTAGATGCATCACTCCAGTCTTTGCCTCTGATGTCGCATGATTATCTTTTCCATGTGTCTCTGCTTCCTCTTGTATAAGGACACAGCCATATTGGATTAAGGGCCCACCCTACTCCAGTATGACATCATTTAACCTAATTACATCTACAAGGACCCTATTGGCAAATAAGGTCACATTCAGAGGTATTGGGGATTAGGACAGATCTTTTTGAAAGACATAATTCAATTTATAACACTAGATATATTCTCTTTTTTAAAATTTTCTGAACCTAATTTCTTTTTTTATTGAAGTGTAGTTCATGTACAATATTATATATGTTACAGGTGTACAATATAGTGATTCACAATTTTTAAAGTTTATACTCCATTTATAGTTATTACAAAATATTGGCTGTATTCCCTGTGTTGTACGATATATCCTTGTAGTTTATTTTATACATAATAGTTTGTACTTCCTAAACCCCTACCCCTGTATTGCCCCTTCTCCCTTCCCTCCCCCCACTGGTAACCACTAGTTTTTTCTCTATATCTGTGAGTCTGTTTCTTTTTTGCTATATTCACTAGTTTGTTGTATTTTTTACATTCTACCTATAAGTGATACCATACAGTATTTGTCTTTCTATGTCTGACATTTCACTTAGCATAATACCCTCCAAGTCCATCCATGTTGCTGCAAATGGCAAAATTTCATTCTTTTTATTGCTGAGTAGTATTCCATTTTGTGTGTGTGTGTGTGTGTGTGTGTATCATATACATGTATACTTTTTTTTATCCATTCATCTGTTGTTGGACATTTAGGTTTCTTCCGTATCTTGGCAATTGTATATAATGCTGCTGTGAACATTGGGGTGCATATATCTTTTCAAATTAGTGTTTTCATTTTCTTCAGATATACACCCAGGAGTGGAATTGCTGGATTATATGGTAGTTCTATTTTTAGCTATTTGCGGAAACTCCATATTGTTTTCCTCAATGGAAATTAACAATATTAAGACTTCCAATTCATGGTCACAGAATAGCTTAACTTTTAGGTGTGGGTTTTATGTTTTATTATGTTGAAGTTCTATCAATTTCTATGTTATTTGGAGTTTTCATCAGGAATGGGTGTTGAATTTTGTCAAAAGTCTTTTTAATAATCTACAGAGATGCTAAAATAATATTTAGCTTATAACAAATAGTATAATGAATTATATTAATGGATTTCATAATATTGAACCATCCTTGCATTTATCCTATCATTTTTATATTCCTGAAAAAAACTCCACCTGATACATATGTATTGTTTTCTTAATGTGCTAAAAGATTCTGTTCACTAATACTTTATTTCAGGATTTTTGCATTAGTTCAGGTATAGGTATATAGAATTTGGACTTTTTTTCTCTACGCTGGCATTTAAGTAGCACTGAGAATTCCTGGTCTTTTGTTTTTTTGTTTTCCTCCCTTGCTTTCTTTGGGTTTCACTAAGAACTCCTTCTTAAATTAAGTCTTCATCTTACAGCTCTCTCAGTTGTACTCCACTATTATATTGGAGCCCTGTTAATGTGTTGGAGAGGATAAGTGTTCTATAATCTTATGATTAACAGGCCTGAGTCCCTGGGCTCTGCCCTTCAGAAATGTGTCTCATCATTTTTTTTCTTTTCCTCAGACAGAAAGGGTAGAGAGTGCTGGAGCTTACCCTCTCTCCCAGTAAGATAAGGTTCTGGGAAAGTAGTTTCCCCTGGAGGGCAGAACTTTGGTATGGAGAATATTTCAAAATGTTTTCTTTGAAATATTTCAAAATGTTTTCTTTCACTCTGGGCACATTTTTATTTATTTTTTATTATTTTTAATAAATTTATTTTATTTATTTATTTTTGGCTGTGTTGGGTCTTCGTTGTGGTGGGGGGGCTTCTCACTGCAGTGGCTTCTCTTGTTGCAGAGCATGGGCTGTAAGCGCGCAGGCTTCAGTAGTTGTGGCTCGTGGTCTGTAGAGCGCAGGCTCAGTAGTTGTGGTGCACAGGCTTGGTTGCTCTGTGGCATGTGGGATCTTCCCAGACCAGGGCTCAAACCCATGTCCCCTGCATTGGCAGTTGGATTCTTTTTTTTTTTTTTTTTGCGGTACGCGGACCTCTCACTATTGTGGCCTCTCCCGTTGCGGAGAACAGGTTCTGGACGCGCAGGGTCAGCGGCCATGGCTCACGGGCCGAGCCGCTCCGCGGCATGTGGGATCTTCCCGGACCAGGGCACGAACCCGTGTCCCCTGCATCGGCAGGCGGACCCTC